>NW_009648250.1:746507-866167 GCF_000708025.1 Charadrius vociferus | reverse complement strand
CCCCCCAGCTCCTCCTCACACCCATGCATCCCTGCACCTTCATGTGCTCTCCTGTCACTGGTGGGGACTTTGGGAGCCTGTCAAACCAGCACCCTGCTTCACCTCCCAGAGTGGTGCGAGGACAATGAAGCTTCACTGGGATGCTTAGCAGATATCAAAGCTATACAGAGGACAGATACAAGGATTTTTGTCTCATGTTTGCACTGTCCATACAGGAATTTGTACAGAATGGTGGGATGACGGTGTCTCTATTTGTTGTTTGGTCGATGTGCAATAATATCACATGAGAATAGGAAGAAAGTACCAGGGTTTTTCCAGGGGCAAGGGAAAAGGCCCCTGGATTTTTATTTTTTTTTTTAAAGTGGGACCAAAGGTTTGGAAAAAAAAAAAAAAAAAAAGGTAAGGATTTTGATTGAGGGACAAAGCACTATGGAAACCCAGCCTACAGAGCACGCATTTGGGGGCAATAGCAAATTTCTCACTGAATTAAATGTACAAATCCCTGAGCACTCTGAGTCACTCTCCGGGATGCCCCAGGGGATGGTTGCTGCTCAGCTCCCTGTGAAAGCTGGTCCATGCCCTGAAGTGTAAAGAGAAAGTTTACTCGCTCACTTATTTGAGTGGGAAAACAGACACTGTTCTCATTTATAGTGACAGCTAAACATTTTTTAATCTGTCTAAACTACGTGTCACAGTAGTTCTTTGCTTGTCAGTGTTGAACGCATCAGCTTTTCTAAGTTGCCATTTCTATAGTTACCAGTGCTGTATTATTTTGGTGCTTCTAGGCTGGAGCCCCCGTGCTGTGGCAGGTACGAGGTCAGCTGGCTGGAAAAAAAGTGTTCGCTGTGTTCATCTTGTAGCTTGCAACAAACATTGCTCTTTCCCCTCCAGCGCGGTCACCGAGTACTGCCACTGCCCACCTGCCTCTCCTGAGCTGCAGACAGGCAGAGACGTGGTTTGCTCTCACTCACGGTTCCATGTGGATGGAAAGACCCGAACGTCACTCACAGCTCCCCAGGGCTCATTTGTGCCCCAACAAAACCCTGTTGAGCCACGTGCTCCTGCCCCACAGGGTGCACAGCTGCACTGCCCTCTGTTCGTCACAGACCCCAGGCTCCAATGCATTTCCCACTGGGCATCCCACCACCCGTGCTTGCTTCCCTTGGGCTGGTAGAATAGCTTTGAATCTCATTAAAACGCTCAGATTGGGCAACTTTGCAATGCACGCTTTTACTTCCCTGCAAGCAGAAAGTCTCCGAGCTTCCCGGCAGGGTATTGCCAAAGCTGCAGCTCCCACGTGGCCCCGGGGGCCCCGTCCCTCCCAGGATGGTCCTGTAACACCCAGGCCTTTCTCTGGGAGCGGGGCTGGGCGAGGAGGTGGGTGGCACTGCGCCGGCTGTGCCCATGCAGCCCATCGCAGCTTGGCAGCTGGGACAAGTGCGATGCTCTGAGCATCTCCACTGCCTCAAGCGGATGCTGCAGGTTATTCCGGGGCAGCGTTTCCCCACATGCCATAGTCCCAGGCTCTGGTTGACTTTCATGCAATCACCAGGCAAAGGCAGGTCAAGCCACATTTAATGGATTTCCCCGGTATCCACAGAGTAGTCTTCTCTACGTAACAGATCGATTTATTTTCAGTTAAACTGAAAAAGCTTCATAGAAATTTTAAAGACTCAGCGCATCAGATAGCATCTTTGTCTAGCTGAGCTAAACCTGCCCATCATCTTCTCACTTCAGTGTGCAGCTGCAGTTCAGATCCAATTAATGTGGACATGTTCCTTCTAGAAACATTCCCAGACCTGCTTTTTTTTTTTTTTTTTTTACCTCTGCTCTGCAAGGTTTTCTTAAGACTTCTCTTAGAATAAGCTTTGTTACAAGACTCATGAAATTCAGAATTTAAAACTACCTTGTGGGGATTCTTTCTTAAAGATTAATAATTCATCCAGAAGAGTAAACAATCCTCATATGTGCTAACTTTGATAAGAGTACTACAGATGAGACACACTTCAAATTAGTACAAGAGAGATTCAAGGTGTTCATTTTAAAAACACACTCCACAAAACCCCAGGGTTGTGTATTGCAAGCCTGCACTAAGGCTTTCTAGGGTTCTGGCCGCTATGTTTTTAAATATTCAAAATTCTGTTTGGTTTGTGCTTGGTATTTTGTTTTTTTTGTTTGTTTGTTGGGTTTTTTGTTTGGTTGGTTGGTTTTTTGTTTGGTTTTTGTTTTTAGTGCCATAGTTTCCCATTTATATTTACAGTACATAACTCTTCCAGTTTCACTATCTACTTCCCACAGATTACAGTAAATAAAAGCTATAGCTGTGAAGGTTTAGGACTGGGGGAGATTCCTGAAAAACTACCTGTCACAACCGAAATCCTCGACTTCAGCTTCAACGTGCTCCCTTCCCTCCAGAATTCAACCTTCTCTAAGCTGAAATCTCTTCTCTACTTGGACTTGACAAGGTACGGGAGACCATCCTCACTTCTGCACATCAGGTCAGTCAAACCCCTTGCCTGAAGCCAGCTTCTGGAGTGCACCAGAGCAGCACCTCCCTGCCTTCACAGGGAAACCACCACCAGCACTCGCAGATGGCTGTGAAGTATTTTGCTCAGCAGAGATTGATACACTTGGGTAACATCTAGGCTTCTCCTCTGGTGACAATCATTTGAAGAACAGGGGCTGAAATACGTGTTTTCCGTGTATTACTGCCGCTAAGACAGTAGTGACAGCAAAGTCACTAGAGCAATTTTTTCATTCAATTTTCTATAAAGATATTGTTCTGTAAACCCTAGAGAAGGGCAGGTTTGGTCCTTGTAAATGCCCAGCTTTTTCTATTAAAAAAAAAAAAAAAGAGAGATTTGCATTTTATCAAGCTGGGCACTAAAAACTTCATGTCTCCCTGACTTCTACAAATGCTTCCACGCACCAATCATTTCAGGGCAGGTTCTTCTTCTCACCAGGACCTTGTATTTCAATGTGAGCTTACAAATACCAGGCAAGCATCACTGGAAAAAACAGGCAGTTTTATATTGGTGAAGGCAACTCATCATGAGTCCTTACAGATATGAAACGTGGTTTGGGTTATCACTTACACTGACAGAGTTGTGCAAGACAGGCCACTGACGCTGGTTTCTGTTGCTTTCTCAAGGTGTCAGATCAACTGGGTGTATGATGGCGCCTTTCACAGCAACAAGCATCTGAAGACAATCGTGCTGACAGGAAACCTGCTCATGTTTCTGTCTGACACAGCGTTTGCTGGCCCACAGTCCCTGAAGCAGCTAGTCTTAACGCAGACGGGAATAACCAGTATGTCCTTTATTCCAATGGCAAATCTGGACAGCTTGGATACCCTCATCTTGGGCAGCAACCACATCTCTTCGCTGCAGCTTCCTCCCAACTTTCCCACTCAGAACCTCAAATACCTTGACTTTCAAATGAACAACATAAAAGCAATCACAGCAGAAGACGTCCGCGTTCTGCAGAAGACCAGCAATATAACTCTCATCTTTAAAGGCAATGACATTCTATACATTGAACCTGGAGCTTTCCAGTCCCACTTCTACAGTTTAGACTTCGGGGGCTGTGCTGACATCCCTGGGGTCCTGGTGGGCATACAGAACTCCACAGCCCAGACCCTCTGGCTGGGAACATTTCACGGCATGGAAAAGGAGCCCTACATAAGCCCAAATGTTTTACAAGGCATCTGTAATATCTCTGTCAAGTATCTCTATCTGCAGCTACGGCACTTCAGAAACCTGAACGCCAACACGTTTCAGTGCTTGACCAGGCTCCAAAAGCTGGACCTAACTCAAACCCACATCAGCGCGTTGCCCCCTGGCATCAGTGGCATGAGCTCCCTAACAGAGTTAGTTCTCAACGCGAACTCCTTCGAGCACCTCTGCAACATCAGCTCGGCTGCCTTTCCCTCCCTCACCCACCTCCACATCAAGGGGAACTTGCAGATCCTGCAGCTGGGCTCAGGGTGTTTGAAGAACCTGGCAAAGCTTCAACATCTTGATTTAAGTAAAAGTCGTATTGAAAGCTTTGATTGCTGTAACAAAGCACTGAGCGGTTTGAGCAGTCTTCGGTACCTGAACCTGAGCCACAACATAAAGCTCCACCTCCAAGATGTGCTTATCAAGGACAGTGTTAACCTGGAGCTGCTGGACCTAGCTTTCACTCCTCTTCATATCAACACTTCACAGGGTCCTTTCCGAAATTTGCACCTCTTGCAAGTGCTGAATCTTTCCTTCTCCCACATTAATACTAGCATCCAGCATCTCTTTCAAGGTTTGGAAAACCTCATGCTCTTGGACCTTAGTCAAAATAACTTTGAGTCAGGGATCATACCAAAGGACAAACTGTTCCAAGAGCTATCCAATTTAGAGGCGCTAATATTATCATCCTGTGAACTGACAGCAATAGGTGGCCAAGCATTTCACAGCCTCAAGAAGTTACGGCATGTTGATCTGAGCCGCAACAAGCTTATTGCATTCAGCACAGATGCATTTGCAAACCTCAAGAGCATCTATCTCAATTTTGCCCACAACAGGATCCGTATTGTACCACGTGACAAGCTAGAGTCCCTAGCTGGCCACTGTGTAATCAATTTAAGTTACAACCCTCTGGACTGCACCTGCTCCAATATTGGTTTAATCACCTGGTACAAGCAGAATCTGGATAAAATTGAAGACCCTGAAGGAACGAGATGCTCTGAACCCAAATTGCTAGCTGGGGCTCAGCTGGCCACTGTCTCGCTCTCCTGTGGGATCAACACGGCAGGAATCATTGCAGTTGTCCTGGCTATTTTATCCTGTGGTGCCATCTTCATTTGGGGTACTTGCTATTTCAAGCGAAATTACCAGCAAATATAAGTTTATGATAGCAGTACGGAAAAGATGTACAGCAGCTGCATTAAGATGAAAGACAACTTACTGTCTGTGACCTATATTTTCTTAACTTTTGTAATACCCTTCTCATTTGTATTATAACCTTTAGAAAAGTAATGAAAAAAAATTATTTGAGAACTGTAAAAATAAACTATGACCTAAGCCTTGAACATGAATAACTTCTCTTGTAGAGAAATCCCAGTTCATCTCAACATTAGCTGTGGTGTCCCAGCTACTACAGCTAATGCACTTGTAAAGGGAAAATCCAAGGGCCAAAATGCAACCCTCGTTCTCTTTAAAAGACAGAAAAGCAAACCACCACCACCACCACCACCTCTACTCCCAATAAAACCAAAACAAAACAAATCCCAAAACCAACCAAACCAAACCCCCAAATGCCCTTGAAAAACAAAGTTGTTTAAGAGCTGACAGTAGTGCCCCCCACTCCACTAAAAAGAAAAAACAAAAAACTTTCTGTGAAGAGCAGGCACAACATTCATAGTCACATAACACCCACTCCTGCAGGGCTGACAGCAACAACCCATATCATCTCTCCAATGTCTTTAAAATATTTTTGGTCTTTAGAAAGTTCCTGGCCATTGAACATCAGTCTGTCCATCTCTCGACTTCAGGCAGGCTCTGTTCCTGTACTACTTACTAGACTCCATAGGAAGCAGAGACTAGCAACAATTTCAGCTTTAACCATAAAACTTGTAGACTTGGTCAAGAATCTGCAGGTGCTTGGCACTAAGCTTGCTCACACAGGGCAAAAAAACATTGCCAACAGCTATGAGACTTTCCTGTGGCAGCCCGGAGTGGACTGTTTACTCCAGCAGCAGCCCAGGAGAGAAAACTAGAGACTGCAAAGGGGGTGGCACAGTGGGGAGCAGCAACCTCATCCCACGGGTGCTCCTTCTGCTGACAGCTGCTTCATGTTGCTCCTGGCATGTGTGCCTGGAGTGAAGTCAGTCTGTTCGTGCCAACAGGATTGGCAACAGCTAGGCAGGAAAAAAGACAGACAGACTTTTTCTAAACAACCAAATCCATTTTTCTGCCATCACATGTGGATAAATCCAGTGGCAAGACAGAATATGTACAGAATCACAGAATGGTCAGGGTTGGAAGGGACCTCTGGAGATCATCTACTCCAACCCCTCTGCCAGAGCAGGGTCACCTACAACAGATTGCACAGGACGGCGTCCAGGCGGGTTTTGAATGTCTCCAGAGTGGGAGACTCCACCATCTCTCTGGGCAGCCTGTGCCAGTGCTCTGCCACCCTCAAAGTAAAGAAGTCCCTCCTCATGTTTAGGTGGAACTTCCTATGTTCAAGTTTGTGCCCGTTACCTCTTGTCCTATCACTGGGCACCACTGAAAAAAGACTGTTCCCATCCCCCTGGCACCCTCCCTTTAAGTATTTATAACCTTTGATAAGATCCCCCCTCAGTCTTCTTTTCTCCAGACTAAAGAGACCCCAGTCCCTCAGCCTTTCCTCATAAGAAAGATGTTCCAGTCCCCTAATCATCTTTGTTGCCCTCTGCTGGACCCTCTCCAGCAGTTCCCTGTCCTTCTTGGACTGGGGATCCCAGAACTGGACATGGTACTCCAGATGCAATCTCATCAGGGCAGAGTAGAGGGGGAGGATGACCTCCCTCAACATGCTGGCCGCATTTGACCAAGGGTCTGATGAGACCTTGCCATGCCTACTCATCTGCCCTGTGTTACCATAGCGTGGTTTATGGCACTAGTGCTTTAATAACAGACTAGCCTTGACATACAGACAGAACCTTCTCAGAGGGTATGAGCCTTTTGTCTCCACAGCGGAGCATGCACCACGTGGAGTCTCGCCCTCCCCCAGCAAGGCTCCCCATAGTGTTAAGCCAGGAGCTGCGGTTGTTCACTGAGCCGTGGAAGGCGAGTTCTCTCTCAACACTTTCCATGTGAGATTCCACATTCAGCTTCAGCTCCTGCCCCAAAGGCATTTCCTCAACGTTTTCCTCTGCAACATGCTGAGTAGCTAAGATTTCAAAGATCTCTCCTGAACTAGAAAGTTTTTGCTCATTTCTGAAAACACTGCTGACAAGAAACCCTGATTGGTCTTCTCAAGTAAGAAATAAGTCTCATTCGAAAAGCCCCCTTTACCCTCCAACTAACACAATATAGACTCTTGCAGATTTTAGATGCCTTCACATCACATATGCTGCCTGCCTCACCCCGCAGTTTCTCCTCCTCCTGCCTTTGTAGCCATGTGCTGCCCAAGGGTGCACAGGGAGAGATGTTTGATGTTTCTTCTCCAGTTGCCTATGAACACTCCCAGATTTTAGGTATCAGGATGTTGCCTCTCCTCACAACACTTTATCTCTGATCTGTATTCCCTGTTTCTGCAGCTGCTGACACGCTCTGCACAGAAACCTCCTCCTGACCCTGTCCGCAGGCACTGTGCTCCCACTGCCCAGCTGGAGAACACCTAAGCTTGCACAGGCTGCCTGCATCAGACGAGGCCTTCTGCAAGGACTGCTCTAAGGGAAAGAACGTCACCAAAAAAGCCATGATGCCTGAGGTGAGGACTCTCTGACTCATCCTTGGGAGCAAGGCGGGGATGGACCTGAAAGTCAGCCCAGGGTTCAAGGTGCATTTTCCCCTCTCTGCAAATCCCACTGGTTAAACAAGCAACCTCCGACAATCGCATTATCTAACAATCCAGCATGAATGCCAGTGTGTGCACCAACCAAGAGAGATCTGCTTCTTCTACTGTTTCCCTTGTAAATGATAGAAAAATATCGAAGTTAAAAGGGAGCATGACACAGTTCATAGCTTGGGATAGGCACAAAGAAAATTGCTGCAAGTATTGGGTAATAACTGCAGGAGATTCACAAATACAGAATCATAGAATGGTTTAGGTTGGAAGGGACCTCGAAGATCCAAGTTCCAACCCCCCTGCCATGGGCAGGGACACCTCCCACTAGACCACGTTGCTCAAAGCCCCATCAGCGACATATCAGCAACTTGAAGGAAAAGCTGCATGTTGGGCTGATGCTTTCTGAAATGCCTCTTCCTTTGGAGAGAACACCACTAGTTCTGGATTAAACACCACTAGTTTCTGAAACGCTACCCAGCATCATGGTGTAGACTCACACGTACCCTTCAGTCGGTCTGAAAAGGCGAAGTTGTGTTCCTGCGTGGTATATATTTACACAGAGTATTAAGTACAGAGTTTCCTGTGACCCATCCCCTTTCCCTCTACACAACTTTTTTTTTTTTGCTGACCATTATCTTAATCTGTTGTCATTTTTATTTTCTTGATTTACATTACAGTGTCATCTCTGCTTTCTTACTCACCTGCAAAACACTATTCATAGGACACCGTGTAAACAACAGTGCCAAACAGCATACATTCTGTGTTTCAGGTTGCACAAATCCTAAACATGGGGACTGATTATCCGCAAGGAAAATTTATATATGGCTATAATACACTAAAATGCCCAGATTACATATTAAAACTTTTTGAAGTCCAAAGGTTTAGTCTTCTGGGATTAACTTAGCAAGAATACAAATGGAAAGAGACAGTAGATTTATTTTTCTTTATACAATTTGTTTACCCAGTGAAGCTCTGCTCTGATGTAGTCCTTGGTTTCCGGTCAGGCCTTTAATCTCTTAATTTTTCAAATACAGCAGGGGAGCTGGCACATAGAGACAACAAGGGAATTGCTTGAGGTGAATGGTGCCTAACCGGATTGAACTTCAACACCATTCTGGCTCCTGGGCTGCAGATGTCACTGAAGTACAACACAAAACTGCAAAATAGAGGATGTTATCAGTATTACACAGAGAAGAAGCTTGAGCAGCTCTTAGCTAATGAGTCACATTTCAGAGACAGGTAAGCACTTATCTTTATTTCAATTGGACAAACCAAAACACAGAACCAAATTCTTCCCTCCCCAACTGCGCTTAAACAAAACACTATCGGTAAGATTCAAGTTAATTTTTGAAAGAGAGTTTTACTCTGAACAGGATGGTTGAGGAGGCCAATTTCGAAATCTGTTAACTTAAAAAAACTATCCTAATGTCAATGATACACCTTTTAAGAACTTTCATTCACTAATTCTGTCTGTACCTGGAAAAAGAGCAGGTGAGATCCCTTCCCAACCACTCTCTCACACCACACCTCCTAGTCCTGCAAGCACGATGGAGTTTCTTCTCTCCCACCAGCAGATGACATCCATCTCCAGTGAATCTCTCTGACATTCTCTTGCCTCTGTATCTAATTCACACCTGCATTTAGAAGGTCTTACTGTGCACTAGAACTTGCCTATGTTGTTACGGTCTTCTACTCTGCAGCCTTCTCCACTCTTCCTCATGCTCCCAACTCTTTGCAGCTTGAACCACAACCTGTAGCGTTGCTTCCTACCCTGTTTGTTCAACTCCATCCTTGACAGATGTCTGGGAGATTGAGCTGCTCAATGGTAATCCAATACTATACCATAGCCAGTGAAAAGTAAAACTATCACTAACCCAAGCCATGAACTGGGACACGCATCCATATACCCTCTAAAATCTTCCTGTCCTGTAACTTACTCTTTCTTAGCTGACATCTGAGCTACCATCCAATCCAAGCTTGACATCCCTGCTAAGTCTTGCAAACTACTTAAGAGAAAAATATGAGGTCTAAGGGAGCATAGCAAACTGGGAGTTCAGTGCTGAAGAAGGGAGTTCACCTTTCCCTTTCAGACCATGAAAGCATTCTCATCCCAGGCAAGGCGCAGTCTCTTCTTACATCAGAAGTGAGTATGACAGGCCATGCCAGATACAATACTGGTAACCTTTCTCTCCCAGTTTCTTCCTCAACACAAACCCTTTATACCACCCCTTTCCCCTGGCCCTGAACACTATGCAGACTCACTCTGGCCATGCAGGTTTCTACACGTCCCCAGGCAGAGGTGACTGCTGCTGCCCACAGCCAGAGACAGCACAGCAGGGACAGCAGTTAGACCCAGAGTCAGTCCTCAACTCTAGTAATTTCCTCCCCCTGAGCTGCCGGATCCTGCTCTCCCCTCCTCAACTCACCACGCCCCTTGCCAGTGCACCAATTTTGCAGGCTGCCTTGTGCTGCACATGGTTTTGTACAGAGGGGAAAAAGAAAAAAAAAACAACAAACAGAAAAAAAATGCAGCAGTAAACTGTGAACAAAAATACCCCTCCCGCCGGACCAACAGTTGCTGCCAACCAGCTGTGCAGAGCTACTGGCAATGGCACAGGAAAGATGTGTATTTTAATAGACAATGTCCCTCTGCAAGAATTGGAAAGATGAAAATCAGGGGAGCAATAATCCTGCCCCGTTGCTCCTCCTGCCAAAAGCATTTTCCTTGATCAAAGAGGCCACTGGATACTAAGGTGCTGCGCTCCATCTCCCCTGTCTGGTTCACTGCCTCTATCTTCTATTATAAGAAAAAAAGAATGAAGGGAGATGACATTCAAGGAGTAGAGATTTCAAAACTGAAGAAAAAGTTACATTTGCACATGCTCCAGGAATTACGTTAAGGCTGAAAATCTAGTGTGAATAAAAAAACCAATACAATAAAGATTGGGTATTTTGAGAAGGTACACAAAAACATACTGACCTATTGTAATTAATTGTCATACATGTTTTGGAGGAAAGATTTAAATGTCACATTACAGCCTACTGCCATTGTTAGCTACCAGTTGGGATATGTTGTCCATCATCACTGTGTGCCTACCTATCCAACATCAGAACAGTGGTTCCAGCCACTGCCTAAGACAAGATGCTCAGCTATGCAGACCTCCTCTGTCTCCAGATGCATTTCCTCACGCAAAATCCTCAGCCAGCATGTGCCTTAAGGGGTACACTGAGCTGGCCCCAGAGAAAAAAAAAATCCAACCAACTAACTGCCTGCCTCTGAGTAGAGCAGAAATGTGCTGTAAGTTACAGGAGTAAAAGCAGTTCAAGGAAAAATGCTAACACAACAGTGTTTCATGCTGAATTTTTATTTTCCATATTATGCAACTGCATAAGTATAAATAATCGTGTTCAATATACAACAATTATGACATCCATAAGGAGTTTCTTGGAGAAAATAAGACTGCAAACACTTTATTGCACAGACCCTAACAATTTTTTTCTTTTTTTCTTTTTTTTTTTTTTTGTAAGCTGAGGAATCTACAGCAGGAAGTCTACAAAAGAACACATCAGGCCTACAATCACATAAAGACTGACCAAGTAGAACACAGGCAGGAGGATCTCTAACAGCTCACTGATAAGGTAAACACCAACCAACAGGTACTACATTAACACAAGCTTAAGCACTGTTACACTTCCAAAATGCAAAGAACTTCTGTGTCAGAAGTGATAATGAACTATACAAAATATACATAAAAGTATACTGTAAACAAATAGCTAGATGTGCTTTAAAGGAAACAAGAGGATAGTTAAAAATAATGCAGAAGACTGTAAACTAGGAAATACCTCCCAGACAGAAATGTTGTTTTGAAGTGCATTAGCGTTCATTTGTAGTAACTGCCAAAGCACAGATGAACTGTAAATGTCAAGACCATTTTATCTTTAAAACTGCTCAAAAAGTATTATCCATTGCTCACTAGCTCTTCTGTAAACACATCAAAGGCAGTATTAATGTTCTAGTGCCACATGAAAAATCAGAAGGACTTGTTTGTGACATTACCTTTCCGTGACAGGTTTGCTGTAATCCAACTCAACTAATCAGTATACTAAAATTTTCACCAGAGGGAAATGAATTCTGCACACTGTCAGTTGTCATACAAACCTCCAAGTCAAGCTCACACTGTGCTTTTATGAACAATTTTTTAGCTTTTGAGACAGAAAGACAATCTGTAAGCCCTGATGAAACAGGTAGGGGCCTAGCTCTGCTGTGGGTACATGTAACAGAAATAAGCTAAACCACCATCCTATTGATCCCCATCATTAAAAGAACACTTATTCGCAAGGGTACTTTGTAGTGCTTTTGTACATGTTTCAAATCTCACCTTTCATCCTTCAAAACAAACTAAATACCTCCACACTAAAATGATCAAAGTCTACATGTTCCACAGTATACAAAATTTAAATAAGGCTTAGCAAAAGTAAAAAGACAGTCACATTCTAGCACCAAATAGCTCCAACAAGTTCCTGTTACAAAATGCTTCTTTTATAATTACAGTAGTTACTTTTTTGCATACAAATAAAAAGATTATGTTATGAAATGTATGGAGCTACTCAATGCATTTAGAAATGAATGTGAAACCCAGAACTACTTGCTAAAAACAGCAAGTTAAGTCTACAACATAAGGCCCCAGCTATGTATTAAAATGTATCGCATGTTCTGAACTTTTAAGTATGATACTGAAATTGCTTTTTTCCTTTTTACCCCACTTGTTGCAAAATAGAAAAAAGCTACAGCTGTATGAAGCTAGTTATGCAGACCTATATGCCATGATAATATGTATTCTCTAAATGTATTAAAAACCAGGGATGAACATACCAGTACTGCAAGTCATGTGCTTATACTTGTGCCTCACACTGTAAGGGCCTGAATTTACAAAACTCAAGGAACTCGAGAGGATTGCAGCAAAAACTGAGCACATGGCATGTGCTTCAGAATCTCAGACTTGTCTGAGGTGAAGGTCACAGAACACACTCCCAATAGACAAGATGAGAACCTCCATTTCACCACAGAACATGACTCTTGCTGGGACGCCCCGATAACCAAGTAGTCCTCCCATAGCTTTAATGACACCTACTCTAAGAGACAGGCTTTGTGCGGTAGGGAGATGCAGTTAGGTCTTGTGTTAGATCTGGTGAAGCAGTCAGCCAGGTACAGTACTATCAAAATTGGATTATTAAAAATACATGTAAAAACTCACAATAAGTCCCCATATTTATTCTGTACTAGTATTTTTTTAACCTCTAGCTAGGCTTTTTAGTAAGTAAAAATGTGGCCTGGTTTTGTTTTCCAGTCAGACCAATGCTTGTGCACGTCCATGCCAGGTCTGAGTTTTAATAATTCAGTTTCATATTTGAGTATGGCAAATAAGTGGCAAAGCAACTATCTTAAAAAAGAGGAGAGTAAACAAAGCAATCAGCAGCAAAGTATATATATGCTACATTCAAACCCCAAACACATTGCTAGGTATTTACAGAGGAAATCTTTTCTTTCACAGCTCTCAGCTGTAAAGGTATTTTTGTACAAATACTATATGGTAACAGTTTTACCGGTTACAATTGGGAAGGCATTTTGAAAAAAAAGTCCTCTTTTTACATATCCCCTATATTTTTCTGTCAGTGACATGAAAGCTTTGCTGCACAAAGACACAACACAGTGCTGGTTTAAAGGCAGTCCAATATATTGACTTTGTTTCAGCTCATCTTGAATTCACACCTGCCAGGTCTTACAGTTAACAGGATTTTTTGTGAGGACTGCTCCGTGAAGCTTCCTTTCCTCGCCGCTGCCGAGCTGCGTCTTTGTCATTAGAAAGTGCATTAGGGCGGTCAGGTGTGGTTGCTGACCTGGATAACTCTTTACTTACATTCTGTTTTCTTGAAGCAGACTGCTGAGCCTGAGCGGCATCTCTCCCCTTTACATCCACAGTGTTAACGAAAAAAGACTTTTCTTGATTTCCAGGTTTCCCCCCGAGGTTTGAACCAGGGTGGTGGGCTTCTACTACAGCAGCAGCACTGTGCAAGGCCATCAGTGAAACACTTTTAGTCATTTCTGCCTTACCGCTCCCTGCAGAAGAGGTGCTTTTCTTATTTAGCTCCTTGCAGGTTGCGGTAAACTCAGGTGAGACTGCTTTAACCTTTGCTGAAGATGCATCATTCTTCGCTGAAGACAGAACAGATACTTCTTGTCTACATTCAGAGAAATTGGTTGAACAAGCTAGTGGCTTTCCTGGTGCTGCAGCCACACGACAAGAACTCTGTCCGCTGGCAGCTGACAAATGTTTTATTGCAATCTGCTTGTTTGCATCCTCTGGCTGTTTTTGATTAACTTGTCCTTTCCCTTTTGAATCTTGAGAGCTTTTGCTACTTGCGGTTGCTTTTTCTGCTCCTTTCCCTCTGGCATCGCAGTTTGGAAGGCAAAGGATAGGCTCTACTTTCCCACTGTCAAGCTGAACATAAAGTGCATCAGTGCATATTTTTCCTTCGGGTTTTTTGTCTGCAGACATCATCTGGTTACTAGGAATTCTGTCTGCCTGTTTGTTCAGCAAGAGACAGTCTTTCACAGTGGAAAACTTTGGAGACGTGGTTTCTTTTTCACTGAGCTGAAGTTGCTTTTGATTGGCAGATTCCCCCAAGCCTGCTGGTTCTTGCACCTGCATCTGCTTAGAACCCTCCGGGCCTGCTGGTACCGTGCTGACAGCATAGGATTTGGGTTTGGTGTCAGAAGTGATGCTGCTCATCTGGATGGCAACTACTGAGCCATGCTCCAAACTCACAGACCTTTCAGCCTGCACATATTCATTGCTAGTTTTTCTCAAAGAGCCTGAAACAGAAGAAAGGGCATCTAGCACATTTTTACTGGCATGTTTCCCATCTTTCCGGGAGCTGACAGACACCTGAATAACAGTTTCTTTTTCTTTTATGGTTGGAGTGCCTGGTTTTTGTGACAATGTCTGTTTATCCAAGTACTTAGACTTAGAGGAACTCGTATCAGAGACTGGCCTGTGTTTATTACTGTTGCTTTCCACATAGGTGGCAGCAGGCTTCACATGTTCCTGAACACCTACATGAACATCTACAGCAGAGTTTCTGCTTACAGTGTCTCTCACAGCAGGGGAGCCTGAAACATTAAGTTGCTGCCAAGGAACTTGGCTGGACCGTTCGCTCTCAGTAGTTTGAGGCCTTATGTCAGTGAGCTGTTTCTGATCTTTCTTCCCTAAATCTTTGGCATTGTCCTTCTGCACAGAGGAAACCAGAGCAGACTTCTCATTTTTAGGATCACAATCTACTGAGGGTTGCATGGGCCGTTTGGATGGAAGAGCTTCACTCTTTGACTCTGCAATAACTCTCTTAGACTCACTGAGAACTTTCTGCTTGGTTATGTCCCTTTCCACAAAACTACTAGCAGCACTGCTATCATCTTTGCCTAGCTGTTTCAGTGCTTCTCTGCCATCCTTCGGTTGTGCCTTGGGGCCAGCTGCCTGTATTTTTCCTTGCATCTGAGGTGGAATGGCAAAATCTGCGCAAGTTTTTTCATTGCTTTTGGAGAAGCCAGTTATCAGGACATCAGAAGAAGATACCTTCAGAGATGACTCCCTGATCACCTCCACCTTTGCAGGGATAGGCTCACAACTTCGCTGGGCTACTGGCTGTTTGGCAGGCAACTCCTTTTGTATTTGCTTCTCTTTTCCTACAGCTTTCTCAGGAGTACTTTGAACAGCAGGAAGTTTGGAGTGTGTTTGAGTAGTTTTAACGCTCTGACTTTGAATAACACAAGACTTTACCTCCACTGAATTGTCCTTCTGTTTTGAAGAGGAGGTGTCTTTCTTTTGAACAGCTTCCATAACAGAAATATGGCCTTTAGTAGCTGGACCAGAAACCTTTTTCTCTGTCACTACTTCTGCAGCCACAGGGATGACTGGTGGAATTGGAGAAGTCTTGCTTGTTTGCAGAACTTGAGGCTCTGATACTTTGACTTTGACAGATTTTGAATAGCTTAACAACTGCTCTTTCTGACAGGCCAGCTCTGCCTTCCTGCCACTCCCTTGTGGTGCTGGGCATTTAGGAGATCCCCCATCACTGCTGGTGCTCTGTCCTTCTGGCAGCACGCACAAAGGCAGTTCAGTCTTCGAAGCCTGTGGCCCAGAAAGTAAGGCAATGTCTAGTGTGCCTTCTATTGGCTTCAGACAGGAAACAGACCTCCCATCAAGTTTATATTCTGATGGACTTTTTCTGACAGGAGCCTCAGTGGAAATAAGGGCTGATTTTTCCACACTCATGTCTGCTCGGCCATTCAAGGTCTTGAGAGGAACAAAAGAAACCGAGTTAATCTGAGCAGCATGTGTACTGCTGATAAATGCTCTACCATCAGCAACTGCAGTGGAGTCCTGCTGTATGTTTATGGGTCTGCCTGTATTAAGTTGAAGGCATTCATGAACATTTGATGTCAATTTGGGTTTTAGCACTGGACAGACACTGTCATCTTTTTCTTCAATGGACATTTTCTTTCTAAGATAATCAATATTTGCAAGTTTACCATCTAATCTTTCAAATTTGACAAATTCTTTTGTTGGTACATTTTTATCTGTGTTTTCTCCCTTTCCGTTTAACATCCTGTCAGAAGACTGAGGTAGCACATCTTGCAGTGTACACGGAGGAGAAATTCTTTTAAAGTCATAAGAAATAGGACTGATTTCATTAGGTGGAGGCCCATGACACAGTATCTGTGCATCTAAAGCAACACCATCATTTGATCTCAAGTTTGCATTCTTTTGAAGGGTGTCTTTGAGTATGCCACCAGCTGACTGGGTCTCCAAAGCAACAATTTTTGTTTCAAACTGATTTGATCTTTCTAATACCTTCTGGAATGCCTTTTTGTCTCTTTCTTCCAGTCTTAATGTATTTGTACTTTCTGGTTCGCTACCAGGTTCATGTATAGCAGCATTTGCTTTTTCAGGAAAATCTTGCTTTTTCATAACTATCTTGACCTTCAGCTTCTCTCTGTCCAGCTCATCAATAGATTCTTGCCTACCTAATTTTCGGGAGATGGGTCGTTTCAAGCAGCCCTGCTCTGCAGGCCTAACTCGCGTGAGTGATGGCACGTCACATACGTTCTCCTCCAAGCTCTGAAGAGTCACGTCCCTTTGGGACAATTCTCTATTCACTTCTTCCTGCGTCACTTCCAGACTGTGTTTTCGTGAACATAAGTGTTTCTTATCACTGCCATAAGATGGTGCAAGTTTCTCTTCAGATTGGACTCTCTTTAACAGTGGAGATCTTGGTGGCTCTGCACTCTTTGGCCTAACAATATGCCTTACAATAGTTGGAGGGGAGTGCATTTTGCTAGGAAAAGACTGAGCTATTTTTGTATTTCCAATTGAATGTCCTAGCAATGGTGATGGAGATCGCTGAGGAGATGTTGGTTGAGGTGTTGGAGAAGGTGTTCGTGCAAGAGGAGACAGAGGAATGCTGCCAGCCGATTTGCGTCTTCCTGATCTGTATCTTTGCCCACCAAGCTTTGGACCCAAGCCATGAAGAGTGCTGGGTCTTATGTGTCCTGAACCAGCTGGAGAATTGGGAGCACTTGAACTAGGGGAGCTACTCTGGGAAGAGTTAGTACCTACAAAAAGAACAAACAACCAAACCAAACAAACATAAGATTAGCGAGATTTTTTGAATCTTGTCTAAATCCTCAGTAAGACACAGGACTTTCACCAGTCCAAAAGGCCTACGTGCCATCTGCTGCCACAGTGTTCTGAAGTTTGGAATGTTTTGAGTGACTGGGCTGTAAACCCCTCGTTATTCCAATTATATTGCTGTTTCTCCCTTTCCCCCTCTGTTCCTTTATCCCCTTTAAGTTATTGATTCCTTCTATTTAAATAGAATAGCTAATGCTTTCTGCCACCTCAAAGCAATGATCAATGCTTTCCAAATTTTTCAAATGCTTTCCAACAGCCACTTTTAGTACACACTAAAATCATGACAGAAGTATAACACGAAAAAGAGGCAGGCTTTTAGGAGCCAGAAAGATACATATTTCAGCATCCAGCCAATCTTTTCAGCAATATATCTGCATTCTTGAGTGCCCATGATAGTTCCATTATACAGCACCTTTTTCCTCAGTTTCATTCTTTTATCAATCAGCTTCTCTTAGGCAAGATTATATCTTTTACTCCAAATTGAGGTGGTTTATTATTCTACTTGTAGCCATTGGACTTGGATTTAAACTCTGGGACAAACCTACCAGACAGTTCCTTTTTTAGGTGCTTCTGTATCATGAAAACACCTTTGATTTTGCATCAAGAGTCTTTTTCCTGTTTCCAGACAGAAACCAGCTGTTCAATGATTATGCTTGTCAAAACTGACTACTCTTAGCAGACTGCAACAGATTTGGGGGGCTCACAAGAAGTAGAATACACTTCAAGTCCTTTTCCTCTGCCCTCCACTCCTTAACACTCACCAGATGGAAAATCAGGAGTAGAGCGGTAGCTTGGGGTAGGTGATCTAGGAGATAAGCTGTGGGTTGGAGACCCAGGCAAGCTCTCCCCTGATGAAAGCGATCGGTTCAGGCAGGAGAAACTTCTGCTGGTGTGAAGAAGAGGAGAGGGTTGCTTGGCCAGCTTTTTAAAAAGAGATCTTCTCCTAGTGTGAGAAGAGCACAGGATTAATCAGAAGTAAAGATACACAAAAGATACTATTACCACAGGCAAAACTCTTGCAAGCTGACATCAATTCCCTCTCCCATTACCTTCAAGACAAGCAACTATTTATGTTTACATGAAGGCAAATCACACTGCAGAATGTGAAGTTCAGAAAATATCCTTATTTGCTAATAGGTGGGATAGATATTGTAACTAAATCTATTTGTACTAAAATTTACTCACTATATTTCAGAAGAACAGTTAGCTCCTTATGAGTATAAATCTTCCTTAAGAGCCCACCAAAACTGAAGAAATATCTATAAAGTACTAGCGATGTATTTACAAAATAAACATGAACTTATCAAACTAAAAATGCCCATAAACTTAGCACTAGAAAGTTCAATTAAACAAGTAGAAAAATATATACTTAAACCAAATTAAGATAAAACCTCAGTTTTTCACTTTCTTACCCATATCCTCTGTGTGCCATGCCAAATTTTTAGGGGTTATTTTAACAGATCTAGTTTAGGCAAAACAGGACTGGAAGGACATGTTACAACTGAAGGATCCCATAGAATAAGGTAAAAAGACATACAAGACAAGAGAGAGAACTGTATTAACTTCATACTTTAAATTAATTGTTATGTATACAAACACACAAGGAAACATATTCACCATGAAACAAAAGGCTTACTCACCTCTCTAAACTCTCTTTCTTCTTGGTTTTCTTGCTGCGCCTGACCATTCGGCTTCTGTAGCTGTTTCGCCTGGCAGGTCCTGTCTTGATGGAAGTATTTTCAAAAGGGGTTGTCGTGACTGAGACTTTGTTGCCACTCTGCCAAAATGGAGGAGGAACCTTTAGGCATGAGTAATACGACTTTGCCTTATATTGAAGCTACACCACAAACGTGAATGCAACGAGACAGAGCTCCAGCATCACAGTAAGAGCTGGCAGTGTAGGGAGCCCTGTGCAGACATTGCCAGGCTAATTTACGTAAGATAAACAATGATTCTAAACTTCTCAAAATTCTTAAATTCTGGCAAATTTCCTAAGCTTCCTCTGTTCCAGCTTTGGGACATGGAGAAATTCCAATAATTGTGGCTAGGCAGAAGGAGACCAAGGATTGACCAAGACTGCAATTTTCAAGATGAAAGCTTCTACAGAAATATCCCATTTCCCCACAAAGCACAGACGTCACTGCACAGTGGACAATTCACTGGCCATTCACGTCTCAAGATACCAACGATTACAATTATGAAATGGAGAACTCTTAATCTTCATTACCTATCCCAAAGAATCCTTTTATCTTGTTCAAAAGAGATAACAAATAACATTAAGTTCAGGTTTTTATGACCGTTTGCATGAACAGATGACTGAGTAAATAAAGCCAACTGAAAATATCTAAATTATGTTTTAAAATCCATACCTCCTGCCCAGCACTGTATAACACTACAGTGTACTTATTTTCAAAGGAATTCCAAGAGCCCAAATTAATTTATGATACAGCACATTTGGATAAACAACAATCTCTTGAGTTTAATCTAGTAAGCAGTATGCAGGGTTGTCATGTTCCTCTTTTTCTCTATCGGACAGAAAACAACTGCACACCCAACTGCCTAAAATCGCAGAATTTTCTCTTAGACGTTTCTTGCGAAATTGGAAAACTTGGAAGTTCCTCCTGGTTTCATAGAAGGAAGATAAAGACTTAAGGAAAAGTGTACTCTGCATCTTTGCTCAGCTCTTTATATTTCCCCATTACTTCATTGTTTTCCAATCTTCTTCTGTAACTGACTACTCCCTTTGACAGGCCAAGCTCTGCATACAACATCATAAATTGTCAGTAATATAGGAAGTAAATATACAGCTGTCAAAAATAATTCTGACTTACACTAGTCTGTGCTGAAAAGATTACATAAAAACTGCAATATGATGAGCAATATGAAAAGCTAGGACACTACTGAACTAGAAGTTGGGGTTTTTGTCTGTTTGTTTTTAAGGAAAAAATGTAATTTTGTGATAGGATAGACCTTGGAAAACTCCACAGGAGAAAAATGTGATAGATTATTCACAAAAAATCCAACTCCAGGATCAGAACTTCATTAAGCAAAGAAACTCTGTGGGACGTGCCTAGCTATAGAAGAGACATAAACTTCTTGCGCCTTAAGATTATGAAAGGCAAGTTCCTGTACATTAGGCAAGAAAATAGTTCATGTTCTTGTTTCCACTTTTCCTCATGGATTTCACTTTAAAAGGAGAAAACGAGAAGTAGCATCACCATCAAAAGCCTGAATTACCTGATCAAGATGGAGGAATTCAAGAAAGTGTTTGAAAATGTCAAGTTTTTGAGAAGCAAGAGGCATTTCTTTGTGTCAGTGCCTCAAATGTACTTCAGCTAGCTCAGCAGCAGTGCCAGCTTATTGCAGAGGAACTGAAATCATAGCAAGATGAAGTCATTGACCTTTCTCCATATCTGTGCAATAGTACTTGAACAACTGCAAAATCTGATAACTCATCTCTGAAGGAAACAAACAACCCCTCAATCCTTGGTGAAACCAGCAAGTGCTTTGTATCCCAGCTGTTCAAGAGTTACCTTTAACAACAACTCAATGACTTCCGTATGAACAAGACCATGCACTGGCTCTCCGTTGATATGAGTGATCAGGTCTCCAGCTTTTAGACCCACTTGGTAAGCTGCACCCCCTTCTTCCACATTCTGGAAATCAGAGACAAAGAGAATATACACAAAATGGATTCCTGTTTAACCTTCATACTTTCAAAAGCAGACTTTGTTTAATGAACTCTTCCTACAAAACCAGTTAGCAATGAAGAAAACTAACAGATATTAAATTATATAAAAGAAAGAGGAAAAAACAGACCAGCCATTTTATCATCAACTACTTACTCAAACTTCATACCTACACAGCACCTGGAATGGTTTCAAAGCTCACTGAAACCGATTGTTGCCACTGGTATTAAGTAAGCTCTGTATGGCAGGGCAGTTTTCATGCATAATAAAGTAGTGGTGATTTCAATCCCCATGGCAAAATTTCAGAATTGAATGAACTTTTTTAGCATCCAACATTGAGAAATACTGATGTAATTAAGGCAATGGTCACACACAGTACCCTAATCATGATAAAAGTTAACTCCACCGCATAGTTAAGGATTGTATTCTTTTGGATCAAATTCACCAGGCTGCCCATTAGAGGGAACAGTGCAGCACAAAGGTGACGAAGGACCAAAAAAACTGAACTGCAAATTATTCTGAAGGTGGCTTGAAAAATTTATTATATTTTAAAATGGAACTTTTAAGGAATTTTAAGTCATATAGCCACTACTGAAGCCTACAGTGCTAAAAAAACCCAACAAACCTATAGTGTTTTGAAAAAAAAAGCCAAGGCTTCACTTTGACTGCAGTGTACCAATTTTTCCCTTTGCTTTCACTGATGTGATGCTACGACAGTGGCAAGAAATCCAACTTTTTGATTTATTCCATTATCAATCAAATGTACCCTATTCTCCAGATTCAATGCTCTTGACAGATTAAGAGGTCTGAGAGGTAAACAACATGAATGAAGAATAGGTAATACACTACCATTCCAGTAGCATGGCTACTTCAAAACCTACAATACATGTTTAGAACAAAGCATGACACAAAACTTCAAAGCTTTTGATAAATTTGTAATAAATTTTTCAAAATTATTTTAAAGTAGTTGAAATATATTAGTTTATACACACACAATATTTATGTACGTATAATATATAAATGATATATAATTTGTTATCAGCCTCAATTATGAAATAAATATACATATAAATTTACAAATAGGTATATATTTATTTTACAATTAACGAGGTTGATAACCAATGAAATGCAAGAACTGCTGTCCTTTCCTTTAGCCTGTCTCCTACTTCGTTCAAATGAGTAGTGAACAGAAGATGAAGAATACATAGTTTATGCAAAACAGTCAGTCTTTTTCCTGTGCCATAGAATCCTCAAAGGTATTCACAATTCCAAGTGATTTACACATTTCTACACAAAAGAAAGTCAGTACTTGAAATCAGGCTACTTGTGTCTAGTAAAATACTGTTGACTTTCATGAATCCTGGAATTGACACAGTTTAATAGACTCCATGTATATTTCAAATATTTCTGTTCACAATTTCCTAGTTTTGCAGATCCTGCCCTCAATCAAAAGGGGCTGCACAAAACCTCTGGTTTTCTAAGCCACAGTACTCTCAACTTCAGACATGGCTGTTCACAATTGCCAAACTTGCCAAAAGCGAAAGTAACCCATGCAGAAGGTCAACATCGTATGTAGGTACCTCTTCTGCCAAAGGTGGCTTGTGTTGTCCCTACAGCCAATACTGGTCTTGTGTACATGGATGAATTTCATTCTAAGGAAATTGTTTGGCACAACATCACAATTTACACAGTAACTGTCAACAAACAGGTACCATAGGTACAAAACTCAAAAGCAAACACATTATTACAGTTTTCTGTGACTGCATATACACAAAAAACTGTGTTATCTTACCCAAACAATATGGTGCACAGTGTAGACATCGCTGTCACCCACGTAAACCCTGATTGCTCTGATGGTGAAGCCATACTTTTTTCCTGAACTGTGAATTACTATTGGTTGATGAGGACTTGCAACAGCAATTGATGAATCACGGCTTGGAGATGAATCTCGGGAGGATGAAAGATCAGATGACAGGGAATGAGGAGACATAGGACTTCCCAAAGGAGAAACACCAAACACATCTAGAAGAAAAAAATCTGCCTATTAGAGTACATTCTGAGCACACACAAATACAGACACAGAACAAGGAATTTGCTTAGTTTTATGACACTTTTGTGTCAAAATATTTTATTGTCTTTGCATAAGCACTCTCTCCTCAATTTGTGTGTATCTTAGTGAATGAGAAGTTTAACTAACAAACAGGTCTTAGAACTAAATATCTTTACTTCTAGCATAAACTGTATATTTTAATGCGAAGGTTAATTTTTTAGATGTTTTTCCTTTTAGATAGGAAACACACTCATTGCTAACTTTGAAAGAACAATTATCAGCGTCTTCCTAACAAACACTCATCAAAAGAAAATCAGAGTTTGGTAGTAGATGTTATTGTGAGTACACCAAAAACTATCCCCCAAATCATCCAGCAGTGCTAAACAAAGTGCTAGTTGATTTTTTGGTTTCAGTTATATATAGATACAGATAAAGACTACTGTAATTAAACCACAGTATCTAGTTGGTACATAGGACACTAATTCAATGCTTGTACCAAGCTTCCATTTCTACATTCTGCTACATCGTGTGAGACCACAAGAATTTCTTGCAACAATGTCAATTACCACTTTGTTTTATTTCATTTTTTTGAAAGCACTATGTGCTCATGTTTGTGCAAATGTAAACACAATTGCAGCAGTGTAAAACACACTTTGGTGACTGTAACAGGGTGACAGCTCTGCAAAGGAATGAACTTCAGAAAGATTCCAGGTTTGGTATCCGTGCCAAGCCATGTCACGAGGGGGCAGATACACTATGACAGCAGCAGCACTCCTCCCTGGATGCAAGTCACCAGAGGCTCCCAGAGATCAGTACGCTGAAATCTCACAGAACAACCAAGCCCCAAGGGGGCTGTCACTGTCAACCTCTGGCTCTGAAATGTGCTCAGATCCCCTGATCTCTGCCTTCTGCTGCATGTGGGACACATCCTGTGACTCTCAGCTACGTGACTCAGGTCAGGAACACAGGCTGTATGTTGCTGTCATTTATTTTATGGATAAATATGAGTAAGGTAGGTTTTTTGGACAGTATTAGGTACAGCTAACAAGATTTTGGTTGATATAGACATAATGACAACATTTTTAGGTGTAGGTAAAGCTAAGTTTGGATTTTATAGAATGATGCTGAGATCAAACTGAAAGAAAACCATCATTTAATGAGCACACTAACTCAGTATATATAATCTCTGAACTTAGTGATTCTTACTCAATAGCTGTGAAAGAACGACTAGAATACAAACTGATGAATAAATCCTGAGTGTTACTTGGCTGTGCCACACATGTATCATGCTCCTGTGACAGCTAATCTCAATAATTAGCATGCACTACAGGCCCTCTACAAGCAGAAAAAATAACCATAATGCTAACCATTACAGAGGTATACCAAAAAACCATGACATATGGGACAGAAATATTATTTGGAAGAAAGAGCCTACACAAGGAACAAGCCCAGAGTGTTTGCAAGCCACCTACAGTTTTCAGTGTCAACACTGCCCTGAACAGACTGAGCACACGGTCATTATTTTTCTCATTGTAAAACTTAAGTCATCTTCATCTCTCAAGCATTTGGTGAGAACAATCATTCACTTTTGGACAGCACCACAGAAATATGAAGTATTCTTTTCATTGTCACCTGGTTGTCCTCATTCAAGCAGGGGCAAAGTACTCCTCTTTAACTGAGACTCAACATTTTCCTCTTGACTTATCTCATTAAAAATCTTCATGGTTACCTGCTGGAATTACAGGTACCGCATAGGAAGCCTATACTGTTCTTAAAACTGTATGGTGAAGAAAGGTAGAAAACATGAGGCAAATCCTGCAGTAATTGGGAACAGATGGGTCCTTCACCTCTCCAAAGTCTCCAAAACAACACAAGCCAACAGCAGTGTTTGCTCACCAAGGTACTAAGGAGCACCTAAGGCATACGTGCTTTACAACCCAAAGACGGTTGAAGCCTAAGAGAAAAGCCAGGACCAACTCTTCAACACTGTACAATTCTACACTAGCCTGAGGACTCAAAGCAACCTGATGAAGTTACTATCAAAGCTACCTTTGAACTTATGGAGCAAGTGCAGGGTTATGTTATCAGACCAGCAGATACTTAAATACTACACCTAAAGTCTAAAAGCAGCATATGGCCAGTGTGCAAAGCTGAGATGTAATCCCACTTCTGGAAGAAATCCCTCAAAGTTTGGGAAATTTGGACTTTGACTCTGAACCACTAAAAAGCAAAGCACCAATGCTTCACCTGGCAACACTCAGTACTACTGTTATACTTCCACTTACTTACAGCAATACTTCTGTCTTCAAATTTTGAGCACTCTGTGTAAGCCAGTGTAGTACAAACAGGAACCTACATGCAATTTCTACTTTTGTGACCCTTCTCTCTGGTTTATCATATTTCCTTATGTGAGATGGGAGAGAACTAGTCAGGCTGAACGTGCTGCTGTAACAAACAGCTATTCTTGGAGCTGTACACAGTGAGTTAATTAAAACTTAAGCTATACCCCTACGGTAGGATGGGCCAAGGACTGAAGCCTGCATCCTGATGCCAATGAAACACCAAGTAGTCACCACTAAGCTACATTTTCGCCTGTCAGAGAAGGTCCCTCAGCTGTAATGGGACCATTGTAACTCAGTAATGAGACTGCACCACCTAGTAACACAGGTGAACAAGAAGAAAAACAAAAAGGTGCGACACAGTATCCATTCTAGACTCCAAAATCTTGCATTTACATCATAAACCATCAAGTATGCATAAATCACAACACTTCAAACAAGAAGATTTATCTGTACCTCCTGGGATCATGAGGGACAAAGCACTTGCAGAAAGGGACTTTGTGACTTTTCCAGCGATCTTCTTTTTCTCTGTGCTTTCTAATCGCTGACGAGCCATGTGAGATGTGACTTCACTGGGTGGCTTCGAGGAGTTATCTGTACTGTCCACACTCTCACTTCTTCCATTTATCTGATCTAAGTGCTCTGAAAAACTGCCAACTGTACAAAGAAGAAGGGATAAACACATTGAGGGAAAACTGGGGGTCGGGGGGGGAAATGGTACAATTGTGAGATAGAAATTTTTCTTTCTGTTAACAAGTTCATAAAACAACATTACAATGAATATTTCTTCCAGACTTACAGGATGCATAAAAGTTATAAGAATTAATTGGAACAACAGGTTTTCCTAGTCACTGGCTAAAGTAAAATAAGAGAAAAAAGCTGAAGCAAGTCTGGTATCTCAATATGAAGCACATACCTTAAGACAACTTAAAGATACATTTATTTTTCATGTGAACTCCTTCTAAAGTAAATGAAAGGCTCCAATCCTACCTAAGCTGCTATCAGCTTAACAACTTTTCCAAAATCATTAAAACATTAAGTATAATTTTATTTTTCATTATTATCTTTTGCTTTTTTTCTTTGGGTGGTTTTCTACCACACAGGAGAAAGATACCTGGCACCACTAAACTCACTATTACATCCACATTGGTATTAGTCTACTATAGGTAACAAACTTCCACAATACTAAATGAAGGAAGGACAACAATATTTCAAACAATGAAACAAACCGTAAAGGCCTGGTGGCACATGCACAACCTGCATGGGATTCCTTCAAAAACTCAAAGATGTCACAAGAAAGTTGCATGACCTTATGAAACACACACCAAGGGTAGGTTGCCTCTTTAAAGATATAGCAGTAATTCCTAGTATTCCTTTAAGATCACTGCATATCCTGCTGCTAATGGACCACAGAAAAATGAAATTACTCTTAATTGTAATTGACAAGTGACAGAAGAGGATCAGATGCTTTGAGCCATCACCGTGACTACTGTGCTAATGCCAACAACATAACATGGCACTGGGGGAAGTGAGCGAGACTTGGCGTACAGGATAGTCAAAGTCTTAGACGGATGATGCTGAAGAAATGTATTTTCCCAGAAATGGAGAGGAGGAAGGGGGAGGAATATGTGGACTACATGGGAAATGAGGGGTATGAGACCAGAAAAGGGTATCTTGAGAAAATTCAGTGAGGTACAAAAGAGAAATAAGCTGAAGACAGGTGAATGTGTAGCGAAGGTAACTGGGACCTATATATGGATAAGCCTCGATCTGTGTTAAGTATCAGCTCTTCCAACAGTTACATAAAATTCTCCTCTGAAAGTACAAAACCAGCAAGATACTACAGTCAGTGGGGTGACATCAAATGTTGGCATTTCCAAAAATGTTGAAACTTTCCCACACATATTTTCATGAGATTTTATTAGCTTGAGCCTGATCCCAAACCGGACCCCTCATGGGATGTTTTGTTTTAAAGCAGTTCTGAAATACAGGACTTCTAAATTCATGAATGCTACTGCTAAACAAAAAACGTTCACAACTGTTTCTAATGCAATCAGTCAAGAGAACCACTGTGAATTACCTGACAGCGTGGAGCTGCTGATTGTACTTGCTGGAGTGGTTACTTCAGGTTCATCTTGCACTATTTCCTCGCTCACAAACGTAGGCTTGTCCTGTTCCTCCTGGAGTCCCACTAAGCTGGTGGAATCATCCTGTTCTCCTTCAGCTGATATGGCCAACTTCGGAAGCAAACCAGAACTGTGTCGCTGCCTCTCAGTGTCAGAGGAGATAGATGTAGATATTTGTTGTCTGCATTAAAAATAAGGAAACTCTCATGCAGTTATTGAGATAAGGAGGCCTGCTACCTGACAAGCAGGACATGAACCACTTCCAGCACCACCTCCTACTTACATTTCAGAATATTCTGAACTCCAGCTTAAAGATTCCACAGAAGGCAACGTCACACTTTTTGTTTTGTCTCCTGCATCTTCTTTTTCTTCACCTTGCGTTTGAGTGACTCGATCTATGCTACTAAAAACCTGTTACAGACAAAAAAGCAGAAAAACCTCAACTTGTCACAACACATTTGATATAAAAAGGGATGCAAGAAAGTGCATTTCAGGCTGGACTCTGCATGTTCTAAATGCTTATACAGTATTTCAGAGTGCAGACTTTAAACTTCTTGAGTTTTTTTAAATTTCCAAGAGTTTTTGTTCTTAAAATGCTTTCCTATTTTGCTTTCTTGGCTCCTCATATACAGGGTCACAAATAATGCCTATTCTCATTACAAATTCATCAGCTTTCTTCCCATTTCACTGTGTTAACCAAGAAAATACAAACAAAATCCACAGCCTTGGAGTCTCTAGGTCTCAGGATTAAGGTGTATCTTGGATTAAATCACAAACATAAAGCAAATCAAGGTAAAAAAGCCCTAACCGTAAGATACTGACTTAGTATCTACCAGTCAGGTGGCGGAAGCAGAAAAATTAACCTGAATTGACTTTGAAGTTAAGAATAAATTACTTGGCTAACAGACTTTGAAAAAATAAACCCTGATCATTGGAAGTCTGTTGTTTTCTTAGCTGACAAACGGCACACAGGAATTGTCATCTGTATATTCTACAGCCTAAGAGGCACAGCTAGATACACAATGACACAACAGCATTAACAAACCAAACTATTACTGTGGTACAGAGCTTTCAGAAGGACAGAAGTTCACAAAATAAGGTCAGAAGGGACCTCTCCAGGTCATGTTGTCCAACCTCTCTGCACAAGCAGGGTCACTTAGAGCTGGTTGCTCAGGACCCTGTCCTGGTGGCTTTTGAAGACCTCCAAGGATGGAGACTCCACAACCTCTCTGGACAGCTGTGCCAGTGCTCGATCACTCTCACAGTAAGAAACTGTTGTCTTCAGACAGACGTTCTTGTGTTTCAGTTTGTGCCCATTGCCTCTTGTCCAAGTTATCTCTAAAGAGACTGCACCATTTACCAGTATCTGAATTTGAAACAAAGTCAAAATAAGGAGTTTACAAAGAACGAGGATAACTACATCCACGATTCCTGTCTCTCCTCTTCCACGCTATCAGAGATGCAATACATATGTGGTACTGCAGACCCAGCGTAAGATCCACCAACTCCTTAAAACATAACTCAGGACAAACAAGATACAAACACAGACTTTCCAAATACCTTTAAACACTTCTTTTGAAAATCACCGCTGGATGCCACGTTAAGACTAAAAGCATGTTCATTAGCATTCCACTTCCATTATTTCCGGCCAATTTACCCTCCACAGTATTTCCTCAGCATGTCCACTGTGCTCCTACTGGCATCCCTTGTCCAGCAATAATTAGCTCTCATCTCAACTACTAAAGTATACTACCCTTTGGACAGTTAGCTTTACCTTTAATTCACAGCATTCAAATCACTCCCTCAAATCCACATCTCTCCTTGACCAAATCCCATGCTAACCACTACTTTGCTTTCTCCCTTCAGTCTAATGTCATTTAATTAATAGCTACTATAAGCTAGTACTGTAATCTTTGTTACACCATCACCTGCAAGATACCCAGGACACAACTGAAGCAACACGCAAACTTTGTACAAGGAAACCAATGTAAGGAACACATGTTTAGTTTCACAGAACCACAGAATGGTTTAGGTTGGAAGGTTCATCTAGTTCTAAGCCTCCTGCCATGGGCAGGGACACCTCCCACTAGACCAGGTTGTTCAAAGCCCCATCCAGCCTGGCCTTGAACACTTCCAGGGACGGGGCATACACAACTTCTCCGGGAAACCTGTTCCAGTGTCTCACCACCCTCAGAGTGAAACATTTCTTCCTGATATCTAATCTAAATCTACCTTCTGCCAGTTTGAAGCCATTACCCCTTGTCCTGTCGCTACCTGCTCTACTAAAAAGTCCCTCTCCAGCTTTCTTGTAGGCCCCCTTCAGATACTGAAAGGTCGCAATAAGGTTTCCCTGGAGTCTTGTCTTCTCCAGGCTGAACAACACCAACTCTCTCAGCCTGTATTCATAGGTGAGGTGCTCTGGTCATCTTCATGGCCCTCCTCTGGACTCACTCCAACAGGTCCATGTCCTTCTTATGTTGGGGGCTCCAGAGCTGGACACAGTACTCCAGGTGGGGTCTCCTGAGAGCGGAGCAGAGGCGCAGAATCACCTCCCTTGAGGGGATTCTAAATTCCCTAATCTTTCTCTTACATTACCATGTATTTTCTACAGAAATAACAATCTATTTATAGAATTTTCTATTACCTTCTCAAGGATGCAAGAAATAACATGGGAGGATTCGATAAGAAAGTTTTGATTCGATAGCATTCATTTCATTCTTGCTCAATTTCAGGTAGCATTTCTTAAGGAAACAATGCCCTATATATCTCTTCCATATCTAACATTTCCAAACTCTAAAAAAGCAGCAAAATGTTTGTGTACACATTACATACTAACATTACAGCAATTTTTACTTACTTTTGAAAATCTGTGTGAACATGATGAAAACTGTCTTATCTCCAAATTAAAATCTTCATCATTGGTATCATCTTCTTCCTCAGTTTCCATATGGTGATATTTCTCAGAACGAGCTACAGACAAGGGAAAGAAAGTATTTTAATTTATCAGGAATAATGGGTACCAAGCTTTAATAGTAACTAAAAGTGAAACTTTATTCTTAAGATTATTTCTGCAGAAATGTCAAACCACCAGTGAAACTGCAAGCTGACAGTGGTTCTGCTAAAGCAGATTTTCAAAGCAGTAAGCAAAAGTCAAAGGCAGTGATTATTTAAACAAGGCATTCATCACATTTTTTAAATACCATCAAACACCTACTGTCAAAATAACTTGTGTCATCTTCAGACTCCAACTGAGGAATAAATTCTGCTTTCTGCCTCAGCAGACTATTCCAGTCAAGGCTCCTGAAGAACTGATGCTGTTTTACTTCATATGCACCACCTGGGGGAGCCAGAGAAAAACACTGAGCTAATTATACCAAATCCTCTGACATTACTTCAACTAACCCCCTGGCCAAAAAATGCAAATTATCATGGAAAGGCACAGCCATCACTGTAGGCAGGAACATTTACTACCCGTTTCCATTATGATCTCCTAAACCTGTCAGAGCACCTCCCTGTCCCTGTTTTGTTGTTGCCATTTCTTTAACAGTGGTAGCATTGTTTTATCATCTTTCCCCTTTTAACATTTCTATTTTTCTGGGTATACTAATTATTATCAGTCCTCTACACATTAGTCAGAAGCATCAGATGTAGCAGAAGTAGTCATCAAAATATAAATAAGTGCTACTAGCTGAGTAAGTACAAGTCAGAGAGTAATGAAGAAAGATTCTTAATAGTTGCTCAATGAAAATACCATTGCTGATCAGGAGCTCCTTTTGGTGTTTTATGGCAGTAATACACAATTCTATAGGAAACTACTTATCATTTATCTTCTTATGATTACTGCCTATTTTTTATAATGTAAGTTAAACAATGACACTAGTTTCAAGTTAAGAAACAACTGTAAGAACACAATGAAATACTGGAATTTTTGTCCTGGGGAGGTGAGTGAGGATATCAATAAGCATCAGTCTAATTCAAAAATCTGAACAGGTAACCTGCAGCAGCAAGAGCTAGTGCCAACTTGATTGTATTGGGTTTACATGGCATGGCCTTGGTAGCGGGAAGGCTGCAGGGGCGGCTTCAGTGAGAAGGTGCTAGAAGCTTCCCTTATGTCTGACAGAGCCTATGGCAGCTGGCTCCAAGATGGACTCCTCACTAGCCAAGGCTGAGCCCATCAGCAACAATGGTAGCGCCTCTGTGATAACATGTTTACAAAAGGGTAAAAAACTGCTGCACAACAGCAGCTGGGAGACATGTGTGAGAACATACGAGAGAAACAACTCTACAGACACAAAGGTCAGTGGAGGAGGAGGAGGAGGCGCTCCAGGCACCTGAGCAGAGATTCCCCTGCAGCTCGTGGTGAAGACCATGGTGAGGCAGGCTGTCCCCCTGCAGCCCATGGAGGTGCACAGTAGAGCAGATATCCACCTGCAGCCAATGGAGGACCCCACACCAGAACAGCTGCATGCCCAAAGGTGGCTGTGAACTCATGGAAAGCCTGTGGTGGAGCAGGCTCCTGGCAGGACCTGTGGCCCCATGGAGAGAGGAGCCCACGCTGAAGCAGGTTTGCTGGCAGGACTTGTGACCCCGTGAGGGACCCAGGCTGGAGTAGTCTGTTCCTGAAGGACTGCTCTCTGTCGAAAGCATCCACGCTGGAGTAGTTTGTGGAGAACTGTCTCCTGTGGGTGGGATCCCAAGCTGTAGCAGGGGATGAGTGTGAGGTGAGGAAGAAGGAGTGGCAGAGACAATGTGTGATGAACTGACCACAGCCCCCATTCCCCATCCCCCCCGCCACCACTCAAGGGGAGGAGGTAGAGAAACTGGGAGTGAAGTTGAGCCCAGGAAGAAGGGGGGGTGGCCCTGTTCAGTTGAGGAGGGGGAGTGATGGAGCAGCTTGGTGGGCACCTGGTGGCCAGCCAAAGTCAACCCACCATATTGATACAGTATGTATACTTCCCTATGTCAAGGCTAAGTCAGGAAAAAGCCATAGGAAAGGTGTGAAGTCTCCAGGGTTAGTCTGTAAGTCAGTGTGTCAAGATTCCTAGGTTGGGTTCTTTGCTTTTCTGACTGCAGCAAGGACAAATTCATAAAAGCCAAATCTTCCCAAAGGAAACCAAAATCACATCTAATTTTAAGTCATCAGCCAAGAAACAAACAATTCTCTGAGCACAATAATTGGATATCATGTCAGGATTCTATAATTCTTGATTGGTATCAGACACTTCAACCCAAAGAGGTCTTTTTTCTGTCACTTTCCTTCTTCAAAACAAATACCGTATCTATCTCTTGCTTCAACTTGACCATGCCACTCGGGTCTCCTGAGCAAATACAAAATTACAATTTTCACGGAGTGTTATTCAGCTAGCTAATACGTATTAAACAGATAGGGCTGACATTTGAAATGCATGGTGGAGCCTGGGATAAACTGTGCTATTTTCCAGTGCCCCCCTGGGACCTGTCACATTGCAGCCTCCATTTCTGGGAGTTGCTTCTGACAAAAAAAATCTTTGTTACCATTTCTGAACACCCCTCTGTGTTTCAAAGAAACTGCTGCCAGGTTTCTTCCTCCAGACTGCCAGCTCTTGACAGACCACGAACAGTTGAAAGAAATCAGCCCATAAACAAGCTGCAGAGGTGCTCCATGCAGCAGCACTGACCATTACAGTAGTTAAGCCAGCCTCATTTTAGCCAATTCACTTTCTCAACCAGCTGCAGCAAAAGAGGCAGAATTTGCAATTTGCTTCTGATCCAGCCTCTCACAGGGTGACAGCCCTGAATTAACAGTGTTTACCGGAAAAAGCATCCTGGCAATGCAACAACCATGCCTGAAAGCAGTATATTCAAAACAAGGGAATGGAACTAGCTGTGGCTCTTCATTTTGCCTTTGGCAACAGTGTCCTTTGCAGCAGACGAAGCAGGCAGCAAGTGGAAAAGCTGACTGGGGCATGACAACCCCTCACTCTTAACTTGTTCAACACGGTGCAAGGGAGAAGAACAAACTTTGCTGGATACCACTTACTCCACACCATCAGCTACAGTGAAGTCTAAGGGCTGTTCACAGAGATCCTAGACACTCAGGGAGCAAGGGACATGCAGTTCACTCATCCCAGTCACACCATGTCCCAAAAGGTGACCTGTCATTTGGGACTGTCAATAGTACTTGGGGTCTGGGTTATACTCACATAGCGGCTGCAGTTAGGCCAGTTGTGAACTGATTCCTAAAGCTCCTTTTTGTTCTAGCTTTAAAAACATGCAGCACAATCTGACCACTGGACTCAGTTTTGCCAGCAGTTTTCCAAGTACTCTCATGCTGACTCAACTTGCCACTTGGTTTCCTTAGCATCCCCAATGTATTTAAATTCATGGCATACAGTGTTCATGGCAAAGACGACTATACCTTTACATTCAGTCTCTTTTATGCAGGGGGCCTTTTTTGCTGTGTTTACATAGTGCTGACATCCCAGTGCGATGGCAGTCAGTGACTAGGGTTCCCATACATTAACACTGTAAAAATCATGTGCAATATTCTTCATTACTGCCTCTCACCCAAATTCCCAAATAAATCCTGCTCCATCGGCTAACAAAAACTCCACCACATAAATGCACAGTGCTTTCACCAGCCTATGTAGGCCCACTGCTCCTAATACCACATGCCAGGTTTTTCTCTCTAAATGGAACGAACACAGCACTGAATGACCACAGTAGAATAAGCTGGCAGCTTGTGTTCTCACCGATAGCCATTTACCTACTTAACATTCACACTTTTGGTTTTATTCCTTTTCACAAGAGGCAGCAGTGCTTGCTGAATGAGAATGACAAGAACTTCCACAACACATTCTCAGACAGTCATTTCTGAATAATTAGTTGGAGTACTCATCACCCACCCTAAATTCTGGAGGAAATAATTTGCCAGGCTATGATACTCCTGAAGAAGGAAGCATCAGTTGTGTATTGATTCCCCTTCTCTGTTTCTATGTTTAGTTATTTAATACTGTATTCACGAACGAATCCTGTCCAATGATTAACTGTGTCTTCGAGAAATTTGTTTTATTTATCAAATTAAGAGAAGAGTAAATGCAAATAACCACGTGTAAACTCAAAAAAAAAAAAAAAAAAAAGGACAGTCATCATCTTGTTAAGCTCATATTACCGGTCTGAATATATAAAATACCCTCTGCTATAATGGCTTGTTGTCATGCTAGATGCCCTGACATATGTTTCCCGGGCAAAATAAACAGGTGAACAAAAGCTCCCAATGCTGAATATAGAAGCTGTTTCTAGCGCACTAACAATTTAAAATAGTGCCTCCTAACCTGTTCCCAGTCTTTCCAAAGGATTCTGCCTGAGCAGCAGCGTAATCAGATCCTGGGCATCTGGAGGTGGTGCTTCATCCTTTTCAGGCCAGTTGATTTCATCTAGCAAAACAGAAAGTTGTTACTGAAGTCTGATCCCAACATTCAGCAGAAACTGTATGAAAGCTCTTGTAGCGAGCTAGCAGTAAAGTCAGAGTTAAGGCAACTTTTTCAAGTAGCTCTCTGTTGCACACAAGTTACTTCCAATTTTTATATTCTGTGTACAGACTCCATAAACATATTGTTATGTTCCCGTTTTCCTCAGAAGTATCCTTTAACCCAAAACAGCGTTTAACAACAGAATACAGGAATGCTTGGCTCATGGAAAATTATTGCAAAATATTAGCACAACTTGTATGCTGTCCCTTCTCCCTGCCTCCCCAAAATCATGGTTTAAATTTCAGTTCTGTTCCATGGAAACTGCTGTCAAAATGTACACAGATGACCTGACCAGCAGGCACTGGTCACACCTGTAATCCTTCTCTAATGCTATTAGACTCACTAAAGTCATTACTCCCATGACTAAGGGACAAGGTATCAGACTCTGCTCTAGAGAGATACATGCCAATGCAGTATTTTTCCCAAGTATCCTGTACTTCAGAGGAAAACCACCTCACCCTACTGACTCCTACACTACTAAGGCTTTTGCACTTCATAGCAAGTTGGGCCTAAATCATGCAATCAAGATATTAAACCCTGCTGTATTCAGGTAAGGCTGAATAAAAACTCTGGCAAACTTTCATTTAAATTAAACAATGGAAAATTGCGTGCCAGTTTCAATATGAACATGAACTTCATAACAGCTTACACAAGTTTTGTCTGATTTTTAGCAGAAGTTGCCTTCACAAACATAACACATTGCAGGTTTAGACAAAACTCTGCAGAAGTTTCTTGGGAGGTACAAGGATTTTGGCATCAGAGCAACAGAATGCTATGAGCTCAGGAAATACAGAAGGCTGTTAAGGATTTCATTGTCATTATACGATCTAGACTTTTCCTTCAAAATGATCATTAGTGGAGAAGTAATCATCAAAAGCTACACACAAGTTCAATCTTTGCATTCCAGAGTTTAAGGAAAAGTACTGAAATAAACAGGCACAAAATATAACCTGTTTCTGGAGCATTATTTTTAACCCCAATCATTTTAGGCACCTAAGTTTACCCTGACGCCTCCCACAGTTGTACTCATACAACTTGGCGGCAGCAAAGGCAACCTACAATGACGAAGGAGCGAGGTAAAATGAGGGGACAAGATTTTAAAGTAGATTTTCAAATAGAGTATAGATTTCACCCACAGAAACTGGAATAAAGATCTAGGCTATAGTTTGTGTTCTTTAACACAGCTTTTACAGTTGAATACAAGGGCACCACAGCCCTTGTAACCAAGCCCAGGAAACTTATCCAACAAGAGAGTTCTCCTGTAGATACTGACAGTAAATGATTTCAGTAAGTAAAGATACTCAAAATGAAAGAAGAAACTGACAAGTCAACGTCAAAACAAGAAACTAAGCTGACTAGCAGTCTTGGAGAGTGAGTGGGAATAGATAAGGTTTACAAGCATACGCTTCTACATATAGTTTCTGGAAGATAAATGGACACTTTCAAACAGAAGGTTATTTACATCAAGTGTAAGTTAGATTGTAACACATGACTATTTGTTTTACAAAACACAAAATTAATACCACGTGCAAAATAAAAGTCTACAGTGCAAATTTTGTCATTAATTTTCGACTCTTCCCTCTCTCCTTCTCCTAGCCAGAGAGGATAAAGATAAAAACACATGTGCATGTGTCTGGAAATGCAATAAAAACATGAGTTATTTCCATGTTTGCCTGCCTGCAGCTTCCACTGCAGTTTAAATCTAATTTGGAAAATAAAGCATGAATATGCATCGCAGCCATGAGGCATCCAGAACAAAACCAGCATTTGCTGCTTGTGTTAATTAAACAGTTGATTCTCCTTGCCACTCAGGCCTCGGTGTATCACATCAGAAAACAACATGGTTATAAATCCATGAACAGCTAGGATGTTGTATAAAGAGGTCATACACTAGATGCAACTCACAAATCCATTTCATTACAGTTTACAAATAAGTCTGGCTTTCAACTTCAGAGATGGAGGGAAGCAAGACAGTAACAAGAGTGTCTCCATAAGTACAAAAGGGGATTTGCTGCTTTCTCAGAGAATAAGGAATCAGAGGTGAAGTTAGTTTTGTTTCTGTCGGGTGTTTGTATGCTTGGTTTTTGATGGTGGTTTGTTGTTTGGTTTTGGGTTGGTTTTTATTTTTAAGCTAGTGGATCTTTTAAGCAGACCACAAAACAGACTGGGAAATACTCAGTAACAGAGATGCCATTCTGTCAAACTTTTGGCATAAATAGAGGCCCTCTACATGTATGCATCCGGGAAATTTACGGAAACAGCAGGTAGGATAGTAAACAATTCTGTTTAATTATCATTCAGTTTTGCCACAAGCCACATAACAATACTTAGGGTCAGCTTGCAGGTTAAGATCTAAAAGGTTATTGAATTTTAAATGGAAGAGGAACAGCTGCTACAGAAATAACATTACACTACAACAATCACCAATGAAATCATTAACAATCTGCGAATTGAATTTGTTTCCTTCTCTTTCTCATTATTTATTATTTGGGAGACATTTGTTTTAGGGTTTTATTACATCTTTGTTAATTTCTTCACTGTGCCATGAGGCATTTTCCCATTTATGCAAATTTATGTTAACCATTTCTTTGCTGGTATAATTTCTTTACTAAAGACTGAAATCACTGTACTATAGTGGCAGTACTTTTGTACTAATACAGCTTTTCTTTCTCCAACAGTGCAGCTTAACCATCATATCTGACATTACTGCATTTCCGTACTTAGCAGCAATATACAGTAAGTTCAGCTTTTAATCGAAATATATTCTTACTGCTTTGACAGCAAATTGTGTATTACAATACTATGATAATGGTGTTTCTTTGAGCAAAACTAGCTGGAAAACCTAGTCTATCAGTGAAGTTGTAAATATCTTTTACTATTAACAGAAATTGAAATGTTTCACAGCAAGCTAAGAAGTCTGGTATTTTTGTGACGATCCTCACCACTGATTACTTGTCCAAACAGCTCTTCTGGTGTATCTCCAAAGAATGGCACACACCCAACAAGAAATTCATAAAGGATAATTCCCATAGCCCACCAGTCCACTGGTTTTCCATAACCCTGTCTCAGTATCACTTCAGGAGCTATGTATTCAGGTGTACCACAAACCTGAAAGAAAACAAAGAAGCACAATGTAAAACAAGTCTAATTGAGCTGTCATATCATTTATGATTCCTGAAATGTAAAATAATATGGAAGCATCAAAAAATGGAATTCAGCAGGTTTTAGTTTGCTGAGTGTGCCTAACAGCTAATGTTTTTAGAATGAGCTAGCTAGATTTACAGGTATCATAATCAACACTTGCTATCTCTCATGTAAAGGACAGTTTGCTTTGTGCATGGGTGTCCATCATGGCAAATATTTTATTTAACTTAAGCATATACTTATTTTTACATGAAAGTTGTGATGGTTTTATCTTAAGTAACTTCTACAGCGAACAGATTGTGAGCAATGGTAATGAGGCATGCTTAAAGGGAAATGGGCCATAGAAAGGATTTTAGCACCCTTGGTTGTACAATGCATCATGAGCTCCACAAGCACTCTGCTGAGACTTGGGAATTCCTTATAAAAACAGTTTCCCATTTGTCTATCTTATAGATTCATTTGCAAACAATGAGGTTGTTCATCTTACTAATAGATCCTAATGTAGAAAGAAAAAAGCCTGGAATAACCTGCAGGCCATCAGTAAAAGCAACTGACAAACAATGGGAACACCAACGCATAAATAACAACAGTTTATACAGTATTATGGTACATTCTGCTGGCAAAACATCACTTCATTTGAACACTTAATGTAGAAATGAAAAAGGCTGTGTCTTACTTGTTTGTCAAGGAATTCTCTGGCATCCTTCTCAATGTGACCCTCATAGAGATTGGTAGTCAAACTCATTAGCCCCACCTTTGACAGACCAAAGTCTGTAAGCTTTATATGGCCCATGGATGTTACCAATAAACTGAAAATTAGAATGATCTGAAGTTACTATGATATAATTCAACGGTATGTGTTTATTATTATACTTGGAGGAAAATGTTTCATTAGCACTGCAAGAAATGTAAAGACAGCTTAAAAAGCAATTTAAACAGGTACAAAATAAGGTTAAAATCTGACAGTCTTACATTTGTTACTATTATTATCAGATGTAAACAATTATATGCAATTGCACAACATCTTACAGAACCAGAGGAGTACTGAGAGCCAAATGCTAGATGCTTTGAAGAAAAAGAAAGAGTCACCATCAGAAAGACTTAGAATAGAACAAATGTCACTTTTGAAGTGAGAGGAGCATTTTCTGTCTGTAACAAGCTGGGTCATTCATTTTAAAAAAACTCACGTATTAAGTTAGTTAGCAGCTAATACCACACTGGCCTGAGGTATCAGACGTGACTCCAGTTCTTTTTTTTTTTTTTTTTTTTTTTTTAAATGTGAAAGATGTAACAGCCATACTTATTACTGTAGCTACTTACTATAATGCTGTTTACATGTATAGGTGCAATATCGTATTTCTAAATCACAGAATGGTCAGGGTTGGAAGGGACCTCTGGAGATCATCTAGTCCAACCCCCCCCACCAGAGCAGGGTCACCTACATCAGGTTGCACAGGACAGCGTCCAGGTGGGTTTTGAATGTCTCCAGAGTGGGAGACTCCACAACCTCTCTGGACAGCCTGTGCCAGTGCTCCACTACCCTCAAAGTAAAAAAGTTCCTCCTCATGTTAAGATGGAACTTCCTATGTTCAAGCTTGTGCCCATTACCCCTTGTCCTATCACTGGGCACCACTGAAAAAAGACTGTTCCCATCCCCCGGCATCCTCCCTTTAAGTATTTATAAGCGTTAATAAGACACCCCCTCAGTCTTCTTTTCTCTAGACTAAAGAGACCCAAGTCCCTCAGCCTTTCCTCATATGAGAGATGTTCTAATCCCCTAATCATCTTCGTCGCCCTTTGCTGGATCTTCTCCAGCAGATCCCTGTCTTTCTTGAACTGGGGAGCCCAGAACTGAACGCAACTAAATAAATAAACTTTCTAAATATTGAAAATAACCAAAAAGCATGCAATGGGGAAGATTTCCCAATATGATCAATCTTGTCTTCGTATATGCAAATACCTGCAAGTTGACGATACTTTGTATTAAAGTGTTTTAAGCATACTTTGAAAGATCTTTTCCTAATGACCAAAATGCATTTCCCTGCATTTCAGCCAGAAGAGTAAATATGTTTGGTTTTGGTTTTTTTTAGCTACTCTGATAAAAATCTCTGTCTTTAAGATGGAAGAGTCTAAGAGCTCTTTTGGAAAAAACGCATTTTCTATAACTGCAGATAATGAAAACTCAAATTTTGTACCGAAATCACGCATCTATGTAACATTCATGATGTAAAAAAAAAAAAAAAAAAACACATTTCAAAACCATTCAAAGCAAGTTCATATTTTATCTAACAATTCTGAAGTCCTCTTTTGGTTATATTCTATATACATACTTGTCTGGTTTCAAATCCCTGTGTACAATTCCATAATTATGAAGGTATTCCAAGGCCAGAACAGTCTCTGCAAAATACATCCTTGCCATGTCTACAGGTAAGGGACCCATATTCTTCATCAAAGTAGCACAGTCTCCACCTGTGGAAACAGGACAAATGTTCCACTTGACACTACAAATTCAGGTGTATTGGTATAATCCATACATGCTGCAGAAAGAGACACAGACTGTAGTCATAAACTTTTGTTTTGCAGTCAGATGATTAAACTGAACATGTAACCACACCAACTACTGTACTGGAAACTGCATGAAGCTGGGAGTACAAGGGTTCAGCTGGAAACCAATAAAATCTGTGCTGCTATTTTTAAAAAGAAAGGGAGGGAGGGCAAAAAAAAAACCAGCCCACACAACCACAGCCCACAGCATATTTCATCTTGCACTGCCTCTGTCCACTGGTCTCCTTCAGCATCAGCATCTTTTCGAATTGCTTCCTCTTCCCTCTTTCTTCATAAAAAGAACTATTACAAATACCCCAACATGCGCTAACGAAAATTTGGACTCCAGAAAAGCAAACAGCATTTCCACATGAACTTTGAACACTAAGATGCTTGCAATTACAGTCTACAAGTAACTTATTCAAAGAGCAGTTATTTCCTATTATAGCTGGAGTACAAGTGTCTTACAAGCTCTCACTGGGAGATAATGACTGGGAAAAAAGCCACCTTGTTGTTGGATTTAGATCCTAAATCTGTATTGCCAGAGTACAGAGGACACACAGGGAGCCTTTCTAATGCAAGTACCATATGGGTTACTTTTCTTTCTTGCTCTAAGAAAACTCTCTTCTTCCTCTAAAACAGAACAAACATTTTACCTTCTACATATTCCATGACCATGCATAAATGACGTCTTGTTTCAAAGGAGCAATACATGCTCACAACAAATGGATTTTCTGCAAATGTCAGGATATCACGCTCGACAAAGGCCTGTTGGATCTGGTTTCGGAGGATGAGATTCTGCTTATTAATTTTCTTCATGGCAAATCTTTGTCTGGTTTCTTTGTGTCTCACAAAATAAACCGCACTGAAGAAGTTCAAACGGGGGAGAAAAAAAAAGGTCTGAGTAACTACTACAAATGTATTTTAAAATACTTTTTTTTTTACAATTAAACAAATAGATAATTCATATGCAGTTTTTTAAAAAATATATTAACACATGTTTTTAATTTAATGTAGTTGACTTGCCTTTCACATTACAGAATGGCTACAAACCTCATTTTGTTTCATAACCAGGATGAGCCTCAGTCAACATATATTAGTACACAAACTAAAAACCCAACAGCTCCCTCTCTCCCCACAACCACCACTACTCCCCCTACACCACCAATGCAAACAACAGATACAGCAAATGCCCCCTTCCCCCCAACAGGTATAGCAAATGCTCCCAGCTCAGGCAGATTTTGGGCGTTTCCATCAACAAAGGATTATATACAAAACCCAGCTATGGCACAGTGTTATAAATCATTCTGACAAATGCTTATTCTCTAAATGTGCTGTCACGTAATTATGACTCAGACTCCATCAAGGGGATTTTAAAACATGTCACAGGTTTCTCATGAAGGGCTCAGAAGTTGCCCGACGGGGTGGTTCCCTCATCGCCAGGTGCACAATCTTCTGTTCTTGGTTCAGTCCCTGACATCAGCATTGATCCATATCAGGGGCAGGTCACCAGTAGGTAATCCAAAACAAAGATCACTGTGTTAACCACATGGCAGTATTGGGATTAAGATGTATCTTGACATGCAGAATTTCTACTGGGGTACTAGGTACAAAGTTTCCTGTAAGCTTGGTTGGTTAAGGTCAAGGTAGTGAGGGAAGCAAAGTGAAAGAAAACCTCACGTGGACTAGCCCTCTTTCTCTCAAGGCTCAGGAGAAGGAATCACCCTGCCGTGAAACACTGACACAGGACATTACTGCTGCATTTCTCAAAATCCCTTGAGGCAAATCCTTAAAATGCTTGCCTTACTTGAAATACACTTTGTGGCATTGAATGCTTATAGCATCTCCAGTATATAATTACAGTAGCAGTGAGTATTTTTGGAAAGAAAGGACTAAAAGGAGAAAAATGGGGGGGATGGGACTCAATTATGTAGTTTTTAAATTCAATTTGTTGTCCCCACGAGGTCCAATTATCAGCACACAATTATTTATTTAAACATAAAAAGCAGTTCTTGACTTACTATTTCTATGATCTTCCCACAGCTACTGAAGTTACAGGCACTGAAAAAATCAACACGTTTCTGCTTTCCTTTGTGAAGGAAAAACTTTTTCTAGACAAGAAAGTTTCTCTTACTGATTCCAAATGCTTTCATTAATCCGTTGTTCTTGTCTAAGCACAGAGCAGGTAGAAGACATTACACCATTACGAAAGTCGGGGAAAACCACCTTGGGCAAAACCCATGACAAACCCCACCCTTCATGCCTCCTACTAAGTCTCACTCCCTTCTGCCCCTCCCAAGCTGGAATAAAGACTGAATTATTCAGCTCCACTACTCCTCCCTCCTGGCTTCACGCCTTTTGTCCTCCTGCACCTCTTCCTACCGCTCCCCTCATACTCACTTCTCTCTCCACCCCTTCATTACAACTCTTTTCCTTTGCTTTTCTTTCCCCTACATTCTAGTTTTCCTCTCTCTTTTGTTGCTATCTCCTCTCAGTCAGTCTTAGCTTCTTAATCTCCTGTAATTTCATCTTTCCTTTTCCCTATTTCCGTCCCCTTAGGTACTCCTGGCACGCAGAAAAGTGAGTCCTTCATGTGCACGAAGCTGCAATCCTTCAAGAAAAATGAAGTTATAGGAATGAACTGAGGACTGCCCGAGGACTCAGCATAGAGATCTTTCTCAGAGTTTTAATTTGGGCAGTATGCCAAGATGAACTCTTGAAAGACAGACATTAACCAGAGCATATTATTACAGCATCTTAGTAAATCTCCTCTGCAGATCATGTGGATCTGTAAGGTCACTACTACCATATTTAAAGATGAAAAAACAGTAAGTTCTAAGGACTATCCAGTAGATTTGAGGGACATGCTGGCTATACTTCCCCAGCTCTCTAAATTTCATTCTTGTCTTAGTCACAGGCAGGTAATTGTGTAACTTTCCACTAGGATTCAGTTACCTACAATTCCTCAGAAAAAAATCTGTTTAGTTCAAGTGTACTGGACTCACGAGACAATTGCAACACAATTGTTTCTCTTGTGTTTACATGTGCATACACTGTTTACGCTATATAAAGTGCTATTAAATGATCTTCAACACATAAAACCCCCTAACATCACTTATTCACTTCCTCTGATCACAGTAACCCCAGACAACAGCATTTACGCTTTACAAAGAAAACTGTTCCCTAGCCAACAGCACGTTACTCCTGCAGAATAGTGCAGGAATAAGAGTATCCAGCATGCTGCGGGTCTTCCAAGACCCAGGACAACATGCACAACCTCCTCTCAGCAGTATTTCAGACTTATCCTAGTCTGCCTAGAAGCAAATGAGAAGCTGGCCATCTGAAGAAGAGAATACGATGGCTATGATCCTTCTCTCACAACTGGTAGTAGTCCTAGTTGTTCCAATATGTCACAAATTGTAACTAATAAAACCACCTCTCCATATTTAACAGTAGGAACGTCTTCTATCTTTATAGGAGGTAGTAAACACAGACGCAAAATGATGAAGCTGCTGTCAGATTTCCTATGGGTAAACTGTTCTGTATTTGCAAAAGAAACACTTGAGAAATTGAGCTCCTCACCAGTTTGCTCCTGCACATTCAGGAAGGGCAGAATTCAAGACCTTCAACACAGTAACAACCTTTCTCTACCACCAAGATGATTGCATTAGCTGACAATATTAGATCATCACACATATATTAGCTACAGATGAAAGATAAGGCACTTGGCCTATGCTGTTCTGGGAAGGGAGGCTCAGTGGAGGGCAATAAAGTGCTTGAGTTCAAAGTTCATCATTTTGAGTAAGCCCACAATGAATGATGAATATAAAATCCCTAGCATACAAACTGCCAACCTCTACTTTCTAAACTGCTCTTCAAAGCTATGGGCTTCTAGGAATCAAAGCCTCTTACACTGTATAGACCAGTGACCCACACGGGTAAACAGAAAAGAAGGAAAGGAATACAGCTTATTAGACCTGCGGTCCATTCAGAGGTGGTGCTACTTAAGTGAACACACAAAGCCACACTTGACCCTATCGTCTTCCACTTCTGAACTGGTAAAGCCACACTTGACCCTATCGTCTTCCACTTCTGAACTGGTGGCTGCCAGGCTGATATGAATTACTTGACAGGGAGTTACTCTGCAGCTGGGTAACTTTCTTAGTCCCATTCCCAGTGCAACTACACATGAGCAAGTACTGTCAGCCAAGTGGAGAAGGGACAGGAATGAGTACTCACAGGTTAGGGGCAGCAGCTGCTCAAGCCAACGTGGCCTGAGTTTTGAAATTTATCAAACACCACCATTGGCCAGTATATCATGTACATATTGATATTACCATCCTTGTAGAACTAAAAGCAGTCCAGGCGGGCGCAGAAGTGGTATCGTGTACTTGCTTTAAGCAGATACAGTTATACATTAGTGAGGAGCAACCGAACTAACATCTCGCTTTCCTGAAATCAAATGTAGTCTTTATTTTGTTGAGCTGGTTCGGTAAACCAGGCTGAAGCTAACTTGAAGAGCAGACTACTACTATGTCTTGCAAGCTGGAATACGGAAAAATGTTGCTGTGATTGCAGTAGAAGTTTAAAATTTGGAAGTATGAAAAGTTTTGGCTGGCTGAAAAAAGTCAGAGAGACAGCTTGTGAAACCATTAATGACTTGGCTAGCATCCTACATGTTTACTGATTCACAGCTTGTTTAACTTCTTGTATATTCCTAGGCATTCCCAAAAGCCTGATACACCTCATCTACTATACAGTCATTTAATTGCACTACAAATGAGTTTACCCAATCAATTAAGAGCAGAGAACTGCTAAGACATTTACTCAAACCTTCATAAAACCAATAGTTTATATTTAAACTCATCAAGTTTAACATATCTGACAAATCTCTGCTACAGTGTGCCAAGACCAGCAATTACCCTGTCAAGCAATCAAAGCTTTCCATTTCACTAACGAAGGCAAAACCACCACAGCAAAATCAAAGACAGCAGAATGTACATCTTTTTTTAAGATTGGTTCAGAATTAAACCCTCCATTATAACCTCAAAATAAATAATAATATTACAATAGCATACTGAATGTTTAATGTCAGATCACAAAATATGCCCACTGACATATTTTTGAAAGTAAATCAATGAAGCCCAGGCAGAATTCACATGTATTTAGGTTATTTAAAAAAAAATAATGGTCTTGAAAAACATAGAAGAGAAAAAAATAATCCTTGTAGCATAACAACAACTTTTATTTCAGCTACTTATAAATAAACTGCAATAAATGCCTATGGGACAGTTTACTGCTTTGTATTCACAGACGGAACAGGTATTATTGCATTATTACACTCCATTTTGTACATGGGTTAAAGAACATTTAGGTTATCGTGATGTGTTCCCCTTTAAACTGCACTGGGTGCCAACAGAAAAAAAACAAAGATCAAAAAATGGTCTGTCGGTATTAGTCACACTCATCTGACATACCACAGTGGAGACCTTCAAGCATACAGATAGTTGTGAAAAAGTGATATCCTAGAGAATTTAGGAGCACAAGCCTTCTCAACTCACAGTAGGTGGGGGGAAGTGACCAGGTGCTAAGAATCATGTCTAAAAGTAAGCAAATACTTTTAAAAGTTTATTGTCTCACAGTTCACTGAGTGTGTTCCTTTCCCTCTACATTGATTAGTAAGGGGCTGTACCTGTTTTCTGTCTTGTTCTTAATTTTTCTTCTATGGAGTAAAAATGTAAAACAAAAATCTAAACCAACAAAATCTACTTTGTTATTGTTTGCTTAAGGATGGAAGTAATAGCACTTTACTAAACTGATGAGATTTTCAATTTCCACTTCTAATACTACCACAGTACAACCTGCCAGCCTACTCCTGTTTTAACATTTGCTAAAGACAACAATGATTCATTCAGAATCTGGATACACTCCAAGCTGTTCATCCTCTATCAGCTCTTCTTTTCCTCATAAATTTATCAGGGTCTTACCCAATCTTTATAACATTTATATTCCCAATTTTGCATATTATTGGCATTAAAAAGGTGTTTCATAAATATTGATTTTCCCTGCCACAAACATGAGGAAAAAAAAATCCTACATGCCTGCATTGTATGTGCCATAGAAAGCCATGGCTTTTCATACTTTCTTTTCCAGCATTTTCATCCTTACTTGTCTCTGGTTTCAAATGGACAGTTGTCTCCAGTCTGTACTTCTTAATGGCTCATCAAGCCTCCTTCTGACTGTAACACTTATGAAGCAAGAGCCATAGGTCTACCAAACCTCTCACTGCAGGTAGCCAGACTCACACTGCTGGTTGCCGCATGTCCTTCCGCAGCTGCTCCCTCCTCTCCCCATCCCTCAGCATCCTGAAACTGCTGGGAAGCTGGGCAGGTCTAGTGACTCAGACACCCTTTTCTCTGACAGGGACCCACCCCACACAGTTGTTCTTAACCTCCTCCAGTAAGACAAAGAGGAGACTGGGTAGGAGATGAAAGGAGGAATGGAGGGGACTAATCACTTGCCAAGGGAACGAGAAAGGGATACAGCCAGGGATGTGAGCAGCAGCTACTGCTAACTGGTGGAAGAAAGGCTTTTGAAGTACTGGAGTAATTGGGGGAAACTGACATTCAGTAAGTAATGAGTTTGCCTAGGGAGAAATTCTCAGAAAATGAATTGTGCAGAAGTTGACTACTGAGCAGCTGTATTTGGATATTTACGTAACTTTAATGCGAATTATGCTATTTCCTTCAGGCTTTTTGCTAAGCTATGTAAGCAGGTCTGGACACAAGCAATAGCCTCCACACAAGCTACCATGACCAGCTAGGCAGTACTAAATGCCTCCTGTCCCAGAGTGCAGGGATACCTTTAGCTAAATATGATCAGAGAGTATTACTGTGCCCATCAGCTTCAGGCCATTAAAACGGCATGCAAAACTCCAGTAGGTAGATTGAACGTGCTTTCTCTTCTATGTCCAAGGTCTCTTGAAAGAGTGCTCAGTCCTATCAGATCGCTGCTGCTTCCTACCTCAAGCAGAGGTATCCCAGAGTACAGCCAGTCTAATGGGGTCTGTGCTGGAAAGCAGCACAGCCCTCCCCACTGCTGTGCTGTGATCCCATCCAATTTGGCAATGGGCCCCTCACCTCAAGACAGAAACCTCTTTTTTGAACCAATACACCCCTCCTAGTCCTGCAGGTTGCATAGACCAACGATTCCTGCCTTGATACATTTCAGTGCAGAGAAAGAGCCAAGCAAGGGTCTAGGAGATAGTATCTCATCAGCAAAGGTGACTGAAGACAGACTTCTGCCTGCCAATAGACACAATCCCTGCACAGTACTTTCAGAAAATATTTTGTGTTCATTTAAGACCCAGGCCAACATAATTTTCTCTTGGTCTTCAAGCGTATCTCCAGATGACTCACATACCACTAGGCAGTAAGCTGTGCATTTTCCAAGTACCCAGGAACCAACCAAGTAACAGCAATTCCTTAAAAGCTAACTGGTTAAAACTTGACGATAGAAGAGTGTCCACGGAGAAGCAACAAAACAGTTTCGCCCTACTTAAGGAAATTCGTTTGTACTTCACCAATATTTTTAGGTCAAGTGAGCACTTGTTTTTAACAATGTGTCCCCCTACAGATGCAGTTTTATTCTGTTTCACATCTGCATAAGCACAGGCTGTTTCCAGTATTATAAAGGTGGCTTTTAATCTGCCTTTTGATTTATTCAGATTTCATCTTTGGCATTACATGATACCTACTTCTGAAAAATCTGTGTGATGTAATATCCAGTATTTTAATTTACTGCAGCACACAGTAATTCATTATTACCTAGCAGGCTTTCAAAAAAGTTTTTCTTATGAACTTCAAATATTAGCAACAAAACGGGAAAGCAGAATGAGAAAAGCAGCAGTGCAAACAAACTCCCTCACATAAACATCCTTGCAATAAGAAATAATGGGAAGTTAAGCAAAAATAAAATGCAAAAGAGCTGTCGCACTCATGGATTACTCACCCATAAGCTCCATTACTAATCAGTTTAATTGTTTCAAAATCACTTTCCCGAGGTTTCCTCTGCAGCTTCAGTGAGGTATTAGAGCTCTTCAAAGTAAAAGAGGAGAAAGAACAAAGTTAATACAGTACTTTTTTCAAAATCAGGGAAAAATAAAAACCCAACTATCACCAGGCTGTCACACCCTGATGAACCAGCTAAAAGCTCTGGTCAGTTAGCCACACAGATAGCACAGAGAGGGACCAAAGGGACTCCTGAAGTAAAGCTGCTTTTTCATCAAAAAGGTATCTGTCACATCACAGCTATCTGTCCACTTATCTACATGCACAGGCTACAAGGAACAGGCACGAAGGCTTCCGATAAAGGAGTTACTGGCAATTCCTATCCGGAGTTACAGACTTCTGTGAATCCCACCAGGTACTTGTTCGCCATTGCCTTCCCATTTTAGTAAATCTGACCCTGGTAGTACAGCCTCGTAGAGGCTATCAAAATGTAGATGAGCTCTCATTCATTCAAAGAAACTTCTGCACATTTTGAAATAATGTTAGGAGAAACTGTGATATAACTTAGGACAGACTGTGAAAAGAGACACAAAATGAAAGAGAAAAATATGGGAGATAAATGTAGTAATTCTACCATTACAGAAGTCACTTTCTCCCACTTGTATGTCAGAACATTTTCAAAATGGAGTAGCCCCGAGTACTGCACAACCTTTTTTCTAGCTTTAACTTTTAATTAATCTTGAAGATATAAGTGTGAATTAGAATTGAGGTCCAGGGGGGATGATGAGGGCACAAGACTGTAAATTCAGTATTCCAAACCCACAAGATTCTTTTCAAGATGTTTTCCAAATCTCCAAGGAGTTCTATGATCCCTATCCAGGCAGTTTGGTAATAGTTAACGTTGAAAGTAGACCTGGTTGGAACATTTTCAATTAAATGCTTGCTAAAGAAAATCCAGTGCAAGAAGATTAGTGAATATATTAATATAATGAACTACACAGGAGCAGAGAGAGGTAATTTATTAAACTGTTTAGTCCACTTGCCTGCCAGTACAGGATTCTTCCTAACTGTGTATTTGTGACGATTCTGAATGGTCCTGTACTTTACTTTTAAGTTGTGCTTCCTGTCACTTCCCATGTGTGTTTATTCCACAGCTACACTTTGAGAAAATGTTTCCAAATATTCACCCTGTATTTTTTTTCCACTGATTTCATTTCATCACCACCCCTACTTACATCCCTTTATTAGACTCATTATCCTTCCTGTATTTCTTCAACATTTGCACAACACAAATAACTTTACAATTGCAATTTCTTAGCCATTGCTAAGTCAGTTTGCACGTTAGATGCTCCTAAGGACTTCAGCACTTCTTGTAAGTCTTTAGTTATTCTTTCTGTCTTTTCTCTAATTGTCAGTACCCTTCCACTAAATACTGCTCAGGTCTAACACAGTATTTTAAATGCACATGAACAAAAGCAGCAAATAAGAAACACACTTCATGTCACAACTCTGGAAGCATTTATAGGTGACATTTTGCCAGAAAGGCAGAAATTATCTCAAGATATATGACACGTACCAGAGGATGATGTCTTTCCTGTAGCATATTAGAACTAGTTTAACAGATATCCTATGCCTGTATTTTAAACTCTAACATTGTAAATACCTGTAAAGTACCATTGAATTACTTATGCATCCCGTAAAATTGCATCTGCTTTTTCTATCCACTTGCACTGAAAACTGACACTATATTGTTAGAACTCTACCTACTCTGTTCACTGAAATCCAAGGTATAAGAACCAACTTTAAAAAACAAGAATTTGAGAGCATTTAAGCCCTCAATATTCAGCCCAACTGACTCCTCCAACGTGTATTTCTTTTGCCAACCTGAACAAGCATCTGACAAAATACTACCGTAAGATACCCGTTATTGCAGACAAATATTTTCTAACACAGATTCAGAAGAACAATGCACAATCTTCCAGACTGCAAACAAATTTTCTGAATCCAGACTATTTGCTAACTTGTTCATTTCTTTCTTCTTTGCTGGATCTGTCCAGAGGCTCTCAGTTTGATCACTAGCTGCCTCTGCACATGGACTGTTTTAAAATCTGTTTTAAATACTGCATTTTTTATGAAACAGTTTAAAAATCCTTCTAAAAGAGAAATAAATACACTAAACAAACAGAAATAAAGGAAGCAGATGTGGATTTTGTGGTGAAACAATTGCCACATGGTGAACACTAGCTTTGTGGAAGATAAAGATACTGCAACACCTAGGAAAATAGGTAGAAAGTTTTGTTGTAATACTTTTGTGAGCTTTCTGGCTGCTGAGCACCACAGTTAGTCTGAGGAGTAACCACTGTTCTATTAAATCTGTTTACACATACCAGGAGAAAATATAACAGGGCAGGGCCAGAAGAAACACAACACATTTATTTTTCCTTGCTCAGGTTCAGCAAACGCACGAACAGGATAACTTACATTTATTGATTCATCTGCTTCCAGAGTTTCTGCTGTCCCACTGTCACAGTTAGCTAGCTCAGCTATTTCTGGAAAGAAAGATTAGAAACTTCGTTGTAAACTACAGCAAATACAAAACTAAATGAAGCACATAAAATCCAAGAAGTCACACTTTTCTGGAATACTTAATAAACATGCAGTCCTATCTGTAGTATTTGCCAAATAACTTTTAGGGTATCACCAAGCATATAGAAAAAAATCCCATCTGGAAGATGAAGACCTGCTATTCAATGCCTAGGTAATCTTCCACTGAAGAATTCAAACAGCTATGGAGCAGTGAAGAGCAATAACGTTACCACTGCTGAGATGTGGAAATTCTGAGATCCACGTGAGATATAAGCATTAAGGGAAAGACAGCACTCATCTGCTAAAACTCGTGAGGATCTCAGCCCTTGAGGGGTTAATCGTAGGCCCCATTCTTCTTGGGCTCCTACACAAAGCTAAAAGCTTCTAGTTTAGACACAGATGGACTCCAAATAGGTTGCATCTTCTACACTGAAATGCTGATATGCTTAATAGAACAAGCTAAAAGTAATTTTCTTAGAAATTTACTGTTTATGGAGTCACTAATACAGATGACTTCTTTGGGAAACTAAGATTTTGGGAGTCTACAACTTGATCTGCTTGTCTCTGCCAGGGTCGAAGTATGCTGCAGAGCTCCTAAGGCTATCCTGCTCTTCAGCAGCCCAGTAACTTTCATCCAGGTAATAAAAGCTAAACAGGACAGCTGGTAGCTGAAAAGACCCTGGGAAGCTTAGTATTACTTTAATAATATATATAGTTAATTATATACTCCACATAGCCAAAGACGCACATTTTATCTTAATTATCTGCTGGGGATCAGAGATAAGACCACTTCAAATTGTGAGGTGCATTTTTATCTCAGGACTGTCAACTGAATCTATGAAAAATAACTGAATATTCACCTAGAATACCTAAATTGAGTTTTTCTGTATAATAAGTGACTATCACAAGTGAAATTCTGCATGACACTCTAATCATTAAGAGCAAATTAACTACACAGATATTTTTCTGTTGGAACAGGTAAAGATTTAAGGAATAACTCGCATTTGTAATCACTATCCAAAACACAACATTTGTAAAGTGTTAGAATCAGAAGTAATGAAAGTGTCACTCCAAAAAACAAAATTATCTTTACACTGTTAGAAAAGCTAAAAACATTCCAAAAATTCTGAAGTCAATAAACAGAGAAAAACATCTCCACTGAGAACAAACAAATCTCAAAAAAAAAAAAGAAAGAAAAAAGAAAAGAGCTTAGGCTAAAATGATATAGACCGAACTCAGAACTGGACTGGATTTCCCTGTCAAAAGTCACAGTTTCGTGAACGTGGGGTTTTATAATAGAAGAGTTGATGAAACCTTTAATATATGGGTGAGAACCAAGCAAGCTAGAATAATATACTTTGACAGCCTTCTCAACTGATACTATTTTCATAAATAGCAAATTAAAATGAGCCATTTTTAAACAGAACTTTTGCAAAATAACCATTATCTGAGAAATAAATATTATTTGCAAGCAGTAGGTAGTAATGGAACGGAACAAAAAGTCAGCTTTCAAAACAGGGAGCTACGGAACCATTTTGCAATGCCTGAAGAGATTTTTAAAACTCATCTAAATACCATTAAACATCTGCCCTTTTTCTTTCATTGATTTAAACCATTTCTGAAGACTCATGATTCAAAAAGGTAAAGATGGTAATTTAAAAACCATGGGGAAAAATTTCTCCCTGGGGAACTCTTCAGAAACGCAGCCACCAGTCTCTGCTAAATGATGAATCTGTTGTGGTATTGCTTTCAGTACAGTATAAATTTATCTAGCATTATCTCCAAGTAATGCATGCATCATTTCACTCAAAGAAAGGACACTACAGCTATGGCAGCAAACAAAGGAGATAAGTAGAGAGAGGTCTAAAGAAGTAGGTTGCTTTTCTCTGCAGAGGAAGAAAAATCTTTTGCATGAACATTTACAAACGTTGCAGACAAAATTAGTTAAAAATACAATCCTGTATTGCAGGGTAAGTGGTGTTACTGAGGTGGGTTTTGTTTGTTTTGAAAGTTTTGCTTCTTCTGCTATTTAAATATTTTAAAATATTTTCTGGGTTTGCATACAAGGAATTTAAAGCTCTCTCAGGAGGATGATCTTCACAATTTTTTTTTTATAGCAATGAATACAGTGTTTCCAAATAATTCTCTTTGTAAACGATTATTCCACGGCATAAACTTAGAGTGCCGTTCTCTTATTTTTGCTTAGGAAATACCCTTGTATATAGAGGCACCGATTTAAAACCAAACCAGATCATTTAAGAAGTCATTGCACAGTGATTTATACTGCTCATAAATATAACTTTTTGTAGGGAGGCAGGAAAGCATTAATACAAATCAGATGGCCTGAATTATTTGATCATAAATCTATATGTACATTAACCTTTAAAATGATACAAAATAATTCAACTGCCCAAATCTCCACTTGAACAAAAAAAAAAAAATAATCAGTAATCCGTACATCATACACCCCTCAGTATTTTCTGAAATAACACACAGCTCATTTTTTCCCCCTGAAAAAAACACATTTCAATTATCCTGGAATTCTTCAAAATGTTACATTCATTAACATTCAATTTATGAAATGTAATTACAAGATGTGTCCTAGATGAAGTACACTCACATAAAATAAATATTTCACCTGAGAAAACAGTGTCCTTTATTTGTATATAGCATTTATTTCTAGACCTCTCTTACAATAAACTAAAAAAATTCGAAGATTTTATTAAACTTAGATAGTGTCAGATTCTTGACTTACGCTGAGGAACACATTTATTCAAGTGGCCAGAAAGAGTCAGAGATAAGGTTCAAGTGGCAGAACCAGGGTCAATAATATTAAACCATCAACCCACACTCCAAATTAAACCTTGCATACTTTATCAGTGAAGAATTTATGAATTATCAGTCTAAGCTAGACCAACAGCTCTCCAAATCCAGCAGACACATCTTTATATTGCAGAGAATTAAGCTACTTCTTGATTTTTTCCAGTACCACATGGAAAACAATATTTATGTACATTTCCCCAATTTGTCTGACATCCTTGCTGCACTCCAAATCCAAACAAAAAGCATCAAAGCTGCTTTAATCTATATCTCAGATAAAAATAATACTAAATTTGGATAAAGAAGTTCTTCTGTGAAAATAGGAAGCAGACTAGTAATAGGCTTGACTTTCTTTAAATCTGATAACATTAATAGCATCTGTAACAATATCCAATCTAATTGAATTGGATCTAACAAAATTCCTGACAACATCTGGCAGTGCTGAACTTCACAAGCTGCTGAAGTTGAACAAAAAAGAATTTTCTTTTCATGCACAGTATCTGCTCCTTTGATTTAAGAAAATGTGATCTTGCATCATGAGAACTGGTTAAAAAAAAAGTTTGTCACAGTTTTTTGCTATTCTTTTGTGTTATCACATCCTTTACTAGAGGTCCCTCTTGTCCTGGGTCGTAACACAGAAGGCAAGCTAAAAGGCACTAGCTAGACTCATTTTCCAATGATGGCATTTCTGCCAATTTTTCCAAATTGCAGGACTAGCACTGAACGCAATGAATCAATTTCCATTTGTCACCAGTGATAGAACTTGGTCTCAGGAGGGAAGAGAAGATGGTCTAGTTAGGAGAGAGAAGTAACTTCAGTCTTCCCAACACTGTCCTTAGAAAAAAAATCAGGCAAAAAAAAAAATGCAATGACAATACCTCCATTGGAACCCAAGTTCTCCCTACAAGAGTCCTCAACATGGACACACAAACTACCCAGAAAAATAAATCTTTGCATTTTTAATAGGAATGGGAGATACTGTTCTCAAGGACTCTAAGATGGGGGAGTCAGGGGGCACTGAAGGGCAAATAACAGCTCAGCCCAGTTTCATTTATACCTATGGTTGGATACCAGCAGCCATCAAATTATACCAGTTCATTTAGGCTAGAGCTGAAATAAGGAAGTTGCACTGCCAGGCTGGAAGAAGATGACGAGTACCATTGACACAGCGTATTTGTAAGTGACGTTCACAACAGAAAAATCTCAGATGGCCCTTTTAATGCCTTTGAGCTTGTAAGAGAACTGTGAGGGTTAACAAATGCTTGTTCTGCTACCATCTTTACTTTGACCCTTTTCAGGTACACACAGATTAACAGAATGATTAGACACATCAAGAAGGAAGAATCTAGGAGCCTACAGCCGGACTGGCAGATGCACTCACCTTCCAGAGGATCTTTATTTAAGCCCAGCTGGCTAATAATATATCGAGGGATGTCTGTTTTAATGCCCTGCCCCTCTTTAGCATGGCCTTCAGCCGCTTCCAAAAGATAGTAAAACTCTTCGGGATCAAATTCCTGGAAGAAAAAGAATCGCCATCATTCTCTCTAGAAACTGAATTCTTAAAGCCCAACATAAAAACTTCCTTTGCTTCTTCTATTGCAAATATTTGACATTGCCCTTATTAAAAACAATACCTCTTTATTCTATTACTAGTAGTCTATTATTCTATTACAACTCTGATACAATGTAACATGCTGTAAGCAATGAAATTTCACACCATTATTTGAGTACTACTTTCTAAGACTAGTAAGCTCTTTGGCCTCAAAACTTCCCATAATATTCAGAGTGAAATGACCTACAACCAGTAGTGATAAGATTTCACATACAGAAGATTATCTTCCTGCAGTTGCTTGCGTATAAAAATCCACTACTGAAATAAGGAAACTATGTAAATATACTGCTCTCCACTTTTACTTCTAAATTAAATTTTGAAGTATTTTTAATCAATATATATGCACTAAGCTTTATGGAAAAAAAACAATTAAATAAATCACTAACTTTAGAACAAAGACAAAATCATAAGTTGCTGAAAACAACGTTTGAACTTCATTGATCCAATTGTTCCAAATCTAGAAATGAAACATCCTCCTTTGGGAACCAACTGTATTACTATCATTTATACCATGCCTAAAAGGCAAGCCTCAAAAAGGAACAAACAAATAGAAGCTCAAAACCCTGCCTATACCCCAAGGCCCTTGGAAATACATTTATTTTACTACCTTCATTGATGATAAAAAGAGGGAAACATTGAAAGGAACAAGGAAGTTTATTAAAAGGTTGTATTTTTTTTTTAAATACTTTCTCTACCAGTATGAATTCATACCATAGCATCTCCCACATAGCTATTACATTCTTCAAGACGTTTGTGCCAACCATATATCACAACATGTGCAATGCTTAATAGAGTGAGAGCCAGTCAGAGTCATGAAATATTGATGTAACAAAACAGACTTTCTGCTGGAGTAAGTCAGTTCTGTGAAAAACATCTGCAGAAACCAGGCAGACTGCTGAGCTGCTTAGCTTCCCTACCAGTCATTTTGTGGCCTGCCATAACTCCATGCGGCTTTAATCTGCGGGCTGGGTCACAAGGCTCCTGTCTCAGGCTACCCAGGACTTGGGAACTCAACGTCCCAGCCTGGAAGATAGCTTGAGAAATCAGGTATCATGTTCATTTTGGAAGCATCCAAACTGCTGTGGCTACCAGGAAGAGTTGTAGTGTGTCAAATGAAATGTCTTCGGAATTTTCAGTCTTGTGGAAACAATCTCAGTTTTTCTTTTGTCATGAAATAACTTCCATCATCTCCAGTGTACTCCAAAGGATTTACCACAAGCCCGTGAACTGCTCAAATTCGCTTATTTAACTCAAAGTCTCAGGATACTGCTGAACTGCCTAAACATTTGAATACAGTAATTAAGCATTAGATTCTCTTTTAGCCTTACTCTCCTCATCTGACATGCTGTCCCCAGCTGTATCTCTTATATGTTACTCCTTGGCACTGAAGGACACGATGACATGATACTGTGTGCCAACACCTCCTATCCACCTTCATCATGAAAACATCATCTTCTCCTTACCTGCTGCCGTGGCAGATGTACAACTTCTCCTCCACTATCTAGTTAAGTCAAGGTAATTTCAAAACAGATACTTTTAATCATGTGAATACGTGTGTATATATATCTATCTAAATATACACATGCGCACATATATACATACACACATGCAAATAATTAGAAGCAACAAATTTATTTCCTAATCTTCCAATCCTGTGTTTCATTTTCCATGCACAAATGGATAAAAATCTATCAGTATTTGGCAGTAGCTCTTGGCATGTATGAAACTGAAAAAGCTTTATTCATATGGTTAACAAGCGAATAAAAACAGGAATTCACATACCATGTGACACCTGAGCAAAGATCACCATCAGAAAACTGACAGCATTACTGCATGGTATCTGAATGCCTCATGACAGAAGTGCTGGATTTATTTCCTACAATGCTCTGAACTTTCTTACAGAGGCTGAAGTCTTTCATACCTAGTATCTACTTCAGACAGACATTCTAAAATATCAGCCAATATTATTCAAAAGTTTCCAGAGGCAGGCTATGGAAGAACAACAGTATTGTTTCTGTGAGATTATATGATTCCACTGACATTAATGGAGTAGTTTTAACACCTTCTTGCATAAGAAATGTATTGTTTCGTGACAGTATGCCTAAATTTGTTCAAGCTACCCGCTTCTAGAAACATACTGTGCAAAAAAACTCTCAACTAAGAGACACAGTCATCTCCTGGTCTTGCAACACTGCCCTTCCACTTCATCAGGAGGCCCAGCAAAAAGAGGGATACAGGATGCACAACAGCTCTCTGCTTGAAGTGTGGTAAACAAAGCAAGTAGCCTAGGATAAAAACCCAGGGGCAGAAACTGAGAACTAAGTGAATGGAGATTTGGACCAGCTAGTTATAAAACTTAGCATTCAGGGAGAATGAACTAATGGGCAAATGAGAACTTGAATTAAAAAGCTAAACGACAGTGATAGTCCTGGGGGGGGCAGGAGCAGATGGGAGAGAACCAGCAAGCATGGAAGGGAAGGGCAAAGTGTGGTAAAGAAGCCTTGGTCTGTCAAGCCCACAGGATGTATTTAAGGGCATGTTTTGATGCGTGATGATAGAGAAGGATGCAGATCAAAGGGAAAACAAGATATGAGACATTGGGCGAAGAGCTGGAGAAAGATATTTGAACCCTGGGAACGGAGCAGGGAGATCACACTAGATACAGAATAAGCATTTCAGGGTTCGGGGTGAAGGAGTAGCTCAGGTTTGGATTCACTGGCAGAGGCAGGACGTGCTAAGGCACCCTCTTCCCTAAAGCCTGCCTTTTTTTTTTTTAAACATCTTTTTCATGCTGATTCAGAGCACATACCTTATTTTAGATTCCTTCTGAACTGCAAATCATGAACAAACTGCAACTGGGAACACAGACATGGTGTTTCCAAAACAAAACAGAGGCAGCTCTCAAAATGCCCAGGGCTAAATGAGCCAGGTTGTGGATTAACTGTGCCACAGATGACGAGACACAGCACAGAGCCAAAATCAGGTTGGAAAGACTTACTAGCTCAGATTCAGTGCCATGCAAATGCAGTTATGACACTTTCAGGCATAACTTGAGTCTAGCAGCAGGTTAGTGGCTTCCACATAAGTCTTGCCAGCCTCAAATAGCTGTATGTAGCATCAACACTGTGATCCTGCTATTGGCAAGCACAGTGGCTCAACAAAGTCAGCTCGGGCTGCCTGCCAGGCCTATGGGACTCAGGCTGGCTCTTACATGGTATTTGGGTGTCTACACCACCCTCCTGAGTACACTGTGTTCTGCGAGGGTTTATTAGTTCCACTGAACAACTGAAGCACATTGGCTCTGTGCGTAGGAGCAACTTCCCGCACCTGAGCCACCCCAGCTCCCACAGCATGGGCAGGCAAAGCAGAAACACGCCCACATGGCCTCGCACTAGATAGCCCAGTCTGGCAACATCAGTGCTATGGGCATGCATAAATAAGTTAACTCTTCTGCTCCTTCTGGTCCCCAGTATGAGTCCAACTATCTGTATATCCACATACCCTAATCCCTCTGCTGTTGTTCCTACCGTATCAGGTACTGTAGAGCTGACTGCAAACTGCTTATAGCTCTGGCAGTTCTTGAGTGAAACAAAATTATGAAACTGCTAAGAACAACAACAACGGGAAAAAACACCAAGCAATTAGGACTCTGGAACAGTCTTTCCAAGCAATAGCAACGTCTAACAGAACAACAGAAAAATCCAACTGGTTTTGAACTGGAGCTTTCTCAGTTGATGAAAGGGACTCTATAATATAGTACTTGCAATAGCAGGGAACCAAACACAACTGCAGGAGGTCCCTGCCAGTCCCATGTTCCTGAAATAAAAGCAGAAAGGATCCCACGAACAATGAAGATCTACCCCAGTGTTTGATATGTTTCAAAAAATGATTGTAAAGGGCCTTAAATACTAAGCCAGAAACCTTCCCACACTAACAAGTGAAAAACCTACTCATAGTAAGCGTGACCTTACCAGGCATTCCAGTAAGCGAGCAGGACGAGCAATAACTATCAGGATTTTTCGGACAAGTTGCTTAATAAATGCCATTTCTCCACTTTCTGATCGCTCTTGAGCCTAAAAGATAAAAATAAAGTGGTAACAAAACAAATCACATTCGATGCATTACTCAGGAAAGTCTGTGTGATATCTGGAACACCTTTGAGTGTTTGAAGCATGTGCTTGAGACAAACAGCACATCAGTTTCAAGATGCCAGCAGAAATAACAAGGATTTGAGCAATGCTGTAATTTTAAATTGAAGTAACCCCATTTGTATAATTCTAACACTGTAACAACAAAATAGAAGTACCTACAATGGACAGAATACCTACTTTTTTTTAAACTTTTTTAAAAAACAGTTTTGCAAAAGGGACTGACTACATTCCAATGCAACATGTCTCTTTCTACATGTATAGTTGTGTCTCAATTTGTTAATAATTTTAGGATTAAATGAAAACTGACCTAAGTAACCTTAATAATATGTTAATAAACATAAGCAACATCAATGCTAAATTGATACTGATTTTCTATGGTCATACATCATACTAAAATTACATAAATATATATAAAACTATACGTGCAGAGAGCTTCCATATAAAGGTGCACGTAGAAAGGAAGACAACAAAAAACAGGCCTACAAAGATTATAACAAAGTGGAGGGGAATGCTATAAAAGAATACATACAAAAAAATACTTCTAGAAAGTTTGATAACATTTGCACAATGGTCTGAACTGCATTTGTTTCGAATGTTCCCCTCCACCAAAAAAAACTATATAATTTAAGGATGCTAATGAATGCAAGAAACTGTATCATTTTCCTTCTGATTACAATATATTAATAGCCTTTCAGTCAAATACCAAAGCATTTTTTTTGTTCTGAATAGTAGAAACTGTAGACTTAAGTTCTTCATCATCTCTTGCTTATTCAAAACCACAAAGAGAATTAAGAAACTAACATTTAAAAAGTGATTAACAAATAAGTACTTTTCATACAATATATATCTTAGATTTTTTGAAGTAAAAAAGCCCTATGAAAATATGAAGCTACATATTGCTCTTAATATAAGCACTACAATTTTAAAAAACACCTGAGAAGAATTAATCTGTGAAGTTTAAATTTTAAAGAAGGAAAAAAGAAAAAAGCACAAACATGACCTAGCATTTTGCAATAGGTTTCAGAAGACCCTTAATTGGACATAAGAATTTGTTCTGCACACTATCAACAAAGCCGAAGAAAACTCTTTTGTAAAAAAACCCAAACACCTGTCTATGTTAATCACCTGCAAAATTTAAGCACTTCGTACAGTTTTGTGAAAACTCAGGTGCATATGGGAACAAAAGAACAAAAACATAATGTGTTATGTTTAAGAGGAATGAAGCAGGAAAGCATTCAGGTCCACCTGACCTTAGCCTTAGAATTATAAATACATTGGTTGAACGACTCTGCTCTAACCTCAAGGGAGTCTTCCCCTCGTTATGCAAAGTAATCACAACATGTCAAGCAGCAGTAGGAGATGCAGCTTTCTACTGAACATTGCAGATGGGAATTAACAACAAATGAATCACATGAATCTAAAGCAAAACTGAGTGCCCATAACCAAGTTGTTCAAAGAGAATGTTTTCTTACTGTCAACAGGGATTACGCAGTTGACTCAAAAGTTAAGTCTGAATATTTTTAAGGTATTATGTTTTTGCAGAACAGTAAATTTTTACAAAATAAAGAATCACCATCATAGAACATGACAAAAATGTGTATTTTTTTTTTTCTTCAATAACACATTGCTTTATACACAGATGAGAGAATAACTTGGAGGAGGTTTTTTAAAAGGGTGTTAAGTGAATGAGTACTCTAAACTCTACTTAACGTGTAGCCATTTTAAGGGATATATTGTTAACAGGGATTAGCAGTGTTTGTTAACAGTGGTTCAGTGAATCTTAGCTTAGACATGTTTCCTTGTATTTTGACACTATCACTACCATACATAATTCACAGTCAGACATCTCTAGTCAACTAGCCAACTCCGCCTGCACTTTGGCATCATAAAAATGTAAGCATTTCACAAGAAGGTCACTAGTTCAAACTTCCTTTTGATTAGTACACAAACTCTATGTATTTTCTCTGCACAAAAAACAGGGTTTCAATAATCCAGAAATATATCACCGATGTCTTAAGTTTTGCATTGCTTTATGAAGAGAAAGAGTTCAAAATACAGTAATTACAGGAAACCTATTTACTGAAAAGAAGTTAACAAAAACTCAGCATAGGACAAAAAAAACAATTCAACCAAAACCTCTAGCAACTACTCCTGCATTCAAAGGAAAGCAGAAGACAAGACATAAATTAAGCAGGCATCATATCTTAACCTCTCAGTTGGAAAATTTCAAGTCAATATCAAATCTGCCAGTCTATCACATTAACTTTGGTTCATAATGTGCTATCTAATCCCACACAAACAAATGAGTACATTACATGCTGTACTCATTGTTTTAAAAATGATACATTCATAAACTGCAGTGACTTATGTCACGGCGCATTTATTTTGTCAAGTTCCAAGTTCTTAATTCATTTAGCTGATTAGTCTATGGAAGTTTCAACACTTTTAGAAATAAACTGTTTATTAACAGAAATAATGTTAATTATGAAAGGAATATTATAAATATTTAAATAATTAAATAACCTCTAGCTAATAGAAAATTAAGGGTTGCTGTCTGCTTTCTCAACACAGCAGGCAATTAGCAGGGTTGATAAAGTGGAAAGTGTGTATGTTTCCTCATTTATCCACAGTAAACGGAATAGCAAGCCTCCTCATTTAGGGCTTATTGCACATGCATTTGTAAGCAATTTACAACTTGCACTGCATGACAAAATGCTGCTGTTTCTAAAATCTCTACGATCCATCTATTCCAGACTAGTATATTAGGATGCCTTATAATCTTTGTAGCGGTCACTAAGTAGACTAAAACTGCTATGAATACCACTTTGACAATTATTTGAGTGAACAGCCATGATTATTTCAAGACAACAATTCTTAGGCAAACAGATTTAATCAATTTTTCAAGAAAACATAACAGCAGTCTCATGGCTCATACCTCCTGCAGCAATTTGTCTAATTTCTGCTGTAATTCAAGGAAGTATCGTGATGTGATAAGGCCCTGGCGGGATTTATCCAAACAATCTCGAGCCAGTTCTGTGATCTGATGGTGGGTAAAGCTGAGCACTCCATCTGCCAGGGGCAGGACATTCTCTGGAGAATGATTTGTTATAATGTCCTGAAGCCTCTCTTCCATCTGAGCTGTTGCCTGTAGACAAACACATACACGATACATTGTAACGGCTTTACATAAAACTAACAGCCTCAAAGCTCATTTCTGATTCTGCAACATTTCTGTACTGCCTAAAAAGTTACCTAAACTGGACTGTGTAAAGTGATTGAAGCAAAAAAGCAAGCAAACACAATGGCAAAGTGACAGACAATGTTTCCCCGCGTTACCAGTCCAGAAAAGCAACTGCATCAGTGTTCCACTACGCAGATCCTCACCTTTGTCTGCTACTGGTGACTAACTGTGCATTAATCTTGTGATAAGCACTAAACAGGACTGAAGGAACACACATGACTGTAGAACTTTAAGTCCAAGTTCAAAATAATTAAAAAAAGAAAAAGAGAGCTCACAAGGGGTCTCCTTTGTTCTGCTAAAAACGCAGGTACTACAGACCAGAATATCTTCCTTCCTTTCATACAGGTTATACCACGGAAGTATTTCACTGGTCAAAGTTTGAATAAACATTGACTGATTAAAAGCACCACAAGCTCACAGGTATGTCTGCAGGTTGCTAGATGTGTCTGTTTTACTGTCTGGTTCTCACAAAACTGCAGATGCTTAAAAAAACCTTTAAAGATACCTTTATTATTAAAAAGTAATCCCCTAGTTCCTAGTTCATATCTCAAACACTGAGTGGGTTGTTCCATGCTTCAGATTGCTGCTCAATTGCTCTGCAAATGCTGATAAATCTCTGTTCATATTTCTCCAAAGAAAGATGAAGAAATGTCTTCTGTTTTTTAGGCACTTTTTGGAACGGTATCAGTTTTACTTTATGTTTTTTTCCAGGGGTCATCAAAATCCTAGGAGCAACCGAAAGCGCAGCACTCTGAGCTACACACCTGCACCTAGGAAGTCGTTTGTGTCTCAGACCTCTGGACACAACAGCAATGTGTCCTCATGAGTATCTTGTAGTCAAACCCCCACAACTGTGTATTGATCTTCACAAATAAAATACATATATAATGAGTGTTTGGGAAAAGGAATAAATGCTAGCAAAGGAAAGAATTTGTAGGTATATCAGCAGATGCTGCACAACATTTGGCAACAGAAACTATTTTTTGTTTACTAATTCAGTATACATTTGCCCCAAGTACACACCTATTGAAATTGAATGTACCATTGGCTTCTAATCAGCAGAATATATTACCAGCATGATTCATCTCGAAACCAGTTCAGCAGCTTTGCCAAATGAATGTCCAGTTCTCAGCAGGGACTTTCTTTATTGTGATTTTATCTTTGTAATAGGAGCTTGGTGATGCTTTATGAAAGCCATTACAGGGTTGGATCATTAGTTCCCATAACAAAACCACCACTTACTTAAAACCTATGTAGCCTATCAATTTAGATACCGGGTATCTTAAAGATAATTCATTACCTTTGGGAACCTTTCTTTGTAGACATGGTTCATCATAATTATTTCATTGTCACAGCAGGCAGGAGAACGTCCGGGGCTGTAAGCAAAGCAAATTATCCCTTTAAACTTGTCTCAGCATGAACTACAATTATTATATTTTTGTACAGTTTATTTGCAACAAAAAGTCCACATAGGCTTCATTGGAAAGGTACATTCTCTCATCAGTGGTACACTTGGTTCTTTTCTGCTATTTCTGACCAGGCCCTGAAGACTATTTCATGTGTTTGACATCTAACTGCTATGCTATTTTCTTAGTTTATAACTATGCTCCAGGATACAGGCAGTTTTGCAACACTTGTGAACATCACCTTTTTTTGCAGAAGGGCAAGACAGATATATTTAACCGTCAATTATGGCTGTACCTGCCCTTTTGAAGGTTGCATACTACCAAAATAGCAAGACTTGACCAAGAACTCTGTTAGCTCCAAGTGAAAAAGTTAAGAGTGAGATGACTTTTTTTTTTTTTAAAGATCACTAAAACAAAAATCAAAACAATCTATTTTCAATCTGAAGAGCAGATAAAGGCAGCAACTTCCGACAAATAACGCCATACATATGCATGAGTTCCATCAATGCTGGTGTACTGCGCATGTAAGAAAAGCACGAGACTTGCAGGAAAACAATCCAAAAAGGTATCCATAGCCTCAGCTAACCTACAAAACTGTTTTTTGCTATCATGAGCCTTACTGTCCATTATAAATTCCTTTGAAAACTCTCCATCTGATTTTCCTGGGCTGGTGACACTGGCCCATTCAGACTGGTGTAAAAGATGTGAAGCAGTAAAAAGACCCCAACAAAGGGAATGCTGTCTTCTAGGAGTGACTTTATCGCACCATGCTCATAGGGGTTTCTTGCATGAGCAGAAGAACTGGCTTTTGGCTTTTTCAACAGGCAAAATTGAACACCAAAATTTGTCCCAAGATAGCACAATGGTGGGTCCTTTAACTGATACGGACAATCCGTTACGGACATCCACAGGCACATCCACTGAGGACAGGGTGGGTACATAACTTCATCACAACACTTCTGCAGCATAATCCCCTTCCTGAAAATGTTTTGCTCTTGTTTCTTTCCTGGAGCATTTGTACACATTCTGTGAGTTCAGATGGAAGGCTTTAAGTGTTAAAAGCATAACAGGAATTGAAATTAAAGATGTGGCAATAAATACAATACAGCTTCAATCTGTAATCTTCTAATGAAGAAAAGGGATTTTTTTCTTGGTAATGGTTGTACAGTTTCATGTAGGTAGCAACTACATTTGTCACAATAGTCGACACAGATTTTAAAATAAGAAAAAAGCAGAGTTAAAATATATTGCACTAAAAAACTCAATCCTTAAGATTTGTATACCTGTGAAACTATTTTAAACTTTTGAAAATATCAATATGGCTATTAGAAATATACTTTTTTTCCCCCCTTTCAGTTCTTGAAAACTTACCCATAAGTTCATCTGCATTTTCCAAATCTAAACTATTCTGACAGTTTAGAACTGATATTGGATAAAACACATCTTACACAAATGGCCACTACATATGAAATGCAGAGGCCTAGGCTTTGGGAAACAAGAAACTGAAGTTCATTTTGGTTAAAGAAAATAAACGAGTGCATAGCCCTCCCCCCCTCAGCTATTTGTTCTTTATTACATTTCTTTCCAGATAGCTCTACGATAGAAATACATTTCAAAATAGTTTTGCAAATGCAGACATTATTCTGTGAACAGTTTGGACTCTGGAAGAGAACCAGAGCTACAGTCAGATCAATAATGACTAGCTCATCAAGACAGTTCATGTGGGTTAGTTGCCTTCATTAATACCTAGCTTACAATTTTAACCACTGAAGAAAGCTATGATGAAAACCAGTAGCAAGAATTTAAAAGGACTATTCATAATTCAGCCTCAGATGCATACTTGTATTATACTTCAGCAATTTCAAGAATAGTGAATGTCCCCAGTGTACAAAACTACGATGCTCCAGAATATGTGAATTTAGATCCAACCCCTATTTCCAGATAGACAAACTCACCTGAGACTTCGGGACCGAGGGCGCATTGCAGTGGTCCTGCACCTGTTATCACTGGCAATGCTCTCAGTGGTACAGAAATGTTTAGACAAAAAATGTAGTTCATCAGGTGTCGGTTGGTATGGTAACTGGTGTAGCTTCTCCTGGGATGAGCAGGATGACTGCAAGAGCAGAACAGAACACAAGGTTCTATCAGAGTGAAAAAACATTTTCAAGACCATATTTAGTGCTGATGAATAAAGCCGTTTGATTTAAAAATTATGGTTACTGTTTCCCACGCCTGGCTACTGATTTAAAAGAATAAAATAAATTATTAGTCTCAACTTAATGAGGTAAATATAGAGTAAGTATAAAAAACCCTACTTCAGTACCAGAAGAGTCATTGCATTTCAAAAGTTCAAATTTCCTCTAAGGCAAAAATAATATCTAATGTCAGTAATACACACTAATATGTAGGAATAGTTAAAACAGGATCTGCTGAAAATTGTTTGAGTAGGATAGAGTAAGTATAATAACCATAGAGTACAACTTACTGCCACAACAAATTGTAAATCTACATAATGAAAGTACTTCACTCTCCATATTTAAGACATTATTGATGCTTTTTAAAAGAAAATGAAATATAATCTAAATTCTTGCTGAAAAATTCATACACTATTTTCTTATAAAACCCTGTACACTCGAAATGAAAGAACTTAAGAATTTATCAAGATAGGTTCTACGGCTGACAAAAGTGAAAGGCATTATACTCAAACCATCCACTTCATATAAAACTGGAAGATACAGACAGGTATGAAATTGGAAGCACTACCACAAAATTGCAAAAGTGCCTTGCAAAACTGCATGTATAAAGCCGCACTACTTAAAGCGGTGCAGATATCATACTACCATATTTTGCTGTCTTTTACACAGCACGGCTAGCTATCTGAGCCACACTAAATGTTTGGAGGTAGAACTGTAAAACTACTTCTGAGCCTGGACTTCCTGTCCTTGTAAAGAACATGTACATAGTTCAATGCATTGGCCTTGCTAAGCTGGACTGACAAGTGTAGACAGAGAAATGCTTCACTGTTTCTGGTACCAAAACTAGTTTCCAAGATAGCTCGTTCACAAGTATGCTTGTATGACTGCACAAAACTGCTGGTATCGTGCATACGTTTCCTTTATTTTACCTGCGGAGGGGAAGAAGTCCAAAAACTTGTACATCGTTCTGAAGCTCTCAGTCTGCAGCTGACTTTTTCAAGAACATTAGTTTCTTCTATACGCCAATTGTGCGCACATTATTATTCTAATCTGCCTTCTCATATAGGACACCAAGGCCCCTGCCTGGCTGCTCTTTTATGGGAAGCCAACACAGTAAGTGCTTCTTTGCTATATCATCCCTAGTGAGGGAAATCAATAAACCCTCATACTGTACAAACATTGCCCTACATTGCTAAGGTCAGCAGGTAATATCCAGGCTGGCATGGATGACAGAAACTAGACTGTCTTCATAATTTCCTGGCAACTTGTGTGGTAAAGGCTGAATATATCCTAATTCCTAGGAACTCAAGAAAAGACTACTTATCACACTAGATCTCATGAAGTCATCTCCTAAAAGCAAAAAAGAACAAAACCCACTGCTGGGAAGGGTTAACTCGCACATGACTGGTTTACATGGGAAGGCTGCATCACATCAGAAGAAGTTAAAGTTAGCAAGACTGCATTGCCTTGCTTTGCTGCAGGCTAAGAAGCATGCACACCAAGAACTTGCCACAGTTTACGTGATAGGTAGTAACTTGTCAAGTCAGAGTAACTCATTTATGAAATTCACCCTTAGCACATTACCATGCATAATTCAGCACACAGCATAGGTGAGTTCTTCCTTATTTCACACTATGGCAGCTAGCTGCAGTTAACCTCAAGGCATATTTCCTACAGCCACTCTCCATAAGATAAAAGATACTATAGCAGAGGAAAATTTCTCAATACAGACCATCGCAGATGGCTATTTCTATGAAATCAATCTCTACCTCTTCAGCTTCAGGGGATTCTGGGAAGATCAGGAGGACAATAACCCATATCACACTTTTCCTCATATCAGGTGTCACAGAGTCTAGATCCAATAGGATTAAAGTGAGAATCTTCCTTTTGCTAACAACTCTTAGCTGTATCAGGACCATCACAGGCACAGACTGCAATTTCTTGGAGGTTTGGATTCCGATTTCTGTACAAATCCAAATTCTCACAGCAAAACTTAAAAAAATTAGCTCTCCTAGCATTCTAGAATAGCTGCTCCAATAACCACAGAAGAGTCAACATATTTTAATATGCACAACTACAGTGCATCATGGCAATGCTAACTGTTCTTCCAACACAGAAAGGGAAATTTGCAGCAAACACCAGCTAATGTAACCCCAAACTCAGACAATCAGCTCAACTGCATCTCATAACTGCCACAATCTGATCCAACTTTGCTAGTATACAACACAGTTTCTTTTCAGTCGAATAATCTTAGCAGGAAATACTTTCATTTAATTTCAACTTGGCTGTGAAAACTGGTGTATATATATTAAAAAAGAAAAAACAGGCTAACAAGAAATGGTGAGCCACACTCACTTGAGCATAATCGTGATTAACACAGACTCTTCTGCCCCTGCTTTGACTTTCAATTGCTTGTAAAGATCAAAGTTGTGCTATATTGTGATGTGTAAAAACTGCTTCTGATCTCCAGTTGATACATCTCTGGTATAATTTATCCAGCACTGAAAAAAGGAGTTTTCTGTATGTACACTTAGGCTATTGTGTATGAAAAGGTGTCTCACTGGCTCTAAGAATTTGTAAGAATGTGGAGGAGGAGGTTGCATAGTGCTGGCTGTTTCAGATGCTGAAAAAGTACATGAAACCAATTAGATGGGAACACTTCCAGTTTTCATTTTCTGATTCACATGTATCATCCAGTGGGTAAAAAAAAAAAAAAATAAAGTGAAAAGCATATCTACTAACAAGTAAAGAAATAGTGGCAAAATTTAAAATTCAGAGGTTGTCCCAGTGCTTTTGCAGGGCTCACCAGCAGCAGAGAATTCTTGAGGAAATGAAACAAACCTAACCATAAAAAAATACATGGCATGAAATTCTCTACTGCTGGTTTCTTCAACAAAATTCAGACTTATTTATTGGAAAAACAGGTTTCTTTCCAAAAGTCAGAAACTCTTCAATGCTAGGGAAAACATCAATTTTAATATTCACATGATGTGATCTAGTCAGGAAAAATCAAGGGATAACAACTGATTACAGAGGTTAAGATATGTGAGTCCATAAATGACAGCACTGTATTTTTTCATAAGAAATGCAAAAATGATGTAAAACTGCCCCACATTCCAGCACGTATACAGTAGTTAGTAAACTTAAGTGGGAAAGAAGTATATGAACTGGAATTACCATTTTAAAATTGAAGAATATGTCAAAGAAAAATCATGAGTACACACTGAAAATTAAAACTGTGTTTTGATATGTTTCTGACACAGCTTTTCATTTCCTTTCTAGCACAACCCTGTTTCTTTTAACAATGATGGGGTTGCTATGGCAATTACTTATTATCTGATGTAACCTCCTTTACGTCAATATATTTTAAGTGAAGAGCACAGCATATTTGATCTAGTTATAATGAGAGGTGTACAAACATGCACTATGTAAAGTGGTTAGGCAATTACTGTGAAACCAAGCAACTTGCTTGGCAAAAGTAAGATCTACACAGGAAGGAAAGCAGAGGTCAAAAATCAGTGCTGCTGAGGAACAGTTCTTAAGACACAAGAAAGCCCTCAACTTGGTTTGAAATCAGCCAGAATTGACTTGACTTTCCAGAAGCCTTTGTGGACAAAAATAAAATGAGGTGATCATAACGTAAAACCTTCGCATTTCATCAGTGTATAGGATGTGGAACTCAACTATTTCACAAGAGAAACGGAACACATCCAGGGGAAGAGAAAAAGTGCTTTTTTAATGTTGCAACACTTAAGGTTAAAAGAAAAAAAAGGCTGAAGATACAAAACAAAAAAAATAATTTGAAGAGTCATAGTTGGATCTACAAGGACCAATCCCTTTACTGCAGAAGATGTAATGTAACTGTCAAAATGCCAACTACTTGCTATTTCCAAAGCAGGCCTTCTCCACAGCTCTATCTCACCAGTCTCTCAGGTGTGACTATCACAACGGACAGCTCAGTTCCATGTTGTAACAGGACTTGGTACTTCCTCTCTAGTATAGATGTGTGCATAAGGTGCAAAAATACAGATTCATACTTCTCCCACTGCTTAACTCCTAAGTATTGAAGCAGGATCTCATGCACATCACGAGTCAGATGATACTTGCATGGCAGGGGGGCTGATACAAAATCGTATCAAAAAGATTGCTCTAGCAGGCAAAAATTAACAATTTAGATTTACACGTATCTTATCATGTATTCCAAAGGATTCTTCTATTCTAACTGTAGCCATCTAAAATGCTAAATATCTAACCTATTATCATGCACTAACATCTCACTATCACCAAAGAAAAAAGACAGGAAAATGCATGATTCATCCCACCATAAGATAGCAGTCTAACCTAAGATGGATGAACCATGTCATAGAGTGGCCTCTACTGCTTTTCCTTATCAAGGCAGCCTCACTCAAGGCTTGATATCTAACTACCATATAGTTAAGGCAGTATGCCGCCCCTTCTACTGACCATAGATGAAAAGGGGGCAGTTAAACACCACTCGCTGCCAGAAAATAGCTCTAAGCAAAGCACACATTGCTTAGTTTTCTTCTATTTCAGTGAAGTAAAGCAGTTTTGTATCCCATATTAATTCAAAGTCTATCAACAGTAACAAAACCTACATTGCCTTCTCCTAAGGGAAACAAGCTACGTTTGGGAACATAAGGCATGGAATAGCAATCAGCACAGCCAAGTGGGTACTTACAGAAACAGTTGAGCTGGGCGTATTTGTACCATAGCCAGAAGAAGGGAGAGAAGCCAAAGACCAGCGGCGACCATCAGTCCTGTTGTGAAACCTAGGTTAGTCAAATGAACACTGCAGTATCCTAATATAAAAAACATCTGTGGAAGTATTACTGTGTAAAACTGCATTCCAAAAGCATGATACAAACTGGGGTTTTAATAAAGAGTAAACTTTCACAGGGGACCACAATAAACAAGCATTCAGCAAGGATGACTTAGGCTTACAGATTATTTTTTTTAGTCTGTTTTTCTAGTTAAAAATCTATGAGAGAAAACAATCAGAAAGTGAACGAACAGCTCCATAGAACTGGTGTCTCACTAATACACATATAAATGGGCCACAGGGAGTCTTCTCAACTCCCAGGTCCATCAGAAGAATATTAATGAGAAGAAAATTAAAAACTTGTGAACAAATGCACACACAATGGTCTGAACCACAGAATAACCACCACAGTCTGCTTGAAATACAAGTGTAGCACCGTCTTAAGTGACATCAGTACAGGATACCAGCAAACTAGCAGGCTAATGTCAAATAGCTGCAAAGAATGATTGCATAAAACCAAACTTATTAAATGTTAGATATGTAAATCAGGAAAAATAATTTTGCAGCAAAAATCATGCTTACTCAGAATAATAATAAAAAAAAAAAAAAATCATAACCAAAACCAATTTCTGTTCTTCAACGCTTGAGGTTAGCTACACACTGACAATATGGAACTTGAACATTCAAAGTGACAAACCGAAAAACAACTATGGGAGCTGTGTTTGGGTTTTTGAGGAGGCAACACTTACCTGTCATTTCGGTGCCCATGACTGGAGTACAATTGTATCAAATATGTTAAAAAAAGCAAAGTAATACATAAATAAATAACAGGACAGGTTTTTATTAACAAACAATATGATAGTGGGGGAAAGGAGAACTGAAGCTCTGTTTTACAGCCAGTACAAATATCATCTCTCAAGTCAGATTTACAGAAAAAGTATAATTCCACAAAAGAGAACAGAAGTCATGCCAAATCAGGAATGTTAAACCTCTCGATGCAGCTTCCCTACCCTTCAAGCTAACGATCTCAAAACCCCCTTGCTTCTCTCCATTCTAATGCCTTATTTCCTATTCCCATTTATTGATCCACAAGCTTCAACCCAAGTCTCTGGGACTCTGAATACATAAAGTGTGAGAAAAGAAACTACAGTACATAATTACTGTTAAAATACAAAGAGAACATGTGTTAAGAGGGACTGCTGACTGTTTCAAAGACTGAACTCTGGAAAAAAATTCCTCCTCCTCCAAAATTTTGTTTTTAACTCATTAATTCTCCTCCCTTCTCCCCTTCCCGCAGGTATGCATGAGCTATCTCCAGACAAATGAACAATTCCAAAAGGAGTTTTTCCTTCGTTTTGGCTCAGGTGCCCAAGCTAAATATGTTGACAGTTGAAAGAACAAGAACTTGGAAGGTATTTAAATATGGGTGAGACCCATATATTCTGCAGCTGTGAGACAGAAAGTACCTCCTCAGTGAATACCTCATATTGAACAGGGTTCCTGCATCACACAGCAATTCTCACACAGAAGGGCCATCAAGGGTGGGGATGGGATATCAAGGAAAGTTATCTGGGAAGCAAAGATGGGAAAATAGGAGGAATCCATGAGGGAAGAAGGGAAAAAAAAGGGTAGGAAGTCCCTACAGCATTTTCCCCTGGACTCTCATACACCGCTTGTCTTTGCCCTACAGTGCAGTCCTACCCACCTCCCAGTAGCTCTGGAAAGCAGGATCTACCACCTACCCATGGGCTTGTAGATGCTGGACTTGCATGTACCAGCACAAGAGGCCTAAGTAGTGCCTACCAGAGACACAGGCTATTCCTGGGTACTGATCACCCCACCAGATGTGGGCAGAGGAAGGTGATGCTCCTGCTCATTGATGAGGGCCTGGGGGAAGGCTGCCTACAGCCTGGTGCACCGGCTGGCAGCATGGAGGAGGGCCACCTTCCTACTGCCACTGTTCCGTGGCACTGCCAGCAGCTGATGACTCAAGGACAGAAACAGCTATGCTGGGAAGCCCTCCTTTCCCACAGGAGGCTTCCAAACCACTTCCTTTGCATTTCCCTCCCTTCCTCACGCTTCCCTAGCTTTTTGATATCCCCACTGACTTGGGGGCAGTGGATGGAAAAGGAGTATCAATACACTTATATCAACTTGCCTCTGCTCCCTCAGCCTTCTCTATCACACACACACTGTCCTTCCCATCCTTTGTATCACCAGTAAATTTACAAAACATAACAGAAAAGTTATAAAGTCACAAGTCTGAGAACTGCTCTCATTAACCACAAGTCATTTTACTACCAAAATGCATCCTATCACAGGTTATATGAAGACAACCACAAGACACATACCAAATTCATATGAAAATTTTACATTAATGCTGTTCTAAACTTAAGTGTCATCAGGCATTTTCACTATAAACATAGAACAAAATCAGCTTTCACAGAAAATTCCTCTAATGAAGTTCCCTGAGTCCACCTGAAGTGGTGAAATATTTTGAAATCACAGAAACTTCTTGTGTTAGTGTTCCTTTAATTGAAGAATTTATTTAGAGCCCATTACAGGGCTCTAAAAATGATCAAAATCCAAATGGAACACTGGTAAAGAAATTCACTTTTTCCTCCTGAATTTTAAGGTTTGCAAAAAACAATGATTTAAACTTTCTCTTGACTATGGGTGGGAAAGGAAAACTACTTCCTGCCTGCTGTATTTCTAAGTTATGCTTGGTCTTTCACATATGCTTACTCCATTATAAGCTATTTCTGGATTTAATGAATCTTTCTGAAAATATGCTCACAAACAAAAGTAACCTATGAAGACATAACTTTCCTTTTTTTAAAGATACTACCAAGAGGAAGTAAATGCAAAAGAAACACTCAACTTTAAGGTGTTGATTAAAGAAGTGACATCATGCTATTAGAAAGATTGACAAGATCTACTATCACAAATGAATTAGATTCAGATAAAATAAATACACAAGTGAAGTTTTCTCTCCTTTGCAGCTTTTAAAAAGAGATAAGCCATTTCCTTGCACTTACTCTTGAGAGCTTGTGTACTACTTTACTGAACTCCCAAATTGAAGGAAGTAAAACCACAGTGGCAAGTGCCGTCTCATTGCAAATGCAACAGTTACACGTCTGGCACTATTTAATGACAAAGAAAGCCACAGCATTCCTATTTCATTTTTTGTGTATATGTTCTTGGGTCAACATATGAACTCTGCCTACCAGGCTTAGACTTAATGAACTTATTTGAGGTAGGCTGACAAGGTGTTAAGTGACAGGGAACCACACTGGCACGAACAGGCAGTCTCCCAGGATATGCTATCAACTTTGGTTACAGTTCATTTAATAATAATTTACTTCATAGATGACTTCAAATTCACTTTAGATCTTCAAAAATTCTACTAGCATTAATTCATCCTTACAACACTTTTATGACAGAGCTCACTGTCTCAGTGGTATAGATAGTGAAACAGGTGAAGGTCGGTATTAAAGGTATGGGGATGGTATCCCTGCTGCCAGTAAAATCAGGACATGAACTCAGGACCTCTATAATAGTGCTCTTTAAGAGATACACTTCTTTCAATGTCAAGAAAAAAAAACAACCAAACACAAAAATTGCAGATGTAGCTTAAAATTTCCCCATATCTCACTGGATGAGGAGAGTGTGTCTGAAATAGATGTACTATAATTATGTCATTTAAAAAAATATGTATTTTTTTTTAAATTCAAAAAGGTATGATTGCATTGTATCAATCATCCAGTACAACTTTGTTGCAATTGAGGTTTAGGAAAGTGTTCATAAGTGAGATAACACTTGTCATTCTATGTGATAGACCTGACAGATGTATTTGCAATCATCTTTTAATATCTGAGTTCAGCAACACTTCCTCTATGCAAAATGCATGCTGCATACTACAACAACCTCTTACCTTCGTGCAAAAGAAAAGTGGGCTGAGGCACTGGGAGAAAAATTCCTAGGGCTATCCTGAGGACTGTTTCCTGTTGGAGGTGATACACAAAAAAATAATTATTAGAGAAAAAAAACAAACAAAAAACCAACCAACTAAAAACATTCAGACATACTAATCCAAGCATTTCCAGGCAGGTTAGAAACCAATTTCTTCTCTCACAGTCTCTGAGAAAATAAACTGTGAAACAGAGTCTTATTTCAACTCACATTTCATTTATATTTGATTTTTAGTTATCGGATTTTATAATTCATAGAAAAACCTCTATTTAGCCCTTTAATTTTAGAATTCTCAAATTTGAGAATTAAAATTGAAAAAAACAGTATATTAGCTTGAAATAAACATATTTTTAATGTCAAAGGCGTGGCTTTTTCTTAAAAAAAAAATCACACAAAACATTTGAAAGATAGAAAAATCATAATCAACGTGATTTAGCCCTTATACAAAGTGTCTACAGCATTTCCACAGGAATTTTATTGTGATTTTTTCATTGTAATTTTTTTTTTTCCCAAGCTCCAAAACAAACAAGCAGACAAAACACACTGAAATGTTTTTCCCTTAGTTTTGTTAGACCAAAGCATGGAAAGGTGACCATCCTCTGTGATGACAAGAAGCAACTGCACATTGTGAACAGGTTGTAACTTTAGGGTCTGTTACTTCTTCATATTAAAGCACTCGAGCTCCTGCTGACAAGCACAAGTGCAGAAAGAAGGCAGCTGCCAAAAGCCGCTCCTGCCACCTCTACCCCTAAGCACCTACAACTAGAGGAGACACAGTACCCGAAGAAAAAAAATAAAGACGACCCCTGAAAAAAAAAAAAAAACAAAACACCGCAAAACAAAACCAAAACAACAACAAAAAAACCCTGAACAAACAAACAAAACCACCAAAAGCTAAAAGGGTTTGATTTAAAGTAGCACTGGCATACATCTAAAAATCAATCTTTCCTTAAATAGCGAACAGGCTGCAACAACAATACATTAAAGAAAACATAATGTATTTGTTGTAGCATTTTATTTTTGGCCAAAAATGAGTCCACAACATTAAGCAACAGATAAAAAAAGCTTCTATGTACCCAGTTAGAATAAAAATTTAATTTCTGAGGAGAAAATTACTACCTGCATGTGAAAAAGCCAGTACAAAAGAGTGTGTACTTAAAAGGACTTTAAGTGGCCTAGATCTCTACTCAAATGCAATGTTAATTCAAAAATTTATCACAGTGATGTCCTTAACAGATCCCATTAATTCTATACAAGAAAGCATGATCATGGAGCCATCAGGTAGCAAATGCAGAGAACACACACACCCCTGCCTTTTTTTTTTTTTTTTTTTCCTAGAAACAGAAGCAAGATGCTTTTTGAGCTCTGCTTAAATCACATCTTTGCAGCTGCTCTTCCCACGGTCCCAAGAGACAAGGATTCCACTCTCGCTGGCCAATACCTCCAACTTTTTTTTTCCCATTTATCTACCACAGCTGAATTATGTCCTTCTGACATTCTCTCCTCCCCCTCAAGACCCCAGCTTCTTCATTACCCTTCAGGCACTTCTGAGGGCCTCAGTAATTGCAAGGTGGTAAGAATTTTTGTTCCCTGAAGGGGAAGGCAAGAAGCTACACATTTGGCACAGATTTGAATCTTTATTTGGTGACCAACACAATTTATTCTTGTCCTGCATGAACTGCAAACACCAAATTACTATGAGCAACAGTTCGTTTAATTTAACAGCTAACTGGATTTCTTTTGCTGCTATGACAGCTTACTTAATAAAGATAAGGTAAAAAAAATTGTAACACTATGCAGATAAAAACATGGGTACAAACTTTAGCTACTGCACTGGAAAAATATCAGCTTAATTTGGAGTGTTCGTGGACTTAGATAAGACCAAAAAAAGATAAAGAAGCTACCTCAATCTCTGGCAGAAAACCAGAGAATTAGGCTTAATGCAACAAGATGTAAACATCTTTTGACAAGAAATAATTTGACAAACCAGCATATGGGGGTTTGTAAACAAATCCCTTTCCTTTGATAGCTATTTTAAAGTTATACATGGATATATACACATATTTAACACACATCAAGGACATGCCTAACTCTCCATTAGTTAGTCAGAACACATGTGTAAACTTCACATAGAAGCAAAAAATATGGTGGAAGAATGCAGTAATTTTATAGCTTGAGGAGTCACAATGCTGCAGGCTACCTTGCTAGAATCAAAGGTCACTTCCTTACAGAGAAAACCTGAAGAAGTCAAAGTCTTACTCAGGAAGAGCATCAGATCCTGCTATTAGGAAAACAAATTTCCAATAGCAAAAGAGCTTTTAAAATAACAAAACTGGTAAAGCCACATACATAATACCTGGATACTAAACCCTGAGGGTTTATCTAGAAGTCTAAGAACTCAGACAAGCCTGGAAATAGAGGATGAAAATCCAAACCCCAAATGACTGGAGGAACAGCTAGTGCTATTATGGATTTTAGGTGTGGTGTTCCAGAAAAGCAAGATAGGTTAGAAGCAGAGTCCTATACGTGACCTTTATCCATCATGGCACTCATCCACCCATCTGCAAGTCAATACCTGGGAGACTTTCAAATAAAAACCAGTGCCAGTTAATTCTCTGTCCATATGTGCAGTGCTTGCTTATTAGTCAAATCCTGCTGTTCTTTGTGATCTATTGGCTGTTGTACATTTTAGTCCTAGAGTATGTCTATGCTGCTGAGATTACGGTTGATGTTTCTGACCTGCTAAAGTAAACCTGACTGGTGGTCCAGCATTAGGTAAGTAATTAACTCCAGCATCCTCTGGGAGACAAATCGCATGGGCAACCAACACACCAAAACAATACCCTACCTCATGACTACACATAGGGTAGCTCATTTTGCAAGCAGCTATTGTTAAGAAAACTATATTGAGACTAATTAAATTGGGATTGTTTTGTAAGTAGCTTCAAGAAGTCCTGTGTCTGCCACAGCGGGAAGATGTTTTAAATCTTTTAAAAAGGCATATGTTACAGTCACTGTGTTATTAATGTATTTTTAATAGCTGCCTACTTACAAATAAAGAGTTTCAGATGCAAAGATTTCTGTTAGTACTGAGAGAATAACAGATTAATGACAATTGTTATCCCAAATTCTGATGGATCAAAGACAAATCCAGCTTGAAGTCTTGATGTCATTATTTGATGGTCTTTTAAAATGAATCACAGTACATCAGCACCACAGTAATATAATATAACAATGGGTCACACGTTCCTCTGTGTCACTTTACTTGGTGGTGAACCCACACTGTGAAGTGAACAACACACAAGAAACCATCCACAAACAGTTACAGGTCTGACTTTCATACTATCACAAACAGTGCCAGTCAGCAGAAAACACAGGTGGGCAACAGAATCATTTTGAATACTTCTGCAGGTGCTTTTCACTCAGATTGACTCAGAGGTGAGGAGCTCAAGCTATTTCAAAACCTGGATTAATTATGCTTCACACCAGCAAACAACTTTCCCCAGTAACAGCAAGGAAGGTTTGCACGCTCCTTAAATCCATTTGCTAGGATTCTTTGCATGTTCTGACTACTACTAAAATACTGGCAGTTCTACATTCTAATGCAATTTAATTTAAAAGTCGGTTGTATCTGCATGTAACTTACCACTTACGCTTTCCTCTCCTGTCCCTAAACCAGTAGGAGATGCTCTGAAATGGCTATAACAGTTCTACTTTACTCAAAAGCAAGACAGAATAAAAAGTTTTATTTTAGCAAAACATGTACTACTATACATGTGACAACAGTCAGAATAATTGAAATAGTGTATTATTTTCCTTTCTTTAAAGGTGTTTTCTTTTTAAAAATTATATTCAGAACCCTGCTTTAATCTTTAGCTTTCAGCTTTCCCGTATTTCACCATGAAAACACACTAAGGCTTTGTTCATTTACAAACCTAGCCCTCCTTTCCCCAAAATCTAGTCAATGCAGACTGCAGCTAAAGCAGAACAGTAGAGAAGCTGCACATGAAAAGAATTCTTTTTTGCTTCAAGTACACTGTAGTAAGCCAGTACTCATTATCACCTATCTCAAGACAAAAACCACAGGATTAAAGTTAAAAATCTAGGGAAACTAACTAAACTTGATGCACACACACAAATGCCTCCAATGTGATTCAAAGCCTAACGCAACTAAAATATACGGTGGAAACAGCTTTGTTCATTTCTATACTCCTGTGTAGCTAGCTGAAGTACATCTATAAACAAAACTACCTAAGGCAGGCAGTAAATCCTAATGTAGTGAGAGCAGAATATTAGCAGTCAATATGCTAACAGTACCTGCCTAGAAAGGTCCAGGCGGACCTAAAAAATCCTAGAGAAAGGATTACAAGTGGAGCTAAGACCTCCTTCGCCTTAAATTTTGCTTTAGGCAACTGCATCATGTAATCCCATTCATAAATTTGTTGAATCCAACGGGAAACATCATGTTTGTCCCTGCCATGCTTAGTGAATGATGCTTCAGGAACTCTCACGTCCTGGTATATATGGTCAGCATGTACTTCCCTTCCCATTCCATGAAGAAAACACCTCTGACTGATTTAGAAGATAATACAGGCTGTTTAGTCTTCCTGTTGGTAAGGCGAGCAAGGAATAGTCTTACACAAAAAGCTCTCACATTCTAGCCTACCAGCTTCTCGCATGATCCCATCTGACCATGTACAACCATAAAAGCACACAGTATCCCAGACGATATCTAATCAGGACATTGTACAGTGGCATGAAATCTTCCCAAATTCAACTGAAAATTACTTCCCCTATACATCTTTGGAGATTTGATTTTCAAAGATACACTAGACTTGTCCTTGCAAACATCATCCAATCCAGAAAATGCAGCCAGGTCCTTCCCTAAATTCCTTATGATAGATGAGTCCACAGCTTACAGCAGACATTTCTGTTACTGGTCTTCCAGCACAAAATAATGCATGTTGCTATGTAACTTTATACTTCTTTTATTCAAGTCCTCAAGATCATTCAGTCATTTCAACAGTTTCCCAAAGCTGTTTCATACTCGATGTCTTCCAAATTTACATCAGCTAGAGCAATTTTATGCCAATGTCACTTATGAGAAGATTAAAAAGGTTTGGCCACAACACCAAAACCTGAGGGCTCTACTGATAACCTCCACTCCCACTTCAAAATATTTCTCATTTTAGCACAACCCCCGTCTTCTTCCCTTTAAACAATTTCCTACTTATCTTGCAATTCCTGTCCCAGCACTGAAACATTTTACTCTAATACCGCCAAGTAAGATCTACAGCGCTGCTCCTAATACCTAAATCTTGTTCCTACAGCAGATACAATGAAACAGCACCACATGTGACTATTAATCATTAGGGGTTAGCATCACCCACAGGAACAAGCTCCTGTGACTACTGAGGTGGGGACACCTGAATGCCCTGACTTGCTGAAATTATAATCATGCACTTTGCAGGCTGGGTGGTGCAGATGACCTGCCTACGCAGCAGCAGGCAGTCAGCTGGAAAAGCCCATTAATGACCAGGGCACCAGATGTTGTCCAAGCTGATGCTGCAACCCTTCGCTCCCCATAATTCTGAATGTACCCACAGTTCATGCAAAAATTAAAAGGAACTTTCAGTAGGTTTAACAGCTTCCAAACAGGACACTAAAGGCAAAGGATGTCCAAACAACTAACCTAAGACAGTTACTAATAATGATGAAGGTTTGCACCCCAAGAAATGACCTGGTATAGATTTGTATTCTATTTTCACAAGGAAGTGAAAGACTACGTAGTGGAAGCTGGTATTATTCTTGAAATCTTTTGTGATCTTTAAATGTATGCATAAGCCATAGTGGGAGACTTAAGCTGCAAACTAAAATCTGACTTTCCACAAACACAAATTATTTCCACAGGTAGCTACAGGTTCTGCGCAGAGGAAAAGGGCATTACGTGTATTGTATTAGTAATTAATGCATATAAAAGATATATTATGTATCTGCTGTATATATTGTCTTTTTCCTATCCCCTTTTTAACCCTGTCTCAGGCCCTATACACCTCTCTGTGTACTTCCCAAGCATCCTACCATCCTCCCAAGCTCCCTCCCATCCTACCACATGAATCTGAGAATCACTGAGATGGTAAGGCTAATGGTTAAAAAGCCTTATGGAAATATTCAGTGTTTGTCCAATTCAGCTTGCCTCTGTAAAGATTAACAAAAGACTCCTGAGTAGGAACAACCCTCTATTACCTCCACAGCAAACAATGAAAACTGGGGAGGGGGGAAGAAAATCTGCCTGAAACCTCTGTATGACTTTCTTATATGGGGCAAATATCACCATTCTAAGCTTGGACCACTCATCCTCCTCAAAGACTGTCTATCTAAACCAGAGAACAGCCAGTGCCTTCAGTTCAGACTGCATCTGGGAGAAAAACAGGACTACGAGGAAGAATGTGGGTCTAAAATGCACCTTGAAGAATTATGATTACATTCAAGAAGCTTTTCTGCTAAATAGAGCAATATTCACATCCAATCTGTTTTGGCTAACTCCAATCCAGATTGTTACGATTACCTAGCACCAACCTGAGCTCTTCAGGAGGTCTGAAGTAATGGCACATTTTTTCCGAAGGTACAGCCAGACCTCTGCAGATATCTGCAGATAGCAAAGATGAAAACATTCTTGAGCAAAGCTAAGGATATTGGCATGAGTGCTAATGCAATGCACTCTTGACTAAGAGAGCTCCACCTTGAGACTCATAACATGCCTTCACGCACCGTGCTTCAACTGACACAGAGGATGCATAGCACTCTTTTGCCCTCAGAGATGTGAGGTCTTGGGGAAAAAAAAACCAACAGCCTAAACTAGTGGACCAAATAAAACTCACTGCAGGTATGAGATACAGGCAAAGGTAACTAAGTATTTATTTTCCCTGTTGTCCCAATAATCAATGAATTAATGTAGCAGGGTACAGGTTGTTTGTAGATCCAAGGGTGTCCTCACAAGGGACGAAAATACTGACTTCAGATACCTCTGAGGCACTGACTTCCCAAGCAACGCCAAGAATCTTATTAGGACCACAAAAGAAGGGCGCAGGATAACTCTAAAGATTACCAAGATGATAATTAATAGAAATCGATCCCTCTGGATGGATTTCGAAGAGCCTGTCCATCTTGATTCCTTTCAGCTTGAATAGCCTATAATAAAGAGATAAGGACCCGCAATAACAACTAAGATGGTACAAACATGAAGTCAAGAACCTAGTCCACTTAAATAAGAGCATCCAATGGAACTACTTTCAGTAAGGGCAACAGCAGGCTCCACCCAGAGATGGCTGGAGTATCCTGCCAGTAGGGAGCAGAGTAGATGCTGTACCTAAGAGAAGCCTATCTGGCAGAAAAGCACTGATAGTACAAAACCAGAAGCCAAAATGGTTTCTAAAAGGCGTGAGCAATCAATCAGTGTCATGCATAATCTATCCATCTTTCCATTTGAATTCCTCAAACCACAGCAGGTTATGTCCTTCATTTTCCTGTTTCATGCAATCAGGAAGGTGCCCAACAAGGAACCTCTGCGCACTTCCTTTCCAAAACCACAGCAAAGTGGGTTTTGTATGTCCAGAGTATGTACAGACCTTGAAAGCTGCCTCAGATCTCCCTTCCTATCTCTCACCTTGAAGCAAAAGTGATTGTTCTTAAAACTATGTCAGAAGATAGGCCATGGCAGGGCAATCTGATGTCAGCCTGACAAGTTCAGTTAACTTTCTGAGACATGAAGAGATAGTAAAATGTAATCTTGCAGCATATGGACAGAAATAATTGAGTATCATAATTTCTGGCCTAAAATGCTATTAAGTATACATCTCCGTGTCCAAGCATATTAAAGTAAGTCCCAAACTTGTGTTTCAAGTCACATTTGAAAGGGGAAAAACAAGACAGACTTCTACTTGAGCCACGCCCCAGCTGGATGACAGATGAACATGTTCTGACTCTCTACACTCAAAATAGCTCAACTTCCTACTGAAGTACTACAAAGGACCAATTAGCTCTCCTTGCTCCAGAACCCGAAGAAAATTCTGTATTTTGAACAGAGTCCGTGAGGTCCCCAAAGGAACGTGGAAGGTAAGAGAGAGGACTAGAGCATGTAGTAGAGTGGAACTCTCAGAGCCCACATGTCTTCACAGGTGCTTTTGATTTCTTTAAAGGCTCACAGAAGCATTTTAGGCTTTTTCTGGAGGAGGAAGCAAGGTAATGGAGACAGACACAACAGAAACAGGAGAGAAGTGGAAAGAGAATAGCTGCCAATGCATGTATAAAGATGCTGAGAAGATGAAACAGGACTGAATGAAGCTAGGAAAGCTGACAGCCTGGGTTTGCTGCAACCTCTCTCTCCTACAGTCAGGGTGACTGCTGCACATAACTGAGTGAGAAAAGAATGACCCATCAAAAGGTGCGACATGAAGGAGCTAAATGTTTCGATCCCACCTGTCCTTAGAAAGAGTCCTCAATAGCTCCAGTTCTCAGCTATATTATCAGTTAGACTCAGCCCCTTGAAAGGCAGATCCAAGAATCAGTCTTTTCCCTTGACAGCCCAGTGGCAAACAACTGTGCAATGTCATGTGAAGGTACATTAGCTGTTAGCATCCAAGCAGCCTAACCCGTTGCACCTGAACTCACCTGGGCAGATTCCTTGCATGAAACTGAACTCTGACAATACGCAAGAAAAACTTTTCTAAAGCAGGATCTCTCCAATGTCCTCCATATTCTGCACAATCTCACTGGCACATATTTGCAAAAAATACATGCTACTACCATGTTTCAGCCAAGGATAGTCCAATGAATAACCCAATACTTTGCTGCACATTTAGCTCCATCCTCCTCTAGGACTGGAAACTATTTTGTTTCCCCTCTGCCTCTTCTGCTTCTATTGTTTCCTCCCCCAACAGTAAACACTAATAAGAAAGATGTGAAGGTGTTAAAGAGGGTCATCTCCAGTCCCTCTGAGACTTAAGAGTCCTCTCTGACTTAGAGTAATCCCTCACAGCCAAGGACTGCCAACAGGAATAAACCCAAGAGGCTGTACAGCACATGCTGTCCCTTGTGACACTCCTCTGTTGCACTTCACAAGAAACCAGGCCTCCAGTACAGGTCACCATAGAGAGCAGGTAGGCAAGTTCAGTGTGCAGACACCAGTGTAGTTAAGACTTGCTGGCTCTGACAACACAAGAACTCAACATCACTAAAAATCCACTATGTCTATTAAGATCGATGTTACCAAGTATTTATATACATTAAACACTTAACATGCTGAACTCCTACTGTATATGTAGATGGAAATTCGTAACTTGTGTGGCTTTGCTGTGCTTTTAACCACAAAATTTGCATTTGTGTGAATTGGGATGACATTCACAGTTATTCAAAGTACAAATTAAAAATGAAAAAGAAAAATTTCACCTACCAAGTAAACTCCAGGCAGTACCTAACTGATCACTAGACAAAGCAGAAAACCTCTCAAGGGTGACTCTGAGCACACTTTAACTTCAAACTGCCCCTTCAGGGGACTAGCCTAGGCACACTAGCCAGCTGAGGTAGGAGCCAATGGTCGCGTGAATATTTACTGTAATTAACTATGCAGAGGCAAGCTAATAACAGAGCCAGCCATAGACATGCAAATTTTCATCACATATATGAGATTCTGTAGTGCTGCTGAAGTGTTCGGCACACATACCTTGGGAGAATGTATCAGCATTAAGAGAACCTACTGTATCCTGGGTAACTGAAGAAGTTGCCAAATTTCCACAATAGGTTTTTGAATACACAGTACATACTGCTGAGGTTAAGGAAAAGAACAGCTTATGCTGTTCTTAATCCTTACAGTATCAGTTTTCCACCTTCACAGGCACTTGTCAACAGCTGTTGACATCAGCAGTTTTATTCCCCTTTTATGGTTTGAGAAATTGATTCAAAAAGATGAAGCAACTTGCTGAAAGCACAAATCCACTGCCAGACAGGAACTCTTTGGCATTTATTAAATACACTATGTATATTCAAGTCCCGGTTAATGCACGCTGGTCACTCCATACTTCTGAAGACTGTTAGGCATCATTGGTCTAAGCCATCACTTTCCAAACAGATGCTATAGTCACTCATAGCAGAAGACGTGCTAGTTCTCACACCAGGCATTGCTATTGCTCGCATCAAGTCAGCACAGCACAACTAAAGCCTCTTTATATGGTGACCACAGATCCCCTGTTCCAAATGGCAACTTCTGCAGTTGGGGGATCCAGAAAGGGATCCCATACATTTCAACATTTCAGTTTTAAAATAGTCTTCACCATATTTTTCTTTAAATGCTCTGCTGCCTTAAGTCTTCACAAATCTTCACACTGTCTGGATTCCTGGTTGTGGATAGCCTGCTGCTCAAAGCAAAATCCACCACCGTATTTTCTCTTATAATGTTGCTTCCACAAGAAAACTGGAAATGCCTTACTACACTCACCATCTTCTTCAAAAATTCAACTGCAACTCTGCACCTTCTCTTTTAGCATCCATCTGAGAACAGTTCTCCAAAGTATTCAGTGTCATTGACAACACAGGAAGTGGTGGGGGGCTTTCATTTTGGCATGTTGTTACAGCCAATGCCCAAAACCCATAAAGAGACAATAAACCTTTGAGGAAATGTGTTTTGATATGCTAAAAATGTTGCTTTTTAAAATGAAGACCATCATTATCAATAAAATATTTATTTATGGACTTTCATTAAATCTTGAAGTGGTTCAGAAGCAAAACAAAATTATCATCAATTTGTTGCTGTGTAAAGTGAAGCACAGAAATTGCCAACAATGGGCCTAACACCACAAATCCTAGGGATCAGAAGCACTAGGAATAGCATATAAAACCCTACTCAATGATTCCACTACCTTTACCATGTGTGCAAGCTATTTTATAGCTGAACTAGGACCAGGAAGGGAAGGTGGGGGGGGTGGGGGGTGGGGGAGAAAATGCATTAGAATGTCAGGTGGGGAAATAAAAAATAGGTACATGATCCACGTTAGGTATTTGTGGACTGCTTCTCACCCTAACACAGTATTTATGGATCTAAACATAACAGAAATTTGGATGGAATGATATGCAACTTTTTGCTATCACAAATAGTGGAAAGAAGAGTAGTGGGATAAAGAATTGGCCTGCTTTCCTTTCCTCATATAGAAATTTTAATAACTTAATAATAGGAGTAGTAGCATAGAAATAAAATTACCTGCATGAGCTGAGAGCGGTGAATGAGGCCGAGGCAGGGCTGGAGACTGGCCATTGCCCATCAAACTCTTCCTGTTGCTTGTTCTACAACTGTGGGCAAAAAGAGAGGAGAGAAAACATTAGCATCAGAAATACAGCACTTACATCCGGACATTTTGAGATTCTGCTACTTAGTTCCTTTGCTTCCCAGTCCCGTATTAAAAATCAGAGCTAATTTGTTTTTTTAGGCATGTCCAGGAAGTCTACTATCATACTGGATAATGGCAAAGACAGCAGTTTCCAAAGAAAATGCACCATGGATTCTTTTCAGGCTTGCACGTTTGCCGTTCCGTGCAAAGACCAGCATTCCCCTGTAGAGTCATTTACAAAATGTTCTTCCCTGACTGGAGCTTGTTTCTCTGCCATACACTTTTCACAATACACAAAGATATACAAGCATAATGTGAAAAACAGTGTCAAGCTTAGAATCACCACTCAATGATTAAACCTATTTCCGTTGCATGAACTGCAGCTCCAAATCACATGCCACAAAGAGCAATGATTTATAAATCTGAGGATGATACAATAATTATAAATCTCATTATTGAGATAAATTTCACATCTGTGCCTTTTGTCAATGAACAGATGATGCCTAAGAAGATGAATGCATTTTTTTTACTCATACATTTTTCATCTGCGAAGCCACTAATTTCCCACTTCTCAAGATCATTAGGTGAGATAAATAGTAAATTAACGCATCCATTAAATTTCAGAAAGGAGATATGTTTCTTAAATACATTATACAGGTTTTAAGTATTTGTTAGGCAGAAGTGTTTTTTCTTTTTTCCTCTTTCTACTATAAACAAATATTCTCTCAAACATAAATCCCCAACAGGAAAATAGTATCTTGAAGTCAAACAGACTGTGTATAAACTTAAGTGCATTTGCTAATGTTTACAGCAATGCAATCAGAATTTTTTTTTCCATAAAGGTTTAGAAAAATTCAAAAGCACTAGAAGGGGAAACATTCATACATAAAACCATTTCATTAATACAGTAGGTTTCCAACAGAAGCAGATTCAGATTATATTTGAAGATCTATCAAACAATGAATTTTGTAACATTATGGTCTCTATATAAAAGCCAAAAAGCAAGGCTAATTAGTCCTGATAACGTGTAAGTTGAATACAATTCAAAAGAAAGGACGGAGTTTAATAGCATAAACAGCTAAGTAAAACAGATGCAAAAGTAATCCAAAATAATACTGAAAACAAGGAAAATAAAAAAGAAAAACAAAGGCAGAGGAAATGTTGATTATAAAAGCGGTATAGAAGATACCTGCAATATGCAAAAAAGGTCAAACACTAAGACCAGTCTCCCCTTGAAAAATGCTTTGTGAAGCAGCAAGACAGCCATTCCCAACTGTTTAATAGGTAAATGCAAATTTCATTTGCATGAATTGCACAATGACTTGCCATATTGCTTAATTATCATAACCAATTAAATGATGACTTAACTCATGAGTACATACTTATCACTTCTGTAGATCTATGTAAGAAAAAAAGCACAAAATGATTGCAAGATTCACATTCGGAGCGCTGGAAAAGTCAAAACTTATTTAAGACACATGTCACTATTTTTGGTAACTTTTCTTGTACTATACTATGACAACCTTTACTTTATCTGCTACGCTTGTTTTTAAAAGCTTGAATGACTGTTCCTTTGCAATTCTCAATCTAAAACTGGATCCAGCTTTTGGTACTCATTAGACATTTGTTAAAGGACACACAGCCTGCATCTATCCATGATGATGCGATGGTATCACTATGGCACCTGTGGTGCAGGCTGCAGTTAAGAGACCCCATTACATGACTTTAAAGCAGCTTTGTGTGTCTAAAGTTTGGACCTAAAAGATCACTACATCTCCGATCACAAGGAGGGAATACATTTTAATACTTATCTGTAGAAATTCAGAGTTTTATCACTTTTGCCAGAATTTCCTATGTAAATAACCAACTGCCTTGTATTCACTTTTACGTTAAAATTCAAACTTCACGTTCTTCAGGCGAAGTTAGCGCAACACCTTTCACAAATCATTATCAAAGATGTCTAATCCAAGTTATCTTGATTTTTTGGGAGGCTGTTTATAAGAATTATTTCTGGGGAATTTGATGCATTACCTCCAATATCAAGATTTTACATAATGAGAAAACCTTCACCCCAACTGCCATTAATAATAAAAAAAAAATTGCTATTTGCTCAGATGTGGCTGCAGCTGCATGGATAATTTATCTTTTATCATACTCAAATGAAATGTTCTATTAGGAAACAGAAAATAAAAATATGAAGACTCCTCTATTTGTCTTACCAGTAAGGTAAGATGCATCACTGCATGAAAGGACAAATCCATCCTAGAGCTCTCACTGTAGCTTTGTTTTTTTCAGTTCTGTTTCACAAAGATTTTGAAATTATGTTATTCACCTGCATAGTCTGTGAAACACAACTCCTTCCCCAGAATAATGCTATTATAGAAAAGGCTCTTTGTGGGCGAGGGAGAAAAAAAAAAAAAAATCTTCACGGAACCCTGAAAGATGATCTAAGCTGCTAGAACACCACAAATGGGAAGCAGAATCACACTAAGGAAGTATCAAAGCACTACTTACTGGATTGTATTTAGCCTTGAAACGGCAACCTTCTGTATACAAAAGAATCTCAGAAGTTAAAGCCATTCTGCAGACAAAATCGTTTTTCCTCGATCTCTGAACACATCAAGTAACTTTCCCCTTCTATTGTCCTCATAAAAGTATCCCTCTCCCATTCAAATCTGACAAGATAAACCAACTGATAAGACACAGCCCTGAAAGAAAGCCTCTTTGTCTGCAGGAAAGTTATAGCAGTACAGGAACAGTCTACAGGGATTGTAACTTAGGGAAACATAAACCCTGGTAAACCACAGAGAACTACGCTCTGAAAACGCAATTCTCTAAGCCTTGAATTTCATGTTGTGATCAGGTTGCGTGGCACAGAGAGGAAACTAGCAAGCCAGGCAGCAGATATGACACAGGGTTTAGAGCACTGAAAAAAAAAAAAAAGGAGACAGAAAACCATCTTTTTTCCAAGGAGAAGACAGTAGAGGAGAACAAAGAAAAAAAAAATCAGTCATGTTAAACAATAATTAAATTTATGGTGCACACAAAACTTGAAGAAAATTGGAAGTCTACATTTTTTACCCTTTGTTGTCTTCTCTGCCCCAGGAAGATCCTTCCTGGACTTTAGTCTGTTGCCGACAACTTAAAGCGGCAGCCGTGGATGACTATCTATCTGGAAGTAGTTGGCATTACACCACGGCAGCAGTGCCCTGGACTACTGGCATTGTTCCTTATCTTGGAATCCAATTCATAATTTCATATTTGGTTTCCAAATACCCACAGACAGGTTCTGCCTTACCTCCTGCTCTCCACCACCGACACTCCTGCCCACTCGCACCTCTCCTCCCTTACCTGACTTCTCACCATGTCTCACCTCCTTCATCCCAACTCCACTATCATACCCAACACATTACACCCCAAGTCACTTCTCCTACAGCTACTACAGATGATCAACGCTTCCCATGAGAAGAACTTAGGACAAAACAGATAGAGGACGCTACAAAAGAAGTGCTCAACTTTTTTACTCACAAAGCAAGGGTGAAAGGCTGAAAGATGCAACTCAGTTGCACAAATCTTTATTACCTTGCTCCTTAAAAAGCCACAATTCTTCTCACATCAGGAAAAAGCCATTTGAGCAGAGATGATAACTGCTAGATTGAAACCAGCAAAGCACAAGACAAAAGTACCAGTATGGCCATTAACATACAGCTACACTCCACAAGCTCTTTGAAACACTAAATAAAATAAAAACTTAAAGCAGGAATTAAGTTGTTCTAGGACAGACAGTACAGGCGGTATTTCAGCATAAAGAACTGAAATATTAAAGGCAAGTTTCCTGATAGAGTAATCAAGAAACAGCAAAAATTGCAAGAGGTTTATGCCCTGAAATGGAAGTTTCTTCCTCACAATGAAGGCTAATGTGTGAGCAAGGGAAAGAAGGCTATATTGACAAAGATTACCACTTGCCATGCTTTTCACGGGAAATTTGGCATCTGCTTTAATAATTTATAATGATTTCATTTCAACATCCTCAATTATTAATATTTACACTTGTAATGAAGATGGATTTGGCTGTAAGCTATTACGACAGTTCACCACCTTTCACAGGCTATGCTAAGCACAGCACTACTCTGCAACACAGCTTCTTAATTTTGGTATCAGTGTAATACAGTAGTTTAGCTGAAGGTACAGATTAAAAGGGGACTTCTATTTTAAGAGAGTCTGCAAACAAAATGTTTTATTTGCTAGTAGAAATGCAGAGAAATTACGCCATTGCCATACCCAGAATGCAAAGCCTAACCATGTAGACACAAGAGAGACTAATAATGCAAGACCAGCACTCCCATAAAGGGTCTAATGATAGGAAAGTTAGTTATAATTTCTCCAGTGTTAAAACTGCACAGCTGAAAACTACCTCAGGAGGAACATGCTGTCCCTAGCAAGACTTGAGATGTGGCCACTTTGTTTATACAGGAAAGTTAAACTTAAGTTATATTTCAGTTATATTTAACTTGTTATGGAGCTAGCTAACCTATGACTTCATACTTATTTACTATCTTCATGAACAGCAACACTGAAAAGTCAACAGTACACACACCAACTTAAAAAAATTAAAACATTTAAAGAAATTTAGCTTGGGGTTTTTTCGGTTTTTTTTTGTTCTTGTTTTGTTCTTAAAGAAAAAGAATCGTTTTGCATTAAAAAGCAGTTTGATGTGTGTGTCCAAGCTCTCCACAATCCAGGGAAGTTCTGTGGGACATTAACTCAAACGAATGCAAAAAAACAGCTGCCATGAAGACACACACTGATACTGCAGTGACTTCCTTGTCAAAACAAGCCTTTAAGCTTGTGTTTGATGAAGCATCTCCTGATCCAGAAAGCTGAAGTAACACATGGCCTGCAGTTAATAGTAGTTTCACACCTAGATTGCATTATCAAAGAAGATCAACCAACTCTGTTCCTCTCTGAATACTGGGGAATTAGGGTTACACAAGCAAAATCCACAGGCTCCATTCAGTGTTATTTGTTTCTCCCCTGTTCTATCCCGTAACTAAGGGAGATTGAAGAGTAAGTATGCAAAGGTATACGATTGTGAGAGCTACCTCCTAGACTGAAGTAGGTAAATTCTCAAGATGCTACAATCATTGAGAGAAACATGCAAACTATCTGAATGCTATTAAAATATACCATTGGTAACACCCGTAATTTTCTTTTTGCTCTTTTAACGGCTTTCAATGTTTATATATTCTTTTTATATTATATTTATTTTTATGCCATATTTACTATGTGTTTTCAATGTTTATATAATGACATATATATAATATCCTTTATCTGAAACATTCCACATACAGCCAAACATTCTATTTATTATACATCCCACTCTCTGTGAGGAATTATTCCATATAAGTCCTTAAGGAGCTGGAAAAAAAGGGACTTGGGATTTAAATTTTAACTGTTGTAATGTAGGCAGTCAGGTTTTAATCTTTTGTATTCAAAGCTTAGGCAATTTAAGTGAGGCCAGTTTTAGTCTGAAGAGATGAGAGTGCTGTCAAAACATAATGAATACAACACACCAAGATGAAGCACGCAGCTGCTGGAAGTGCTAGTTTGGCAGAGTTTGTCCTGAATCTTTGCAAGACTACAGTGAGCCTTTCAGTTTTAGCTATTGGCCAAGTAGGCATGGACAGTAAGCTAAGGGCACTCTCTAGGTAGTCACCCATTTGTGTTCAACGCCTTTTTCCCCTGCCATTACTACCACATACCAGCATGCCACTGTGCCACCAAAACTTCATCCTTCCTCAAGTACACAAAAGAGGAAACTTCAGCCTTTTTCTTCATCTTTCTAAAAAAATCTACAGCAAAAATAAAACTTAAAATGCAACCAACTGGACGCATGATCACTCTCTGCATGAACTGCCTGAACGGTTCAAATGCATGTAAGACAGCATCATTGCAAAAATATCTGCCAAAAAAAAAAATCACAGAACTGCAAAAATACCTGCCAAATCACTGCTCTTCAGACCTCAGGAAGACTGTCACAAGGACAGACTTCTTGCACTGTAGAAGGCCTCTCAATTTCCATCCCTCCAGTGTATCACAAAACAAATAAACAGGTCCTTCATTAAGCCTTCTCAATTGTACTAGCGAGTTAGATAGGTGTTCTGTGTATTCAACTCCAGTGACTGCTCTCACTTTTACTCTAAGCAATTTTGATCCATAATTTTTTCTTTTTCTCACACATGACAGAATTAGTAGAGTTTAGAGAAATCTGAACTACTTCTACAGAACTAAGATGGTGAATTTTTATCTGTTCTGTTCCTTCCTAAAACAACTGATTCAGGTTTAAACTGTTATAGAGATAAATATTTAATTATGTAACATAAAAAAAGAGTATTAAGCTAACTACTAACTCCATAGTGGTACAATATTAATAAAATAGCTATATACAGGATAAAGTCTGTAATGCATACAAAGTGAGCAGGCAGCAGAGAACAGACAAAAAGAATGCTCAGGATCATAAAAACAGCCGACTGCATAATCCTGCTTCATTATCCACAAAATGCAGTTTTTGAGTCTTCATATCATACAACCTATTGAGAATATGCTGATGGGTTCATTTGAATCCCACTGCTTCTCGAAGTTCTTTTTTGATTTCATTTGTGTTCTGGGAAGGGACATAAACCAAGTTATTAGGGAAACAGCACGTTTGCTATCATACTGAGGTATTTAACTAAATTCCTCGATGTGCAAATATTACTCTTTCAAAATAGAAAGATAAGCAGGAAACTCGTACCAGAAGTACAGGAAAAATACACAGGGCTGGCCTAAATCATTGCTTAGTATGATTACCATTATTATACATAATTCAGGAGATACAAAAAACAGGCAGAAACATCTCAGGGCTGGGGGGAAGGGGGGAGAATCAGGAGCCACAGTGATGGGTTTACAATATTTAACAAGTGCTACCTTAAAAAAAAGAAGTGTCATACATCACACCTGTGAGATCCTAGAATCATCGAATCATAGAATGATTTAGGTTGCAAAGGACCTTGAAGATCATCAAGTTCCAACCCCCCTGCCATGGGCAGGGACACCTCCCACCAGACCAGGTGGCCCCAGGCCACATCCAGCCTGGCCTTGAACACCTCCAGGGATGGGGCCTCAACAACCTCTCTGGGCAACCTGTTCCAGTGCCTTACAGCCCTCGGATCATCCTTGTGGCTCTCCTCTGGACACGCTCCAGCAGGTCCATGTCCTTCTTATGTTGAGGACTCCAGAGCTGGATGCAGTACTCCAGGTGGGGTCTCACGAGAGTGGAGCAGAGGGGCAGAATCACCTCCCTTGTCCTGCTGGCCACACTTCTTCTGATGCAGCCCAGGATACGGTTGGCCTTCTGGGCTGTGATCGCACATTGCTGGCTCATGCTGAGCTTCTGGTCAATCAGCACACCCAGGTCCTTCTCCTCAGGGCTGCTCTCGATCCATTCCCCACCGAGCCTGTATTTGTGCTTAGGATTGCCCTGACCCAGATGTAGGACCTTGCCCTTGGCCTTGTTGAACTGCATGAGGTTGGCTTGGGCCCACCTCTCCAGCCTGTCCAGGTCCCTCTGGATGGCATCCCTCCCCTCCAGCGTGTCTACCTCACCAAACAGCTTGGTATCATCGGCAAACTGGCTGAGGGTGCGCTCGACCCCACTGTCCATGTCTGCAACAAAAATGTTGAATAATACAGGTCCCAGTACCGATCAAAGCATCAATAGTTTGTAGATGTTAACCAAATGAAGTGCCTTGACTTTCATGGTAGATAACCTTGCAGAAACCATTTGCATTAGACAGGACATACCCTATTTACTGGAGCGCATGCCTATCAAGGCTGCGGCACAGACAGGAGATTTAAAACACAGGTCTCACTGAGCTCTTGGCCATCCCCAGCACTTCCCCATTAAGCCGGATCACTCCAAATTTTGACTATAGACTACAAGGTGCGGGTGCATCTCTTGGGATAAGAGGATGCAGCCAGACATTTCTTATCATGTTGTGGTGGTCAGGCTGAGGACAGGATGTTTCTCACTCTGCCCCCTTGCTCATTGTTAACAGCTTGGGAGAAACTGGGGGATTGTGGGGAGCAGAGGGAGGCGAGTCGAGGCTGCTGGATGCCATTTACTGCTGCTGCTCCCTTCAGACCCTCCACTCCACCCAGGCTGGAGTGCTGTCTGCCAGGCTGTAGCATGGACACTGTCACAGGCAGTGCTTGCCACTGGCTCTGTCCCCATTTTAGGAGCTAGGCTGGTGCCTTGTGGTTGCTGCTGTTGGTCACAACACCAAGAAGTCAGGCTCAGGCAAGAAGGTAGCTGGGGGATCTCCTCCTTACCTATCCTCCCACCCCCAGCTGAAGCTAATGTATAGAGCAAAAGCCTTTTCCACACTTACACTGAACAGAGCAGCTCATCTACTGGCAATTTTTACCCAGTCCAGCCCTTCAAAAAACCCCAAACAAAACCAATAAACAAACGGGTCCTGTTACAGTCATATTTCCTTTGAACAACATCCATCCAGACTCTAGGACTAACCGCAGCCAATTCCCCAGGCCATTTCAGTACTGCAAGGGAGCTAAGCACGTACCCTGAGCTTTCTGTAACTCCAGTTGAAACTGAGGCCAGCATAGTTCAGAATTAAGATAAAACATGGGAGTGTCTTCAAACTACAGACAGAAGACTTGTTTACCCAGACACCTATCACAGTGAAATCTTGTCCACCTTCTCCTGAGCCTTCTCATTCTGTTTTCCAGTTAGACCTACCAGTTCTTGGCTTTCTTTGTTTTTTCCTTGCTGATGATTGTTCCCAACAACCACAGCTCTAAGCACCACTGTTCATAACTCACCATGTATCATGGAACTAGGGGGCCAGGATCATAAGCCAGACAGATCTCCTCATAGCGTTGAAAGCATTCCCCAAGCAGCATGGGGGTGCTTCTCTTGGCCAAGAGTGTGCATGGTGTCAAAACTCCATAAAAGTCTCAAAGGGTTAAAGTCTGCCATGGTCGGAAATTATCACCTGGTTATACATGCCTAGAAAGTCTGGTGCCTCAGCAGATGTCTAGGAGACACCTCAAAAATGACCGATCTATTTCCAGTTGGGTGAAGGAAAGAAGAAATTATTTAGTCTGCTCTGCTTCTTGCTACAGAAGCTGTGCTTCATCTTCTTTTCAACCACCATTTGTTTGTACCTGTCAAAATAATTTATGTTGCCAAGGCTACTTTTACATAAAAAGAATCAGAGGATTATTAAAAGAAAAGTCTACACAGTATCCTTTATCACACGAAACACTGTCTGCTCCGCACTGCACTCCAGAGGCTCTCCCCATGAGAAAAGCCACTAAAAGACAAGCTCCTAAAAATATTACTCCCCACATTATTCCACAATTCTTAGGACAGTTTGGAGAATTTTATTTTTTTTAACACCCCCCCTCCCCTCTTTTTTCCTAATAATCTTGAAGAAGTACAACTAATTTAGTCATATCCTAAAATTCAAGGGTATGAAGTTGGGAGCTGCCGAAGTAGACAGAATTTACACGGTTTCACTTTCAATCCCAGTAGTTCTCTTCTGGTTTATCCCCTAAAATAATTTATATTTATACCTGACTCCTTTCTCCTATAGTTAAATAGTAACAATTCATTTTTACTTGAAAGACTAGTGAGTCTAGACAGAACTGCTTCTTTCCTCCCTTGCTAAATTTGGTAGCTGTCAACCTCCCAAAACTATGAGGGAGCACATGTGTTGTGTTGTCCAAATGTGTCTAAATGGACTGTGTTGTCTTTAAGCCTTTAGTAAATACTACCAAAGATGCAAGGGGTGAACAGGTAAGGCAATGCCAGATCAATGCACCTCACTGAAGAAAAATGACATTCCCAGATCACATCTACTAGCAACAAAAAAGTCTGAACTTTTTTTTATTCCTACTTGGGCAGGATCCTAAAGCTAAAAGCTACTTTTTCATATTGTTTATTTTCTGACTGGATACTAAAACACCTACAGACTAACTGCTAAATAACTACTCTCCCTTGCCAGAAAGGATCTAAGACATTGAGAAAGTTGCTGAAAACTTTAGAAGCCATCTGTGTCTTCATTTTCCTATTTTAAAAATACAATTGTGCAAATTATAGCTTGTATTGGATCTTAAAATATTTTGATTATTCCTAGCTTATTGTTTATGCATATTCCCGGGAGACTCCTGCCTTTTATTGAGTCATGATTCTTCTGAAAATGGCAGACTTTTTAGTTAATGCACACCAAAAAAGATAAAGATTATAACTCATCTGTAACTAATAACATCCAAAAAGCAAGCCACATGTGTGGTGCGTGTGTGTGCCTGTACGTATATAACTTCAACCTTCTGGCAGAAGGTGATCTACAGCAAGGGAATGCTAGAATAGAAAATAGACTACTACTGAACTAAATTTTTGAAAAATGTTGAGTGAGCCTCATTTCATTATTCAGTACTTCAATGCAACCTTTTTCACAGCATTACACAACCAGGACTAAACAGGAGAAAAGCAAAATAGAGTTTAATAGGACAAAAATCTGAAAGAAGTAACATGATATTAAAATACAAATTTGTAAACTCACTCAAAGGAAAAATAAGAAAAAAAAATTATAAAAACATACTTTTCTTTGTCTTCTCTCATAAATATCCTCAACTCATCTTTTGCCTTAAGAACAAGCGTAAGCAAATTACTCAACTATGATTTGTTTCAAATTGCATTACTCAGAGGACAATCTTTGCCTTAGACCCAAAAGATGCATATGCGATTTTTAACACAAACATTTTGCAAAGGCATGACGCTAGTGCAGCTCTCAAATGCCACTGTTCTGTTTGGAGACACTTAGTTGGTGACACCTCCACCATGACTGGCAGAGATGGCAGCCAGTCTATTACAAAGAGCCCGTCATCTCTCCTGTAAAAAGTGCCATAAGCATACCAAGCACACCATATTTCCAGCGTCTTGGATGACATAGATACACTCGCCCACAGTTCCAGTGAAGTTGCCCCAGACCTTGCTGGACTCCTAATGAGGTGGTAAGAGAGCTGTCTGCCAGAGAATTGCCATAGCTGCTCTTCAGCATGGGGGAGCTGCCCAGTTCCACTTCACAGCTCAGCGTGAGGCACCCCTGCAAGAACTCAGCCTTCATCACCCGAAAAATCACTTGTGGAATTGTTACTGCAAAAAAGTGAAAGTTCTGATTCTCCCAAGACATTGCTTTATTCTGGCCAGGGTGCAAGGTGGAGTATTTCCAGAAATCATACACACCGAACAGGACTCTCCGTGCAGTTTATACGCACATTTTACAATATCACTGTTATATTAGTACCTCCTATCTCTATTTGATTGGTTAGTAATTCACATATGATTGCACAATTGAGTTATAGGTATTACAAATGCTGAGGGGAAAGGTATTCCTCTGTGCCAGGGTCTTTTTGACCTATGGGCATGATTTTTAGTATTATAATGAAGGTAGATCAGCTTACGACACTCACAATTTCCACTTTTCTGCCAAGTTTCAAAACATGTAAATTAGTAGCATTTTCAGGGTCTGTATGCTCCAGGATGTTTCATTTCAAGAATAATAAGAATACTAGCTTTCCTTGATTAGGAGTTCTTTCTCATACGGCTCAAGGATAGAATCCTCATTATCCATGAGAAAGTCTTAGAAGTTCCTCAACTAATCATCCTCAACACTTATAAACAAACATCCCCAAGGTCGACCATCTGGCCAAGTACACAACAAAAAGCTCATATACAAGACTCTATATCAAAAGTTCAGTTAATGCCAATGGTTAATGAGCCCAAATAACTTTAATGATAACAAAACTGGCTAAAATTTTAGCTATAAGACAATAGAATAAGAAGGTTCATGAATACTACCGCAGCAAATCTTGATGCATCTTGCACCAAAACTCCCTTTTCTATAACCTTCACATTTTCAAGAAAAAACACAGAGTTATCAAAGAGATGATAGCCTACACACACAGGGGCATAAGCGGGGTTCACCTGTATTCACCAAAATCACTGTTAATCCCACCTAAATACATAAGCCCTGTCAGCACTTAAGAAGCAAATGCTCCACACAGTTATGAAAACAGAAGCAGGGACATGAGTGCTTCCTAGTGAAGGGGCATCTGCAAGCCTCCCCCTCCCATATCGTGCTGCCCAATTGCCACATGATCTTTAAAAACAGCTGGAACAGTGGTGTAATAGTATAGCCGCACAAGCTAGCACCTTAAGCAACTTAATTCAGTAGAAAGCTTCTGAAAGTAGTTTCTGAAACAACAACAAAAACCGACTTCCTTTTGTTGCAGCCCAGGGGAAAGGGGGGGGAGGGAAAAGCATTCAAAGATGTTAGTCTCCTGCAGACACACTCTCCCAGTAAGACCGGAAAGTCCTGAGCACTGCCATTATTTAACCTCTTGAGAACCAGAAGTGAGGATACACATCCACTGATTGGAAAGCACCGACACGATGAAGCACAGTTGCCTACTGAGAATTTGACACGTGAGAAAAATGAGCTTCATGCCTTATATGCACTTTGGCATTAACTGCAGTGGTTTACCTCTCCCTTCCTCTTACATATATGAGAGTTGTCAAAAATTTGTAATAAATGCCTAATTTTAAACTAAGCAATATGAGATAAGTTTGCACCCTTTCTTCAAATGAATTAATGCAAATAACAGGAAAATGGTCTTGTTCCTTTTTATTTCTGAACTTTTTAAAAAGGCAAGAGGCAATATTATGTAAGTATCACAGCTTCCATACAAGTGATAAACACATCACAACTAATACTCTGTACTGTCTTTTGCTTGAAGATGAGTAGTAAGTGGGACTTAAGCATGAAATACATTGGAACTCAGGAAATAAAGAAAACACCTTAAAAAAAATTAAAATCACTATTTAGGACAAAACATGGATGTTTGAAAACTATGTCCCTTACTGGTTACGAGCCTGAATACAAACAATTAAGCAGGAGGCATTCAACCTCAAAACTACATTTGTTCCCAAAGACCTCTGGCAGCACCATCGGTGCCCCACATTTGAGCGTGCACACATTGACTGCAGCTCAGAAATTTAGCTTGCAAACAAAAGACCCCCTCTCTTTACTGAGACCCATGTTCTCCTTCCCTCCCACTGTCAGCTGACCAAAAGTTTTTTAATTAAATCATAATTAAGCATCTAGAAGCATTACTCTCCCAGGGAGGGGGAAAACAAAAAAAATCCTTTCACTGTGCCCATTAACTGTTGGTGTCCGTTGAGCCTGCCGAAGAGGGCATCATATCAATTAATGCCAGCTATGGCGGCTTTCATGAAGAGGCTGTTTGTTCAGTTGGAACCGGCTGTCTGCAAAGTCATGCTGAAATGTAAGTGACCAAACACTCCATGATCACAACATCAAGACACCACCGGACACATACGTGCAGCCAGCAAGGTGACATTCCCCGCAAGTCATATGGAACTATGACAAATTAGTCTTTTTGCCCTTAGAGTTCCCAAACACAGCTACATCCCTTTAATAGCAAAACAACAAATAACCAATATAAATAAACTGTATGCATAGTCGTCTTTTTTTTTCCCAGATGAAAACTGAGCTTATATAACTAACTGTTGTTTATTATTTTTTACTTAACAAAACTTCATGACAAATTTAATAGAAAAAAAATGAAATATGTGCTGGCACGTAGCTGACACCATTTACAAAACTATGGAAACTACATCAATGACTTCTTCCCAACACAAACTTTTTATTAGATATACAGTATCTACACTTAAGAGTTAGCTGTGTACCTATACTGGTATAGCTACATGAGCATATTCCCCGTTCTACAGACATAGTTACACCATAGAGTAGAAGTCTTTTACTGGTTCAGATTTTTCCAGATGGAAACAAAAATAAACCATGAGAATACAAACTGTCTTTTTCAACTCTAATTGTGTACTAACAAAGCTACATCAGCAAAATTAACTGAGTAGCTATAGATCATATAATTACCCCTGTACAAAACCCACTGTGTGGACTAGATCTGGGAGCAAACTTCAGCTCCACACGGCAGTACACCTACTGAGGAAGGCAATCTATTACACATGCAGATCACACTGCTTTGCTGCAAAGTCATGGTGAGGTAATTGGAAACGTCTGAATAATCTCCAGTGAAGCAATTCAAACATCTCCAGGGGTAGTCATCAGCAGGTATGACAACACAAGGCTCTGACATCCACTTGCTCTCTTTTTTTTTTTTTTTTAAGTAATGCTTAATCATCAAGCACCACACAAGCCAGGAAAGATCAGATGATTTACGTGTTTCAGTTTGCTGCCACAGACCTAACACTTATATGTACATGCACATTTACACTATTAAAAATAGCATGGTGCAGTATTAAAAAAAGTTTTAGTGGAGTATATTTCAAGTGACTGGATTACTCAAACAGTGAGGTCAGAAACAAATTACTAGGCTGTCCCAAGTAAGTACTGATTAAGCATTCATGTTATGCCACCAAACGTTCCCTTCCCCCTGACATGCTATGTCACTTTAATAATCCAAATATCCAAATCTCTGAACCAGAAATATTGTACAACTTCAGAATCCCTTAACCTATCTAAGATAGGTTTTCTGGAGACCAAAACACAATAGTACTGGATTGCAATCTCTCATACAGGCTCTGAGAAGAGATGATGCATTACCAGGGAGATGGGAAGTTTTCTTCTCTGCAACAGTATACTTCAAGCTCTTTTCCACAAACGGTGGCCCAGCACAACTATAACACAGTCTGACCTTGAAGTCATCCACATGGTTATGTCTCATGAAAATCTGCTGAGTGAAACTGGAAAATGAGTAGCATTTTTCTAGCAAAAAAACCCCAGTATGCATTCAACACTACAAGTCTACAAGCAGACCTAATGAAATGAAGTGTAGCTCCAGGAATGAATCTAGTCCACAAAATCCATCCATGCTTTGTCTTTACCCAGCTTTCTTTCCATGAGTAATGTTTTAGTGAAACTTGGAATTTTCAGGACCAAGTAACCTTGGCTTCTCATTTATAGTTCTCCTGATCCCTTCAGTGGCAAATAACACCCTATTTTCTCATGAAAATCCAAGAACACAGAAACAAGGCAAAATGACAATTTAAAATTAACTTTTATCCCTAGTATACTTTCCCATACTAGACTTAAATCTATACAATGATACAATATCCCACAAGAATACAGAGAAAAGACTACATCCATCTTAAACACAGCACAGTATACAAGCAATTTATGAAAACAGATTTTTGCATATAGTTTGCCCTGTAAAAATATCCCTACCAGGAAAGGAGTATTTTACTACCAAAGTAATGTACTAATTGCTCACAAATAGAAATAGGTCACAGGGAATTCATGAAAGCAAGTGTCAGTGACTCAGTGTAGAAGAAAGAAGAAAAGGAAGAAAACGAGTGCAAGGATATGACTTATAGTGTGTAAATAGCTATGAGCCAATACTGTGAAGATGAAAAATTTCACAACGAAGACTTAATTCACCCTGGTGTGTCAAGAATGAAGCACTACATAAAATTACTAGTAAAGCAACATCCACAGTGGAGACAGAAAAGCAAGCAGTGATAATTATAGTTAACATTTGAATTTTGAACACATCAGTTAATTTACTGTCCACAGCTATGAAAGCCTACCTGACAAGAACAGCAATAGCTCTAGGTGCCAGATCTAGCAGTGCTGCTGGCAGTAACAAGAACAGCCTGAGATGCTACAGGAAATATTGCCTGTAAAACTACGCAACACAGGGCTGCATACGTCTATATTAGAAGTGTTTAAACATCATCTGCTCCAATACAAGCAGGACTGCAGGCACACTAAAGTGAGTGTGTTGTCAACTGTTACAACTGTATGATGTAGCATGTGCAGTTATTCTTCAAGCTCTAGCTTCCAGATTCATACAATGACTCAAGACTCCCAGTTTTCAGTAGGGTTTTGTTGTTGCCGATTTTAATTTTTTGCTTAGGGGTTTGTTTGGCAATTTTCTTGGAAGTTCGTGTTCCAAGCCCTATTTTGGCAATGGAGATGGAACTCTCTTACAAAAAAAGGAATTTTATGTAAGTCTTCACTCTTTACAAACTGTTAATTACACAAAGGCTGCTATCTCAGACACGAACAATGCACTTACAGGCAAAATTAGACAAAATCTCACATTTTTTGCTTCCACAACTGTTTTGCACTAGAATTTGTCCCTATGACTTACATTGGATTTAGACCTAAGAAACACTTGAATTGTCATTAAAACAGTACCACGGGATCCACAATGAGCAAATTTCCCCCCTTCCTGAACTATGTCTTGAAGTACCACCACATTACATTACATTCCTCAAATTCTCTAAGACATACTAATATGCTAGCAATTAACTCTTATGTGGACAAGCTAAAAAACAAGACTGCCCACACATTTCTGTAAGCTGTACTGCCACGAGGTTATACCGTCATCATTATTATTCTGAGATTCACACCAGTGATTCCACCATAGAAAGCAGTCTCGCAAATTACCAGTCATCTTAAGCAGTGTGGAGGAAGAGAACTGAAAGTTGAATCTATAATTTAAGATCAATTCAGTTCTTTTAACGCACAACTACTCTCTTCCACTGAAAACCTGCTTTGGCACAACTTCCACATACTGTCCATTTGATGTCATAGAGACAGGTTCAAGAGGAACTACAACACGTAGCATTCTGTGATCTTCTAACTGTGTCAGTAGTAAGGAAGAACATGCTCACAGTTTGAACATTAATCCTTAATTTCCTGGATTTTGCAAAATAAAGGCCCCAAACCTTTAATTTGGTTCAGTTTAATGAAACATTAGACTTTCTATTAACATAAGCTCTAGCTCAGCTTTTCAAATAATCATTACAAATAACCTCAAACAACTACATTCAGCTTGAAATGTAGGCATACATATGAAAGACAAAATAATGTCAGCAAAAGTCACTTCCCCAAATGTCTTGAATATAAAAGAGCAAAGACAGTTGTTGGGATTATCCCTTCTTGAAATCGTAACTGCAAAATTACCACTACCCATATAAACAGATTTTACCTTTGAAGACATAAATTAAATGATAAAACATTCACATAAGTCAAATGTTAACATAATCACACGCTTTTTAATAATCTGCCTTTCACAAATGCATACCTAAACATTACATCAAAATGATTTTTCAGTCTTTCAAAACCTCGAGAAAGTCTGTGCAGGTAGTGGCAGCACACAATTTAGAAGGGCTAGACAAGTAGTTTGATGTATATATGGGTGTGTGACCAATTAAAAAGTGACTGATTGTTTTCTTAACCTAGCTCAAATTGATTACAGAGCTCTGACTTGTTTTTATAGGGAGGTATAATCTCTTGCCTCATTGTGACTAGCATAAATTTAGCTGATACAGAAAAGTAACAATAATGAAACTTTAAAAAGTGACCAATAAAAAAAACCAAGACTCTAATTGGTAAACCAGCATTCAACAGTTCGTATTTCCTCCCACAATCTGGTGAAACAGCAATGTAATCTGATCATCTCTTCCTTCCAAAGTGTTGCATTAGATTTCACATGATTGCAGAGACTGTTTACTGATTGACACATTCTTTATTTCTTCATATTCTTCAGAGAAATAGCATACCTTGCTGTCTTAATTCTTCTTTATTGTTTTTTTTTTCCCCAGTAGACAAACTCAAACACAATAGCAGCTTCATACGTATTTAACATAGGAGAGGTACAGTATCATTTTGCAAAAATCTCCTGAACTCCCAAGAGTTTCTGTAAGACTGAAGCTGGACTGAACATTACATTACTGATACCCATATGTTTGATATTACAGCTCAGCGGATAGCCACTAAAACATCACCCACTCAGGGCTCTAAAAACAAGTTATGGTAATAACTCCGGCAAATAATATCCTGCTTTTATATTCTGACCATTCAGTATGTTATATTAGCTGTATCTTTAAAACAGATAACGTAGTCACTCTCTCTAAAGGACAAATTCTGGTCTTCCTATTCACCAATGTCTCCCAGCACATGTTATCACTGTAGAAAAGTAGAAACATGTCATTCATCAGTGGTTGAGACAGGAATCATGCTGCAGTGATACAAAGCTACTCGTCATATCCTTTACAAGTCTAGCTTTAATAGTGCAAATGCCTGTAGCCATATCACCTCGTGCTGCGATTTTGACACATCTCAGGCTACGCAGCATTAGGCTAACTAGCTGCTGCAGGAAATGATGATGATCTCTGAGTCAGAGCTAAGCACACACCCCAGTATGGTGCTGCAGGGCACAGTGCTGTTTTGCAGATGAATCTGGGCTGCCAACCACGTGAGACCATTACAGATCACTGCATTTGGTAAATGCAAGGGTAGTCAAGCACGCACTTGCAAAAAACCCGACAGAACATTCAGGAACCCAGACCAACTGAATGTGGTTTCTTCAGTCCTGGGTTGTTCTTCTAAAATATCAACAAGCTAACTAAAGAAGAAGTTTAATTATTTTGATAGTGTATTTGTATTAAGCAAACTCCTGGTTTACCTTAAGCTTTTCTCTACCATAGCTTAATTTAAAACCAACATGTCTTTCAATGGAATCAAGCTACTGAAAACTACCCAAACTAACAAAAATAGGTCTGTTACATACTAAGTATACACAAATCAATCATTCAAGAGGTCTTATCACCACTGACAACAAAGAGCAATGGGGATGTTTTGAGATTAAATTTACCAATACATAATCATCCAGTTAAACAAATGAAATTCTTATCAAATCACAGGCCAAGTATAAAAAGTAGGTAAATTATACTGATAACCTATTCAGAAGGTTATCACCACTGATTAAGCCAAGAGAAGCATGGAAGTTCACTGATTTTGTTGAGGCAAACAAGTACTGTGTGGCCACAGTACAGATTAGAATTTAGATTTTCACATTCAAGCAACTAAATCATACCCTCAAGATACATACAAATACTTTCAACAGAAAAAGTACTTGGTATAGTTCAATATTGTCATTACGTAAATTCAGTGCTGGGAGAAGGGAAGCGAAAAAAAAATCCAGTAAGCCTTAAGCAAAACTATTGTCTTAAGAGTATTACAGTAAAGTGCCTTCCAGCTTACTTCAAAAAAATCAAAACAATTTAAATTAATCATACATTAGGAACTTACTTGAAAATCTCAGTAACCCCTAAACTCACCAAATACATTAACACTGTTACACATTTTCTATTCCAATATTAAAATGCAGCAAGTATGTGAACAAATAATCTGCAGCTTTTATTTTCTACATCTTTTTTCTTTTAGAAGGACGTATGAAAACAGAAAATCGTAGGTACTTCTGTGTATGTCCCTACAGCCATGTGATATTCCTCCCAGCCAAAAAAAAAAAAAAACCAAACCAACTATGCCACTACAGGTAGACACAATGGCCCTTTTTGGTTGAAAAACTCTTTGGAATAAATAACAATTTTAGATGTTCTTACTCTATATTTTATCTAAAACTAAGTGATGACTGGATTTTTTTCTTGGTGTTGTTCAAAACAGTACAGTGATTTCAGACTGCAGCCTTCCTCCTTTATGCTGCAACAAAGTCAATTTGCAGAAACTATGGAAAACTGGAGTAGGTCAGCTTTGTTCAAAGACTTCTGAAGAAAAACTATTTTGAGGGAAGATCTGTCATAAACAAGAAAACCCCGTGTTTTCTGCTCTCAAGAATAAAACCACTTGGTCCAACATGCAAAGATCCCAGTGGTGAGAAGCATGATTACTCATAGATAAAATAGTGCTATGAGTCCTCATTGTTCTAGACATCATAGGAACACAGCAAACAGCCTCTGCTGGAAAGAGCTTACACTGTCCAAAAACCCAGGCATAACATGTAGATGAGACAAACATCTCCAACAGGTTAGAATAGGGCGTGGACGAAGTAAGGTGACAGAAAAGGGTGTGCTACAGTTTTCTGGCCACCAGGAAGAGTAATCACCTTACTACTCATCCGGACCATTAGCTCATTAGCTAATTTAAGGTTTCTATTTGCATCACAGCAGAAGTATGCCTGAAGAAGAGATGTACAGAAAGGATAAACCCCCCATTTCTGCAGTCTTCACTTTTGTCTGGAACACATCTTATGCCTTGTGAACACCACTGACAGAGGATTCAAGAAGAAGAAAAAAATGTGAGACTGGTCCAAAATCTACTTCGGTCCCCTCATAGTCGTAGTGATGTGGCAAAGCCAAGAGCAAATTTACCTTCCACATCAGTTTCCCTTGTTCTATAAGATTTTTATGAGGCAGCAGTAGCGCTTACTTTTGACAGGACTTACACGAATCCATTGCCTAATAAATGCAGAATTCAGTAGATTAATGGGAGTTGTTCTCAAAATAGTAACAACTAAAAAAACAAATGCCTTAAAAACAAAAAATCGATAGTGCACACTTCTTATCTTAAGAATATAAAGCACCACATTCCTTCCAAATCATATTATAAAGTATTGTATTTTAACTACTTGGACTTCCACTGTATCTGAAGTAGAAGTACTATACCTACTTGTTTTCACTTATCTTGAATAGTTATGTTGATAATATTTGCTGCCTTTTCCCTCAGGATGACTACCATCTAGTGACAAGTGAAGTCATCCACTCACGGTTTATGAGTTTTATGTTTATTGAATCTTGGTATCTATCAGAAAAGTGGTCTTGTAAAAATACAAAGTTTGCAGACAAGAAAACAAATTATTTTTTACCGCACAAACTGTTCAGGTGAAATATCGGTAAATGTGTACAAAAACTAGAATGAAAACTGTCTATCCATCCTTGCTTTTGGCTGCTTGGCATTATATGTTACTGCGTAACGCAGAACAATGAGCCAGTTCTGAAATTCTAATCCCTCCTCTGACACTAACAATGTCCATAACTAAAAAAAAGTTTTTTCATACAAACGTTTATCCATAAAATAGGGTAATTACAAAATTATGAAGATCATTGTATCTTCTATTACATGCATGTTTAATATGTGTATTTTTATTAGAAAAGCAACACCTTTGTGTAAAAAAAGAATAATGCTTAAAATGTAACTTCAAATCATCTAAAACTTGGCAGATATTCTAATATTCTACATGCATACACTACCCGCGTACTAAAACTATGTTCAGTAACGTCTCACTTCATTAGGGTGCTGGATTTTCTAGCATACACTGGGTGTTCCTGCCACATATGATATTCTAGCTCCTGGACCCTGACCTGATTGTCTGTACTGCATGCGCTTTACTTCATTCCTGTACCATGTTCTGGAATAATCTATTTACCTACAATATGAAACCTGGGAGCAGCTCTGTGGATCACTTCTTAGAGTCTACATGAACTAGAACAATGGTTCACTTTTGCCTCCCACTGCACTACAGTCTTCCAGCAGCACCTCAGCCGTACATGTTCCTTCATACAACTCCCACACACTTCCCTCTTTCCAGACAGTCTGGTCCATCCAAGAGGGACAAGCAGCACATGACTCCCTCCCACCCATGTTCTCCTCCCATCCACCCACACCCAACACTCCCACAGGGACCTGGGCCAAGCACTCCCAGCATGCAGAGAAGCCACACCATGCTATCGGCCCGTAGACCAACTTCCTGGGGCAGGTGCCTTTTAGAAAACACAATGATATTGTTCCTTCAGTATGACTTGAAGGGAAAATTCATTTTTCCATACCAACTGAGGCAGAAAACACAGACAGTCCTTTGGACGTCTCTTCAGATTGTTTCCTTCTATTAATATCCATCTGTTGACCCTTGGACTGGATTTAAGCTGTCACAGTCCCAAAGAATGTACAGAACATTTTTTTGTGTTTATAAAAAGACTGGTTCAATGTCTCTGAGGCCATTACTAAGGTTTGTGGGAGAGACAATAGCATCAGCAATAAATTAGTAGTGGTAAAAAACAGCTCACTTCAAGAACAACAAGAATCAAAAGAAAAGTCACTAGAACGGTGGCAAACCTTTCAGGTTTTCTCAAACTTGTCAATGTGTTAAACACATTACCTTGATTGGGAGGGCCAAATTACTAAATCTCTAACGCTATTACTCTGTGTCTTGTTTCCTATAGACTGTCAGTGTAGGTGATCCTACTGGTTTCTTCTTGCCTTGTAATTTATGAATCAGAAGAAGGAAGCACATGATGGTTAAAAGGTATTAATTTATAGATAATACTGAATGCTTAGGTCTGACCTACACAAACAATTTGCATACTTAATAAAATAACCCAGTATATTCATATACTAGAGTATGTTTTGTATTTCCTTTGAAACATTTCCTTTACAGAAAAGGAAAAAAACGCAGTGTGAGGAAGACACGCAAGAAAAAAAAAAAAAAGAGTGAAGAAATCTAATTTTCAACCCTGAAAAAAATAAACATGAAGAAGTTTCTTTCTTTTTTGTTTTGAAAATTCTTCCACCAATAGAAATCAAAGCCTTGCAAAAAATTATAATATTTTGACATTTGGCAAGACAGACTAGTACACGTGAGGCACAATCAAGCAGTAAGGGAAAAAACTAGATAGAAGCGTATTTCCCAACAGAACTCATGTTGTCTCATTAGTCATAGGTCACAGATGGGGAGCAGATGCCTCCAAACACAACAGTTCAATCATCAAAACATGGCAGAAGGGCCAGGGAAGAAGCCAAATCACCAAGCCTCAGGTAAGAAAAAAAAATAAAATACAAGCTTACTTATGAAGTGTGTTACATATTTTCTTTGTCCATGTTGTGGGGGAAGCAAAAGGAAGATGTTCTGGTAAGACCTGATGGTACAGTGAACTGACATAATCATCCTTTTGCGTGGGGTGTTCATAGACAAGGTGAATAGAGCATATTGGACTTGACTGACTGCCTTTACTTCTACTACTACAGCACTTATGGAAATTCCCTTGACATACCCCTGCATAAGAACAAGCTAGACAGGCCTAAACGCACTGAAAAAGCGTATTTGTAAAACAAATGTACACAATATACTTTTTACTGGTTAACTCAGAGAGTTAACATTATTATCACAGGGTATATTACTTAATTATGGCTTCTCACTGAACAGCATTGTCAGATGAATGAGTTAACGCTCAAGCACGACCCTTCCAGTTTCCATAAAAGGGAATAAAAAAGTTGTGTGTTGATTTACATTATGAAAACTGTCTTGACAACAAATTCTGGTAAACACCAAGGCATCTGTTGGTAGAAACATAAGTCTGATTTATTCTTATCATCAGTTTCTAACTTCTGGTTCATCAAGGATTGGTGCATTATGTTTATGTTTGAACTTTGTTAAATCTGTAAAGATATATTTATCAACTAAAAAGTCTGATAAGATTTTTGCCTTCTCTCAGTCAGCATGGACTGTAATCAACAGGAAACACCCATGACTGAAGGCACAATTTCACTCTAGATTACTGGGCTCATTGATATTAAGCTATATATTCTTAAATTAAATGACGTGTCTGTTACAAATAATTCTGTCAAGAGAAGAATCAGGGAAGCTCCATTTTCTATGGTTTCATGTCCTCTCACTAAATCACAGCACTACATCTACAATCCTCCTGGAAAATTTTCATCTCTCATGTTTCATTCACTTTCTGAACTCCATTTGGGATCACCTTCCCTCACTTTTTTTTAGCTATCCAGAGTGCAAGAGATGCTTCTTGCAGCCACTGCAGTGCCGTCTCTGGGACATTTAGCCAGAATGCCACCACCTCTTGGCTGAAAGAAGGTCCTGCCTCCCAGTTACAGAGACTTCTGTGCATCCATCAGGCACACCAACAAGTTCTCATGTTTCATTAGTGTTTGGGTTGGACTTGAGGAGGGGAGGGTTTAGGGGTTAAAGTACATAACTTACAACATATGCTATTCTTAGGACTACCTTTCTTTTCTTTTCTACTTCTGAGGTTTCCATATAACAACTTTCCAGAAAATTCCAGCAGCTCATCCAGGAAGTGATAATACCAGTGGCCCAAAGAGAATTTCAGGAATAAGAAGAATTTGAATCAGAAGCTGATTCATTATACTCAGATTTATCAAAGGAAACTCAGCTAGTTCAAACTACTGTATCCATCTTCGCTAGATTTAGGATTTAAAACTGATACATAAAAGCATCATATTTAAATATATTTCAAAAACAATGTAAAGGCTTCTTATAGAAATCCATCTCTGATGGATAGCTTCAATAAAATTAATATTATATTAACTCCTCTCTCCTGGGTATGCATGAAAAAAAGCAAAGGGTCAAAAACCACTGCAAGTTGTTCTACATGTGCAAACCTATCTCTTGTGAGAAGCAGGATTCCGTTCAGAAGCCTGCGCCAAATCTCATACAGGATGGAGGCCCAGCAGCCCAGAAAGGGAAGACTGACTACGCAGTGTTCCCATATGCATGCAGGGAAACAGCTAGGGAAAATAAAGTCTATCCTCCACTACTGTTAGTTATGAACATCTTCAGTGCTACTTAAAACAATCACAGATAACAAGTACCAGCATTCAAACAAAGTAACTTTTAATTTATTAGCTCTCTCAAGTTGAGCTCTAGACGAAACTTATATCCATAGAATTACCTACACACACACACACACACACACGAAGTTATTATAAAGAGAATCCTTCCCCTATTTCCTAAGGGAAAAAGAGATAGGCATCATGGTATTTCATAATGTAAACACTATACCAGTTTTAATTAGCCAAGTTAAAAAAAAAAAAAATCGAAAGAAATAAAGCCGCTTCTTCCAGTGACTGAAAAGAACCAAGTCTTGTTCAATTTGGGAAGACAAGTCACATTTCCCAGAAACAAGATTATAAATGGCTGTAATTTGGGAATTTGCAAAATCTATAGCACAAATGCACACTATAAACAGCATAAACACCTTCATAGATGGAAAAGCATCTATCCTATTTATGCCAAGATGTGCCCTTGAATAAAGCACAAGTAAGAAAAATAACTTTATCTGATTGTTGAACTAACCTCATAGTATCAATCTCGTTCACCTTCTCAAGTATTACTTTACAGTTACTGCTTGAGTATTTATGTATACAATGTCTGTGCTCCCTTATGTGTGTGTATTTTCAGTCTGTACAGGAGTATACATATATACCAATAAACACGAAAAATTATATTGATAACACTTCCTCTCCAACCCTGCAACAGGTAAGTTTACATTCATGCAAGTCCCCTGAAAACAAAAAATAGGAATTTTGTCAGACAAAAAAAAATTTCAGACTGATGCGTTCCCTTAATGACGCACACAAAAGAAACAAAGTGTGTTTTACAACCACCTGATTGCCTTGAGAGAAAAAAATTATTTTAAACTCTGCAATACAATACCATAATCAAGCGCTAAGAGGACGGAGGGTATACATATTTTTATTAAAACTAAATTCTTTCAACGTGTAACACTTTGCATTATTGTTTCAGCAAATTAAGCAGCATTAGGAATAATATTTCTTCAATAATCACCACTCGTGGCTTTACACAGGGCTACCATAATCTACCCAGCATTAACAGATATTTTTAAAATTGCTTACATGTAAATGCTTACACAAACTGGGTTTTTTTAATAAAACTTGAGTATATGTATCCTTGCTTTCCCCATAATTTATTTGGAAGTTAACAACTATGTTTTAAACCAGTGTAGTTAGAAGAGACAGACAGACACTTTGATCACATATAAATAGCCATTTTCCTACCAGTAAACAGTGCCTCATTTGACATCATCTTCACCATTTTCATGAGGGAGGGGAAAAAAAAAAAAAAATCCACTGGTGGGTAACCTTTTAACAATTTTTCTTTAACGTATGATTTTAAACCTAGGTTAAAGCCAAATGATAGAGATCAAAAGCAGGCTATTACATGCTAGAACATCTACATAATTACTGCATATGCAGAAAAAAGAATGGGTGGGATAAGGAAATTGCAGCAGTTTTTACTTTCTAATCACCAAACTGAACATGCCAGTATTTCATGGGAATAACAGATTCTACTTACAATACGAATTATAATATTTCAAGAACAATAGAGCATGACGGTTTTCCTTATTCCTAAACAAGTAGTTAGGGATGACTACTGCTAACTGAAAGAAAGGGTAAAAAAGCTGTTATGCTTATTCTGGCATGACCCCAATACTTTTGTACTCATCTGTCAGTCACAGGAATACCAATAATGCACAGTTTGTAGTTCTGAAGTCTCTCTATTGGGTAGATGAATCTGGGAATTGTTCCGGTTTACAGTAGTTCTGAGATATGCTTATATTTACTGGGAACTATGCCAAAAGGAGTTTTCTAATTCACTACTATTTGATTTGGTTTCAGCATTTTAAATAAAATCACAGAACTGACCTACCACGAGATTTAAGGCTGCACTGGAAGTGTGGGGTTTTTTTTTTAATCTCTGCTTTATTGAGGTGGAAGAGTCTACTGAAATAGATCTAACTAATACTAATATGTATCAATAGTATATAGAATATGCACTGCTACAAAAAAAAAAAAAAGGACTGAAACATTAGTGCCGACAAGTATGTGGTCTCAGAAATTGACAGAAAAATGCCAAGTATATTAAGTGAGAATGATCTCCTTAAATGTCTCTACCCATGTACATTTAAGTCACATGAAAAATTAAGTCAAGTGCCTATGCACAGTGTTGTGCAGTAGACTCCCATATGAGATGAAATTCAGAGTCCAATATATGACACTTGCATATTATACCTAGACACAATTTTACATATTAATACCACATATTATTGGGGGGTGCTTTAAAATTTCACAATTACTGCAGTTAGTGAATTTCCAAAGGTTCAGAGGCAGAAAACCTCTGAAAGGTTCCCAAGAGAAAATCCAGGAGGTGTCACTGAATGTGACATACCTGTTGAAAAAAGCTGAATCAAAGATAAGTAAACTTTCTGTTGTCCCTCAGGTTGGGAAATATAGTACAGCACATAGCCATGTGTCCTGGTGCCATCACAGCATTCCTTGCAACGAGTCTACCTTCTATTGAACTTTTTTCTAATCACATGTAATGTGACATCCTGATGCAGGTCTAGAGCCTACAAATAATATGGCAATATGCACAGAAGAAGTGCATGCAACTTTAAACAGTTTTGTACCATTATTAGTGTGACACATTTAATAAGCTTCATTAAAAATATTCAACCTAAATCAGCTAGCAGTATCTTCATATTCTAAACAGTGGCTCAAAATATTGAATGATTTCATGTCTCATTACTAACCAAATCATTACTGCTCATGTTTCCTACTTTGTAAGCCATGCATACTGACACGTGTAACAAATTCACAAGGAACACACCCTACAATCCATGTATCTGACCACCACATCCAGCTTTGACAAAGAACTACCAGAGACAAGCCCAACAATCAGTACGCACAGCCACACAAGCAGATACATAGCTTACTGCTACTGCAAGTGTCATGGTTTGGGACAGACTGGCCAATGGAGCAAGCGACAGATGCTCTCCCCCATCTCTCTCTTGAAGGGGAGGAGGGAGAGAGAGAAACCAACTTAAAAGGAACTAAACTACTTAATAATAACAACAAAGGAAATAATGAAATATATACAAAACTGTATCAAGCTCCCAGGATGACAATCACGACACCAGCTGGCACTGGGGAAGTCCCAGACTGGATTCAGTGACTGATGGGAACTGGATTCCAGATCGGGATCAAAGGCAGATGAACAGAGTCCTCCTCGGATGCCGGCCACTGAAGAAAGAGAGCTGACCCTTTGATCCCTCACCTTTTATACTGAGCATGAGGCAGATGGGATGGAATACCCGGCTGGTCAGTTTTGGGTCACCTGTCCTGTCCGCTCCCCCCCACAGGTGTGAACCCTTTACACTTTTCCGCTTCCGACCCTCCAACGGGCCAAACAACCCGGCTATCTGGCCTTGGGTGTTACAGCAGTAAGTATAAGCAGGAGCCTCTCCGCATACCATTCCCTGGCATCAGCTATAAACATCGGTCTTATCACTCTGAGAGTAAACAGTGCCTGCACAATATGGTGTTAATTTCAGTAGTTAGTAGAGGCCTAGCTAAAAAGTTAAGTTACTGAACAGAAAATTGGTCCTGTTTCACCTCAAACCGGAATAGAAAGTTTGGAGCTGTCTGACAGAAGGTGCAGCAGAAGAGGCAACTATTAACCATCACATGAGCGAGCTCCTGTGTGCTTAAAAATTACATTTGAGAAGTATCAGTTTTTAATACAGCAAGAACTGTAATGGCTCAGCAGAATATCAATAGCAGATGTAAGCCCAATTCAAACAGAGTGGGAGGACTGAATCTCTGTGTAATGTGCCCACATCATGTGATGTGTCCCAACTAACACAGCTCATGAAGGGACCTCTGGACTACCGTCCTTTTGATTCCCTGGGTAAGAAAGACAAAGACTCTCTCCTGTGTAACAGCAGACATTAACCACAACGGTGAAAAAAAAATTACTAAAAATTACAGCTTCTTTCAGCATGTTCCAGCCTTTCCTCAAGTTTTCTACAATAAGATCCTTTGGTCAAATCCTAATGATCTCGACTTAATTCTAACAAAATGGGGTTTTTTTAAGAGTAAAAACTAAGCAATAAACAGGAATATGACCAGATGAATCCTCACCAGTCTGGCTGAAGCTAAGAAACAATGATGGCTCATTGGAGAAAAGTGATTGTTGCCAACATTCACATTGTAAGAAGAACTTGAAATACATTAATTGCTTGAACAAAAAGACTGGCCAAGTAAACCAACCAGAATAAAAACAACACATTCACTTTGACGTGAGACTGAAAGACTATCCCCCTAACACACAGCCCTCACTGTGAATGAAAGGAAATATAATCACCGAGATACATTAACACTTCACTATGTAGCACAGAAAGCAGTGGGATCATTAGTCCAACAGATTAACTTTTAACAAAACATATTCAATTACAATGTGTTTTGAAAGCACAGATAGCCTGCACAGACGTATTTCTTACTACCCCCAGTTTTGTGATAACTATCTTCTCTCTAAGCTTATTCAACATCTATTAGGATAACAGCTCCCTCTCTCTTGCATGTACGAATTAAGGTAAATGAAGAAGGAAAGCTCTTCAAATCACCACACTCCAAAACATACATTAAAAATAATAAATACAGCAAAAACCAATCCTTTTTAAACTTTTAACTGATGTTTACTCCTATGTAACAAAAGTAAAATAACCCACGTTGGAGCACCGACAGATTCAGCTGGCATCAACACAATTATAGTTCATTTCAGTGGCTGCTTTTATGTTAATAAGAGTGCTTGGTTTTCTTATGTCACCAGCAGGACCACTTTTAATGCCTAGTATTAAATTTATAGTATACTTACACATAACACTATGTTGGCAAAGGGAAAAAACCCACGATCTATGCAAGAACCAATAGCAAGAGTTTACATCACAACTTTAAAATCACTGCATCTACTTAAACTACCAGGTCGGAGAAGTTCAAAAAGCCTGCTCAATATTTTCCAGGAAACATGTTGTCCCAAAAGTAATAAAACTACAGCAAAGTTTGACAACTCTATTCTCTGAGTTTCCAATAAAAGTTATAATTTTCCTTTGTTTTTAATGTTTCAGAAATGGTTATGAACTGTTAGAATATATGGATTACTACTTGATGATTGATGACTATTTTAATCCCGTATCAGGAAAGTCTCAATATCACTTCAGTGACCGTACACAAATAACATGAAGTTTCAACACAAATCATCCAGGAGTCTACTTTGGCTGAGAAGCGGTTGGGCAAGCATTCATAATTCCATGCCTTTGGAAACAAAAAAACCACCCTCTGACTCAAAGGAAGAACGATTGCAAAAATATCGTTTCAGTGCAACTACCGCAAAGAAGCAAGAGAAAAGCACACACACAAGCACACACACACAAAAAGACTCACTGGCTTGACAAGTTTGTAAAAGATACGCAGACAAAGTCAGAGACAGAAGAGCAAAAGTGGCAGAAGAGAACTATACATAGCACAGAATGAGGCAGAAAGTATCTAGTGATTTTTCCATATGAAAAAAGTGTGCGCACACTATCCATAGGTAAATCTACACATTGATCTATATAAATGTACACACATAGACAGAGACACCCTCTCTCTCTCTAGTTCTCTACTCCAGATGATGCCATTTCAGGCAGGAACCTGAAGTTAAGTACTCTGAAGGATCCGCACTCCTATGGCAATAGAAAAAGAGGTTAACACATGGTGGTATACATGTTTCCTCTCTGTAAAAGCACATGGTGTAATCCATGTCATTTATAGGCTCACTGATTTGAATACCAAATGCCTCCAATTTATAATTGAAGAGAATTTTTCTACCCACCAGTCCTGAAAACCCACTCCATGACTTGAAAGTCGGGCTGGGACATTTCTTGTTCAGATATCACTCCCTGAAAGAGCTGCTGCAATTGAAATTCAGCTAAGTCTACTGTTGGAAAACAGAAGTAAAAAAAAATCTTAATGAAAGACTTCAGTCAGCAAATAAGACCATAAACTAAGTTTTATGTCCATTTTGTAACTTAGTTGCCAGGCTCAACACTGCAACCTGAAGGAGAACAGACTATCTCTTCATTCTTTACCTCTTAGAACCTCAAACAGAATTAAATGCCTACATCAAGTAAATCTGTACAATGAAAGAAAATTCTTCATACTACCAGACAATTCTTATCATTCCAAGTGTCATGACAGTAGGACAGTGCTTATAGAAAGAATAGGGCCTAGCAGGCCACAAAAATCCTTATCGCATAGGCAAAAAGAACATACCTAAGAGGCAAAAATATCGAAAACCTAAAATTAATGCTCTCACATTGACAAGAAGTCCCAAAGCCAACGGTGGATACAACTGGAAAGAACAGTGAACGTTCCTTGTAAAGTTTTCATGAAGCACCAAGGCTTGTCATTAGCTCGACAGCAGTTTCATAGGTGTTACTATTAAAAAAACCAAACAACTCTCTTGAATCAGTGGACCCAAAACTTTCACTTAAGCACAGCCAGGAGATTCAGACCACAGGAACTAGACTCACTTCAAGCCTACACATAGCCTACTCTTTGGTCCTCTAAAATGCCTGGAAAACTATACAAAACATGAGTAGCTACTACTACCCAGCAGCACTCTTTGAGAAATGGAAGGCACCCTGTGGGAAGTAAGCAGCTGTTCTTCCAGTCTTTTCATGTAACAGTTGGGTGTATGGCTGACTATGAGCCTGTGAAGATAGCCCAGATGAAGATAGAGCTCAGAACATGTAGACCCAGCTGGTACCTTAATTAACCCAAGCCCATTTCTGTAGCAGAACTAGGAGAATCTGCAGTATCCATATTGGTTTTATTTCTTCTGACAGTTTTATCACTCTGGGATGTGTCGTTTAGATTAGCAGACGAACTAGGAGTATAGAGGTGCAGGGGACAGGTCCACCTTTAAGAAAAGATCTGAAGAAGTAGGCTGGTCAGCCTTTCCCTGGGCACAGCAATGAAGCAGATGCTGAGCTCCCCTATCCAGATGAAAGAACCACTCCGAGAAAGGAGGGTATACAATTGCATTTGTAGTATGTACTGTTCACTGACATGTCGTATACGCAATATGCTAAGACAGTATTCAATGCTGCTTTAAAAATTCTCTCAAATATTTCAAGAAACCCAGTATAGTATTAAATGTGTTTAAAAAGCAGGAAGGCATCCAAATATTGAAAACAAAAAAGCAAGTGGTACACATTTGTTTCACGCTTCTTGTGAAGTCTACCAAATCTCTCTCTTCAACATACCGTGCAGCCATACACTTCACAAAAGGTATTTTTAGGCCTTCACATAGGTGCAAACCTTCTTGAGTAGTGAAGACAATTTGACAAAGCCCCAGCGCGTTCCCCTCTTTAAACACAGACGTGTTTGCAACAGAAAAATGCATAAGGCCTATTTGGACACTCAGCTGATGCCACATAAAAGTAAAAAAATTATTTACAAGAGAGGGATAATAATTAATTATAAAGTAACTCAGCAGTTACAGTTACCCCATGTTAGACACATAAAGAACAGACATATACTGAAGAAAAAGGTTTGCATTGATGTGAAATAGGCCACTTGATATTTTTCAAAAGGAAACAATGTTTGTCTGTTGAATGACAGAAAGTTAAAATAGGAAAATCAGGACATAAATACTTAAGGCTTAGGAACAGCCACCTCTGCTAGAACTCTATCCTGCTTGCTTTCTGCCAGCTTTGCACCCAGCAGAAGAATGCATAAGCTAATACTCAAAAGTAGTTTCACAGACGAAGCATATCATAATTTAACACCACAACTGGTATGCCTCAAATTGGCATACGGGGTGCTAGTGAACAAAGTTACAAACTTCCACAAACTTTTGCTACTCCCTGCAATAGAGGCATACACTTAACTGCAAAGGATATCACGGCACAAAAAAATGACTAAGAAGTCAAAGCTTATCAGTCTTCTGTCCACTGACGGCACAACCCTTTACCTTTTACTTAGCATTTACTATTTCCAAACCTTTTCCCCCTTTTGACAATACTGAAAATGCTACAAAACTAAAAAGGCCGTTCCTGTATTAACAAACGTCAGCTAGCCTGTTTAAAAAAGCAGTTACACAAACCTGTCTCTTTAAGAACACCGAACAAAGTAGGCTATCCTGAGTTGTCCATATAAAGTATATCTGCTCCGGATAAAAGGTCAAATATTTGAAAGCAAGCTGAAAGTGTCTTTAAGAAAGTGAAAAAAAAAAAAAGG
>NW_009648250.1:721692-745579 GCF_000708025.1 Charadrius vociferus | reverse complement strand
CCCGCCGGCCCCGGGCTGGCACCCTGTGTTCGGCTGGAAACGGCCAGTAAAGACCACCGACGTTCTATTTACAGGTACGGTGTGCATCGGTCATTACTATGACTTCGTCCCGATCCCAGAAAAAACTAACAGTACAGGTACTTAATTACTATTTTTCACATTGGCTGCTCGCCACTCCAGTCACTAAGTGTTCGCTGGGACAGCTGCCTCCAGTGCCAGCGATCTCTTTTGAGAAAGCTACCCTGAAACATGGGCTGGCAAAAGCGGGGCACAGAAAGGCTCTGAGTACCTTTTCCACTCAAAACAGTGACGTAATGTCTCAGGTACTTTGAGTCATTTCCTCCTGTTCCTCCTCCCAGCTTTCTTCCTCTGCTTCTCTCCCCGCCGTTCCCCATCTGCCTCCCAGGTCAGCTGCTTTGCTTTCCTCACACACACCTTCGTTCCACCTTCACTTTTCTTCACATTTTAGCCCCATGTGTGCTGGCTCCCGTCCTCAGTCTCTTCACTCCTAATTCCAGCACCACCCTCGAGCCCTCTCCTCTCCCTCCGCGGCTCTGTCTATATTAGCATCTTCCCTCACATCTCTGCAGTACACAAAAGTGTTTCTAAAATTACTCCTATACTGCATTGTCATTCAGTAATGCCAAACTCGTGCTGTCAGAACCCATGGTGGTCAGGCATAGAAAAACAGTCACATGGCTTCAAAAAATTATGAGGTTTGTTTTAACATATTTAACATTTCTGTTACCTGTAAAAGAGGTCTAAGTCCCGATTCTCCCAAAACAGACTATTTTTAGAGAGAAGACATTGCTTTATTCTGGCCAGGAAGCATGGTGGAATAGGACTCTCTGCGTGGTTTATATACACATTTTACAATATCATCATCATATTAGTACCACCCATCTCTATTTGATTGGTTAGTAATTTATATACAATTGCACACTCAAGTTGTAGCTACTACGCATGCTCATGGCAGGGTCTTCAACCTGGGCCAGGGTCTTTTTTACCTAGGGGTGTGATTTTTACTATTATAACTAACAAAGGTAGTTAGGCTTAGGACACTCAGAATTTTCACTTTTCTGCCAAGCTGGCTAAACTTTTCAAAACATGTAGATTAGTAGCGCTTCCAAGGTTTGTATGCTCATGTGCGTCAGGATGTTTTCAGGATGTTTCATCTTAAAGAATGACAATACTTGCTTTCCTTGATTAAGAGTTCTTTCTCAAGGACAGAATCCTCATTACCCATGAGAACGTCTCAAAAGTTCCTGTATTAATAATCCCTGATACTTGTGAAGAAACATCCCCAAGGTCGACCATCTGGCCAAGTACACAACAAAATGGTAGTATGCAAGACTCTGTATCAAAAGTTCAGCTAATGCCAATGGCTAATAAGCCTAGCAGGCTTTAATGCTAACAAAACTGGCTAAGATTCTAACTATAAGACAACATTTCCTTTTGCCTTTTCATTCCTCTAAGGAAGAGCATTTAAGGGACTTGGTCACGTTTGCAGTTATGGAAAGAATGCTGCATGTTTTATGCTGAGACCATTTACTTATTTTACTGAAAGCAAGATCCCTGCATAATCTCAACGTTTCAGGAGCTGTATCTTAGAAACATACTAACTACTATGTCACTGCACTCAGAGGAATTAGGTAGCACTGTGATTATATCACCCAAGGTTGTCTGCAATAGTAGGAGGAAAATCGTGGGAAACAAAACCACAATGTAAATACAGACTAGTCTATTGCTTGTGTGAAAGAAAGCTCGTGGCACAGAATGCTGCAGAGCAGAGCTGGAAAGGCTCACATGACACTAGAGATGAGACAGCTCTCTGGATACCAGCTCGGCATGTAACACAGCATTGCAATGTTAGCCCTTATTTTGAAAAGCCTCCAGAAATACACATTGCAAAGGCAGCACTAGTGTCCTCTAACTAAAACATGTTTATTTTTGGGGGGCAGAGGAACATTTTCTTGGGATAATTTTACAAGGCACAGGTACAAATGTTATCTTATTCGGGAAATGGGTTTAGACAGGCATTTAGTAAGGTGTTCACGCAGCAGTTACCACCAAAGGCCTTAGTACAAATCCCCAGCAGACACCATTTTCTGACACACAACTGTAAACAAGTCAGTTTAACACTTACCAAACACAAAAGAATCATCTAACACTTCTCTAAAGACATCACTTTTAGAAGAGACAAGTTCCATATGAGAAGGAGGGAAACCAGCACCACCTAGGTCTCAGGTCAGATTTTCTTGCATGAGTAAGGCTGAAATGGCTGCAGAAACGGGTACTCGGACCAATTTCCACCTGTGCCCCTCAGGAAGGCTCAGCAGGAGGGTGCTTCCCAGCCAGCTTGCATGCCTGCTCTTTTTATACCCCTCCATTAGGATGGAGAAGTAGTATTCATATCTACTGCAGCCAGTAATGGAATACCTCTCACCCATTTCTTTTTGCTTTGAGGCATGCTTGCCCATACTAAGTGTGAAGTTTCAAAGGCTCATGTGAAGGAAAACATGGTGGGCAACCTCCTTTCTTAAAACTTCTTAAGAAGGAAATTCCCAAATCTCTGCATGCATACTGAGAAACATCTTCTCCACATACTCCACGACCCCATCTTCTCTGGGATATACACAAGTTTTTGCTTGTAATCAGCATGTTTGCGGAAAGAACTGTACGTAATCATGAAACCACAGAATTTTACCTGTCCGATGTTGTGAACAGCACTGGCTGAAGAATAACAATGGTCTTCCACCTATCATGCAGGGTAAGTTTCAGTGTCCCCACCACCCTGCAAGCTCTGCCCTCCGCTCACCCTTCCTAAGAGGTAGTTGTATGAGTACCTTCCCTGAGTAACAAAAGCAGTTCAGTTGCTGAAACTCAGCCAAGCACGTCACACATGGGGTGATCATGGAACACGGAGATCAAAACCCATTTCATATCAAGGCCAAAAATGAGCAGGCTCTTCTCCTGCGTGGCCAGTAGTTCAACTCACAACTTCTTTGTGAAAATCTCTACCACTTTATCAACAATGATGCGAAGCCTCAAATTCTGAAACATATGCTAAAAACTCTCAAAAATGAAACAAGACTAGTCTATCATACCGTGGGCAAAGATCCACCTGAAAAAAGATGAGTGCTACTTTCAAGTAGACAAATTCTGATAGAAAGGAAGTTTAATCCTCTGTACAACCAGAGAGGTGATTATACCAAAAGCCATTACACAGACCTGGCGACTGCAATATACATTTCATGATCTGACAAGTTGGATTTTTTGCAAATGCAGAAAGGAATGAAGAAATTCTAGGTAAAAGTTTCTGTCCATTTATATAGCAATAGTGGGTATCATAATCAGATAAAAGTGTCATTCTACATTCAATGCTGAACATTGTTCACTTCAAACTGTGGCTTCTTGTGGTCAAACCCCTTGCAATTCTGTCTCTAGACCCTACACAGGCTATTCACAAATAATAGCTCCCCAAGCTACATGACCCGTGAATTCAAGCATGGCTTTGCCTTGGCTTTCTGCGCACAATTAGATGCACACACAGTCCTGCTAACTAGTGAGGCTGTTTCTAACATGAGCTTGAAAGCAAGGAGACTTGAGAAATTATTTTTCTAAGGTGCTTGGTGGACATACGCATATTAAGACACTACAGAGACTATGACAAAGGCATGGAAATGAAGGGAGGAGTTGTGCAAACTCCAGCATAGTCCCACAACAACCTTATACGAATTAATACACTTCATAAAAGAGCACAGGCCTTATCCTTAAGAGCATAACATGTAAATGATGGTGAAGACCTGGTAATGCCTGTCAATAAACAACAGAGCTTCCAAAGCGGTGCCTGCAGTTTGTGACTTTCCATGCCACAGAAATGCCTGCTATCAAAGCAAACATCTCAAGGAAGAGTTTTGCAAGCTAATTAAGCAGGTACTACATAGCTGTTAAGGGTCCACCTTGCCTCACAATTCAGTGAGCAGAATCAGTTCAGTGAGGGATAGTCCAGGACCAGACCCAGTACAAGGGAAGCAGATGGAGCGAATGGTCAGGCAGAGAGGCAGGGGTAGCAGGACCACTTCTTTGGCAGCGGCTATCCCTGGAATTGGAGCCTCTCTCACTATCAATACTGATAGTGCTACCTACCCTCCGGAAACACAGGCTCAACAGCCAGATTTTTTCTTGTTTTGAAAGCCAGCGCAATTTACTCACCTTTGCCATCTACCACTGAACAAAAAATTTAAACAATGCAGATGATACAATGGTCCAAAATATCTAAACCTGAAGATATCTATGCTGTACTTATAAATGTATACTTGACAATTAGACATATTTCCCTGCAACAAATTTGTATGTTCAGCAACTGTAAATAACTCTCTCTCAGTATCCAATTAAAAACACTGAACTCTGTAGTTGTCAAAAATAAATAAATAAAATACAACAGTTAAGAACCTGAAAACATGCCCTCAACAGCATTTGTGCCCAAGTTTTCAGCTATATAGCCACTCCCGAAACAACAAGCAGCTCAGGCAACTGCATCACTTAGGACATGCTTTACTATGTAACTTCGATGATGAGTTTTATCACAAAGCATTGCATAAGATAGCACATATCAAAACAAGTGATAAGGATCACTAAGTTTTCCCTTTCATATTCACTTGAAGATTAAAAAAAAAATCAGTCAAGTCAGAAAAGGTGACTAATCTACCCTTGCTTTGAAGAAAATTACATTTCCAAAAGCAAAGTTATAAACGGTATCCTTAGAAGAGTCTCATTCAACACATAAGCAAAAAATATTTCAAAATGTCAACACTTGCTTCCAGTAATTAACAGCAATAAAAATTCTTCCCCAGAAACACTTTAATTATGTAACACTGATTACTGATCTTAAGTACCATGGTGAAATACTTAGAAATTGAATCATGTATCTTTAAAACTGAAATGCAATACTAATACTAAATCAGTATTTTGCACATAGTATTCCAATGCAGAAGTTATCTAACCTACCTTCTTCACGCTGATAATTACATTAATATGCAACGGAATTTTTCAAAACATGTATGAAAATGTTCTGGAGTCATTGCCTGAGAGCATCACACACTGATCAAGTCTTACACAATTTTATAGCAAAATGTACTCTGAATGCAGTTCACTAGCAACAGTACAGCTAAAGAAGAGTTCCTTAAAGACACTGAGACTAGCAAAATCCTAATAGCAATAGGCCTCATACCAAATAAGGAGGGTAAATTTGCAAACCATGAAAGAAAAAAGGCTGCCTTAAATGTATCTTTTCTATTTTTGTGGGAAAGGAAGGTTATGTAATCACATCTTTTAGCAACAAATAAATGCTTCTAATTCCATCAATATCTTGGAAAGGATGTTAGATTAGAACTGAGTTTGCAGGTGGGTTGAGAGGAGTTTCTTTTGGTTTAGTTGAGCCTTTTTAGTCAGATAATTATTATCCAAAGAGTAACAAAGGAACTAGCTAAGATGCTTATTCAATTATTGCTATTTTCAGTGTGTCTTGGAATATCTGGAAGTTCTACAACAGTGAAACTAAGCTGTCATGCCATAGCACTCCTTTAGAAGGACAAACAGGATACTAGCTGCTGTCAGGAATGAATTCAGGTATGGTAATGTACTTAGTGTCACTAAACACAGTTTTACACATAAAACAGTCTGACCAAACAGATCTTGCTTCAAATGAGATTTCAAGTCTGGTCAATAAACTGCTTAGTTGACATTACATTGAGACATTTTAAAAACATACAACCTATTTCCTCACAATGTTTTAATAACTTAATTAGCACAATACCGAAATTTATGCTTTGTACAAGAAACATTAGAACTCACCAATAGATTTGAAAAAGTAACTGCACATTAAATGTTTCTAGTGGATCATACAGGGTTATGTTCTTTCTTTAATATAATTCAATATTGTGATCAGTTATCCAAAAAAAAAAAACATAACCTTTTCAGCAAGCAACAAAAAAGAGGTAAATAGCAACAGGAAGAAGACAGTTTATCATTGGATAAAGCAGCCTTTTTTGAAAAACATGCATTCTAGGCTTGCTAGACATCAAGTCATATCAAAGCACAAAAAAAAATGTACAGACGTATGGCAAGATTCTGGAAGGCATAGAATTTATGTATTGTCATGGATAAAGAGCTAAATAGGAGCTCTTAACTTGATGGTATAGCTGGAATAAACAACTAAGGGTTGTCTTCCTGCTTTATTAAGCAGGAAAACCTCTCATAGGAATAAGGAGATGATACAACTGAGCACCAAGGGGCTAAAGTACAGTTAGTTGTGCATTTCCAAAAGGTTGCAGAAAAGTCAGTAGGAGTTCAAGAAAAATAAAATTATAATGAAATCTGATCTATAGTGTGCAGCCTGAAAAGCTTAATTTATTCTATTCCATTTAGCCAAGGTTAAAGGAGTACCCTGGTCATTCAGTGTGTGTATCCCCAGCAGGAAGAGACTTTTAGGAGTAGACAGATTTTAAGTATAGTGAACTCCATCCTGTCCCTCCCTCACACATAGCAGACTTAGGGGTTCAAACTGCAGGAGTCAGATGAAAAAGCAGTTTTAAATTCTTTCACCTTACCCATTATAACACTGTGGATTTCCCATCACTGTAAATCTTATATGTTATATGGCTCTTTAACTAAAAAAATAATCACACTTCAAGCAAGAGTTAGAGAATGGATTAAAAAAAAATAATCTAGTACACAAGGTTCTATAGCCTATTTTACGCAAGAAGTCACCTAGAAGATCTTATTGGTCTATTCAGTCCTTAAAATGTAGTAATTAATAATTAATTTTAGATTACTCTTAATTACAATAATTGAAATCTTGCTCCCTCTAGCGGTTGATGATGTCCTGTACTTCACACGATTTTCACTGTGGGATGTACAGTGTAAAAATAAGTTGAAGAAATCACAGAAAGAACTATTTTGTGGGTGTAGAATATATACCTGCCAAATCTCTGAGTTTACATATGACTGTTTATAAGTACATGTAAACACTATTGCTCTAACCAGTTCTGAAGTAACGTGCAAAATTCAAATTAACCTCCCACTGCTCTAATTTATTGTAGCTCATTTAATATAAACATATTTAGGAAAAGCAGTGGTCCCAGCATCTCTTCTCATTTCTGAAAGGTTCTAACTAGATGCACAATATTAATTGGAAATTAAATATATTGTGTAACCATCTGCGTCAGGCACCAAAATTTACATCAAGCAACACTATTTTTAATCCAACACTTTGCTATCTGTAGCAGAGTGAGCCAACCACGCTAACAACTATGCTACCTATTTGCTCTGGTCCTAGATACTAGCTTCTCCGTCTGAACTGATTTAGCAAACTGGTAGACTAATAAGAAAATATGAAAGAGCTACTTCCCATTTTTTATCACTGAATTTACATTTACCTTGGCAAGTAGAGAAAGCATTACTACAGTTCAGAAGTGCTACTTTATGTGGTAAGCAAGTCCAGAAAAGGAGAGAAAACAGAAAACATCGATAAAAATGTCATCATTTTCCAGATACCGTCGTGCCTGCACCTGGACTTCACCAGCACCAGAGGGGAGGAAAAAAGACTGTATCGCATAGCTACTATTTTGTTTATCTTCAAGTGCCTTTTTTCCAGCACTTAGCAGCATCCTAGGAGGATCACACAATTTTTTCAAATCAATAATTAACCATTTTTATGGCTGCAGTACCACTGGTATAAATGTGAAGGTAGATGTATCGTCCAACAGATATGTAAAGAGCCATAATGAAGTCTTCCATGGTTTTGGGCATTCATGTGAATTAATAATACACTTAAGAGACCTGTTTCATTGCACTGCCTCAGACCACTCTACGTACTTAGACCTTCTCCTGACCTCACACATCCAGCCATATTTTGCCATGCATCTTTTAAAATCCTATAGCCTATATAGCAAACAGCACTATCTTTACGGGTCAAGGTGAAATTCACAAATAATTTCTTAAACAGGTTGTACTTAGCTATTGTTATACATTCTATATCACAGCTGCAGTCAACAACATTTTTTGGGAAAATTCTGAATTCAATTGTAGAAAAACATATTTTTTCTGAACAGAAGTTTTTGGGGTTTTAAACTGTAAACTTAAAATTGTGTTCTTGAAAGTTTAAAACCAAGTAATTCTGGTAGACTGTATAAATATTACACATAGCATATAATCTTTCTGTACCTTTATGAGATGAAAATATCATATCAGACTTTTTTTACTACAGGAAACATTGTTTAAAATAAAGAGTTACAAATACATCTCTAAAAAAGACTGCTCAACATTTGTAAGCTTTGTCTGGTTTTCTTTTGTTTTAATAACTTGTTAACATGTGGAAAAGAAAATCTAAAACCCACTACCTTCAAAGGGAAGGGCAGTTAAGTGGAACATTTGTTATGCCACAAGCGCATTCTGGTTTGGAGAATCCCAAAAACATACTCTTATGAGAGGAATACTGCTCCTGATACAGAGCCATCTCCTCATGTTTGGCTCTACCCCTGGCCACCCCACTGCTGTACTCACCAATCAGAGTAAAACTTAAAGGATTCTCTATGCAGAAGTCAAATAAACTAGAGAAAGAAATCAAGCACAATTCGTGTTCAATAGCATTCAGCCCTGATAGGTTTGGGAAAGTTGTTGTCTTGCGTTGCAACTTTTCTCATTTTTAAAACACCTTTTGGAGTGGGGAAGGGGGGAGGTTTAATTGAGGTCAGCACAGTGAAGCACTCAAGCCTGTCAATCTAAGTCTAAATAGATTGATTCCCGGGATATTGAATTTAAAAGCAGTTATTCAGTATAAATGCTGTCTTCAATTAGACAGAAAACTTCATCATCTGTAATACCTACACAATGAATGTGCTAAATTAATCGCCTGATCAGCACAAGACTGATGGCTACAGATCCATTACAGGTCTCTGTCATAGCAAGGAAATTAAATTCTCCTCTTCAGCATTGGCAGGTACTGTGTTTATTTCAGGTATTTTAAATACACAATTTATTTTCAAAACCTGATTTAAACCACAGTCAATAAAAATCAAGTGCTAAGAATTCAGAGCTTTGCAGTGTATATATATATATACCCAAGTAGTTAAATTTCCTGATCTTTTCCCTATTTTTTTTTTCTGGCTTCATGCTTCAGCTGATCTGCGTGATGGACCTCTTGTCAGCAGAACGATGTGAGACAGAGCACCCCACTCAGCTCAAGCCTCAAATTTGAACTCAGGGACATAGGAAGTTAAAAGGGGAAACACTATGCTTAAAAAATATTATGTGGACTGCCCATTAACATTACCCATGGTATTTCAAACAATAAGCTAAGCATACAGCACTAGATTGGTAACATCCTTAAATATCTTTGCACGTCACCCTTAATGCTCTCCTACTCAAAAGGCTAAATAAGAAATAATCATAGAACAGTTTGGGTTGGAAGAGACCTTTAAAGGTTATCTAGTCCAACCTCCCCTACAATGAGGAGGGACATCTTCAACTAGATCAGGTTGCTCAGAGCTCTGTCTACCACCTCTCTGGGCAACCTGGGCCACTGTTTCACCACCCTCATTGTAAAAAATTTCTTCCTTATATCTAGTCTGCATCTGCCCTCTTTTAGTTTAAAACCATCACCTCTTGTCCTATTTCTACAGGCCCTGCTACAAAGTCTGTCCCCATCTTTCTTATAAGCCCCCTTTAAGCACTGAAAGGTCACAATAAAGTCTCCCTGGAGTCTGCTTTTCTCCAGGCTAAACAACCCCAACTTTTTCAGCTTGTTCTCATAGGAGAGGTGCTCCAGCCCTCTGATCATTTTTGTGGCCCTCCTCTGGATCTGCTCCAATGGGTCCATGTCTTTCCTGTGCTGAGGACTCCAGAGCTGGATGCAGTACTCCAGGTGGGGTCTCACCAAAGCAGAATAGAGAGGCAGAATCACCTCCCTCAATGTGCTGGCTCTGCTTCTTTTGATGCAGTCCAGGACACAGCTGGCTTTCTGGGCTGCAAGTGCACATCGTCAGCTCATGTCCAGCTTTTCATCCACCATACCACCAAGTCCTTCTTGACAGGGCTACTCTCAATTCCTTCATCCTCCAGCCTGCATTGATACTGGGGGTTGTTGCCCTTACCCAGGTGCAGGACCTTGCACTTGGCCTTGCTGAACCTCATGAGGTTCTCACAGGCCCACTTCTCGAGCCTGTCCAGGTCCCTCTGGATGGCATCCCGTCCTTCAGGTGTTGCAACCACACTCCTCAGCTTGGTGTCATCCAGAAACTTGCTGGGGGTACACTTGACCCTACTGTCTATGTCATTGATGAAGATATTGAACAGTACCAATACAGACCCCTGAGTGTCAGTGACCACTTGTCACTGATCTCCACCTGGACACTGAGCTGTTCACCAGTAGTCTCTGGATGCGACTGTTCCATCAAACAGTCACCCATCAAATCCATCTCTCTCCAATTTAGAGAGAAGGATGTTGTGGTGAACCATGTCAAAGGCCTTACAGAAGTCCAGATAGACAACATCCGTAGCTCTTCCCTTGTCCACTGATGTAGTCATTCCATCATAAAATAATAGTTCTGTTCCAGTGTACACCCCACAGTTTAAATCTGAATTTCTAAATAACTCTAATTACAGTCTGCTCACACTCCTATGTCTGTGAGGTCTTCTGAACAGCTAACTACCCTGTCCCTCAAATGGTGCTGCAGCTGAATAATCTGAACTGTACATGCAGATATGGTTGCTGAACAGAGCATCACTGGAAGCAGTAGAATTAACTAAATAGAAAGAATATAATTTTACAGAAACAAAATGTAAACCAAACACCTAGAAGTACAAGAGTGGTAAAGATTATTTGCTAGTTATGTTTGTCAAAACATGAGAGAAAACCCTCAAAATGAAGGAAAAAATTCTAAAAATGATCTTATAGCTATGGTGCCTTAGGGTCTAGGACCTGGTTTTCTAGTCATTTAATTTCTGTGCTTCAGTTCTCCATCTGTGAAGCAAAGATAATAATGCCCTACTACTTCTTGGGAATGCAGTGAAGATAATTCCAGAAAAAAAATGCATTAAATGCTCAGATACTAAAAAAGGAGGAAAGAAAAGGAGTAGACAATAGCAGGGAGATCTTCTTCAGGCTGACCACTCTATGGATTCAAAGGTATCAAATAATTTCTACAATCCCCTCCTCTCTACAGGCAAAGACCGTACAAACAGAAGTTGAGAGAGACTCAGATGAGTTAAGAATCAGTCTTAAATATCTCTCTCGTGCGATATTAGAGAGAATGACAAGACCCACGGAGGACGATGTAACAAGTCACAGATTTCCACCTTCCATCCCCACGGATAGGCAGACACATTTCATTTTAGCTTTACAGGATTGAGAGTGCGTGTCAGCGTTCTGTAACATACAAGCTACAGTAGGCACTTCAATCATCACCAACACCCTGTCAAAACCATATAAAACAAGGAGTGCAGGATCAGCACAGCCCGCTTTAGCTTTTTATACCTCCAGCATCCTGGAAAACTCTATCAGTTGTAGTGGAAATGAGGGAATTAACTGCTCAGCTTTCAAAGCAGTTCAAGCTGCTGTCTTAAGACTAATTTCTACTTTCACTGATATCAGACAACCTGATTATTCCATTCACATAACTGCAGAGGATGTTAGTTTATGGAAATATCTTGATACAAAAGGGACTTAAAAGCATTTATCACTGCAAATATATGTTCTTAATATGCCAGCAATAAAAAAAAAAACCCAACCACCAAACCACAAACCAATCTCAAAACGCCTTCACCATTCAATCACCCTCTCCTTTCGCTATCTCTTGGACACGGCTTACCATGAATTTTAACGAGCGTGAACTATGTGTGTAAAATTATGTTTGTTTCTCTCAAAGCAACATATTTATTTATCTCAGTATTTTGATTTTTCTCTTTGTAGAGGGATTGGTTCTTTCAAAAATTATGCAACACTTCAAACCTGCAAAATTTACAAGAAACCATGCTGAATATTGACAAAGTATTATGCCAACATATTCCACCAACGGTATAGGCTATTCTCTATCCTGCTTTTCAACACCCCACACTTGCACACTTCTACATAAGCACAAGAGGAGAAGATTTATCAGTCCAGTGGAAGACAGTGCATTGAGAGCTTAAATGTTCTCCTGGCAAAGAAACTGCAGTAGTGAGGTGAAGGAGGAATATACCAGACTGCTCATAATGAAAGAGACTGGCGTCAGCTGATACGTATCTAATACCAGCACTTGTCATGATCCCCTCCTCTCAGGCACTACAGCAATTTTTAATTATTTCCAGGTTTTATCAGCCTGGGAGGTCACAGAGCGTTAACCACCTTCCCAAACTCAACAGCATGTTTTCCAGTGTACTTCCCAACAGAACTACAGCAATCAGACTACAACTTCTAAAATATGACAAGAACTCCTTCCAGACTGTTGTGGCTGTACATTGGGGTCCCACAGACATGTCTTTTAGAGTCTTTTTGTTGCGTGAAAGTTTTAGGCCCCTTTCTCATCACTATCTATCAAATTGCAAATTTGCCTTCCCAGCCAAGCAGCACCATGTCATCTCCCATCCAAGAACCCCTCTTGGAACAATCCCTGTCTCAACTCCTTCAAGGTACGTGTTTTGGCCGTAAGCCACACTAACTTTTTGTTAGGTAGCCCTGAGGCTCTAAAAGCAAAGTATCAGCTTTACTCTGCTAAAGTGTTATTGTGCTCAAGCTGCTAACTGCAAACCACCTCCCTTTTTCTGCCCCAAAGAGGGCCTTGCTGTCTCTCCCAGCAGCAGGTCCTGACGAGCAGAAAAAACAGCCTCCATCACTCCTGGCATAAAGAGAGGACAAGCAATGCTTTTGCTCCATCACAGCAGCTTTCTTACTGCTAGGAAAGAATTTTGCAGTCATTCCCTCGCACAGTCTGCAAAGCTAACAGTCTGCCACAGAGCACCCTGTGGATACGAGCACCTGACTGCTCTAGTACAAGCTCAGAAAGTCATATTGCTCATCAAAGCCGAACATCACAACGTACACCCAAGACAACACAGTATCACATGAATAGTGACATTGTTATCACATACCCACAGGGAACGGTTACCATGAATTGACAAACAAACTAGTGTTTGGAAGTGGGGTTACCAGGAGTTGGAGACAAGGACACATTCATGCTGGTGTCATTCCAACATCAGGCTCAGTACCTTCTGCTTCCCAGCACTACGTTCTAGCCACAGACTATCTTCCAAGACCTGAGAAAACTGGTTTCCCAGCAGTAGGTGGAATCACTTCCTCAGAGCTGCTAGGAACTACATTCACTACATTGGCTCTGGGACCATGCTGCACGTTTACAACAGACCAGCTGCATCTCATCTCATAGCAGAGGATGGAGTCACTGGGAGAGCTTACCAGTTTGTGTCCAAATCATGCCACAAGCTGTCCTGCCCCCCCAACATACAGGGGACCTGACCTTCTGTTTAAAGCCAAGAGACCATTTTGCTGAATAGCTCTTTGGATCAGGAGCACTGGCCATCCCCGCTCTAACCACTAAGACTTCTCATGGTTCAAGATTACAAACTACCCAAAACTTCCACCAGGGAAAGGGTTGCTAAGTCTCAAATACAGCAGTTTGGTGATATTCCTGCAGTTTTCTATAGCTGCAAGGCACTGCCTCTAAGAACCGAGACATGTAGTTTTCTTCTGAAATGGTTAGTGGCAAGCAAAAGGAACAAGATATCTGAAAACCAAAAGGACTGAGAAGATTTCTACTTACGGGGGAGCTGGGTCTCTTGCATCTTCATTCCTATTTACCACTTTGTTTCAAAAACATACCTTTAAAAAGATTTTTTAGAACCTGCAGCTGTGAAGTTACCACTTTAACAGTAGTCAACAATAAGCTAAGACCAAAGCAAGATGCTTTCCCTAAGGAATCACCAACTTTCATTGCAGAGCAATTCAGCCTGCACAGCAGTGAAAACAAGTTGTGTTGTGTAGAGCAGAAATAATGAAGCCCTCAAAAAAGGGTGCCTTTCTGATACATACCACCTTCTTCTGCATTCCTTACTTAAAGCTTTGAGAGTCTCAAAAATTTGCATTTCTTCTGCTGGAATTCTGTGTCGTAGGGAAGGCTGATGCATGCAGCACTAGTTTCTGATCTGCATCTATTTTTATCAAGGTGCAATAAAATTATGCAGGTGTGATAAAATGATGCAGATGCAACATAATGCTGCAGCACTGGCATGCAGCAAGGTTAAGAATTTCTGTCTCAAGAATTTAGCCGCAGGATTGTTTTCTGGCAACTCTTGCAAGGACGAGCTGAAATTGGGCACTGTGCTATAGAAAGACTGCAGAATTTCTGAATTTGGGATAACAAGAGTGGAATTACCTCAGGAAACACCTCTCCTGGAAGAAGTGCGCTGCTGACGTCCCTATTGGACCAAACTTTCAAAGAAAAGTAAAGGACAACTGGCAGGCTAACCAAGCGTTTTTTCCACATCTGAAGGAATTGATTTGCAACAGACTACAGACAGTCATCACATTTTGGACAATAAATGGACCTTGAATTCAGGAAGTTTTAAATGCTTTTCAATTAGATCAGCTTAAGCCAATTATGAAGCCATACTAAAGGAGTCTGAATTTTACAGGCAGGTTGAGACAACTGAGCCTTAGGACATTTACAGTCATTACTAATAGATATGTCACCGTCTGACAAGCAAAGCCTCTAGGTCAACAGGTACAGTCACCACAGTGACTAATGATTTCTGTTAAATAGGTAATTTGCATGTACTTGAAACTCTGTGGTATGATAGTGTAGAAAGAGACCAGTCTGTCCATTTTCAAGCATAGTTCAAGACCTGTCTAGAGTTATTTTCACATACAAAATATGGATCAGTTATTGAAGTGATACTTGGCTTGGAATGATTTCTTAACACCACATGTGGAGTACTCAACTCACCTAGCCTCTATGTGGCCCCAAGCAGAGCCCCATGCCGTCCTCCCTCCAATTTCGGATTTAGATATGGCATATTTTTTGTAACTATTACAAACTTTCACTGTTTTTTCTTTTTAATTGAAAACATGAAAAAAAAATAAATTCTACAGAGCTCCTCTCTCCCCGCCTTGCTTTCATTTCACTGTTTCATCTTTCAAACAAGACATAGGGAATGTGCTTCAAAGCTTGGACCAGCTCTTTATTATGGTATCACCTGTAACAGTTAAGAGAAACCAAAGTTTGACTCTAAGGTAAACAAAACTCTGCCCAAAGTAATGCCAGATTTTGGTTTCAAAAGGGGACTATACCACGTCACCTGTCTTTTAAGAGCTGTATGACAAAAATGTTCACAGATTAGCCAGTGACCACTTAAATATTTTAGGCTTCAAAACTAAGTAATCTGAGCAGCACATCAAATTACAGTAAAAATTAACATTATGAGGGTACATCTCAGTGGAAAATACTTCTAGAAGACTTTCATTCTCTGCTTTAGAAAGCAGTAAAGCAGCTCAAGAAATCTCCACTCAGGTCATTCCTATGACTCTGTAGCCTTCAAAGATGTTAGAAAGACGTTTTTTCAAACAAATAAAAAGAATATAAAAATAAAATAAAAAATAAAAACTCCTTATTGTTTCCAGATCCAGTGCTCCTGTGTTACAGCACCACTCCACAATTACTGTAATTTGCAAACTCAAATTCATATTACCTCCTCGATATGCTTAGAAAGCCTAACCAACTAACTTCAAGTTTTAACATTCAACAGTACATAAAAAATACAACCCGAAAGGCCAAAAGATTTAATAAAACTAGCACACCAACTGCTTTGGGAGGATTTTTATGAGAGTTCAGGGAGAGGAGACCAACAAAACGCCATTTAAAATGATTCAGACACGCTCTCTCCCACAAATGAAAAAAGTAGTGTTCAGACTACCACAGGAAATAACTGTCACAACAACTTTCCTTGATTTCCTAAGATGCAACTTGCACATAAAGGAAAAAAAAACAAAAAAACAACAACCCCAAACCAGAAAACACAGCACTACAGCAAAGAATTCTATTCCTGGCAAGCTCTCTAAAATTCTGTTATCCATCCCTCTAAGCTGGAATATGCTGCAGGGAGAAGAGGCTGCTGTTCTTGCTTTACTTGATGTAAAAATATATAAAAATAAATCTTTCTTCTGAACAACAACGAATAGCACAAGCCACAAATGAAATTGCCATATTCCATTTAACTGTTTCCAAGACGTATACAAGAATGCAGTTTTATCCTGGGAGCTTTTAAAAATGTACTTAAAACCAAATCTTTATGATATCAGCAAATTAAGTTTTACTTCTATTCTACTCCAGAAGCTGTACAAAACACCACTGTAACAACACAGGCTTTGCCTCTTTGATTCTGCATCTGTGCGCAGCAAGTAATACTGCACTTTATTCGGGACCAGCCCCAAAAAAACATGGGATGAGAAATTCACATCCCCATATCCCTCTTCGGTGGCAAATCAACAGCAAAGATCCTCCAGGGGGCACATGCTCACAGATGACAGCTGTGCAGCGCCTGCAGTTCTCAGCTGGACCCTCATTCACACCTGTGCAAATCCATTAAGACACTCATAGGCTCATACAGATGTAACTGACTCGCTCAATAAAATACTAATGAAGATTCACAATCAAAATTAGAAACAAAATCTTCATCTCTGCTGTGACTCTACAGGGCTCAGAAAACTTGAAAGCTTTGAAAGTATTTTAAAAGCTAAAGCTGGTATAGCGCATTTAAGTTCACAAGAGATCAGACTTGCTGGGTAAAGGGCTGCTTTTACTTAGTCACTCCTCAAACCCCAGTTCTACACCACAAAGGTGTTACACATGCAATGAAGTTCTTTCTCATTTTTGGATTTCTGAAGTCCCAATGGAAACAGCTCTCCCTCTGACCTGTCACAAGTCTTAATATGGGGGAGCATGGGAAACAGCTGAAGAAAACGTGTTTTGTATGGTTAAATAAATGGTCCTAGAAAGAGTTAAAAGAACAAGAAGGACATAATTTCAGAGCAGACAAACTACTTTTGGAGGAGAAAGACAAAGATCAATTTATTTCACCTTGAGGAACTCGTGCTTTATGGTAGGTGTTCATGAATGCTAATCAGATTATACTAAGAGATGAAACAGCAGGTTTTCCTCATTTTAAACAAAAAGGAGTAATTTGGCAAAGAAATGGAGCCAAGTAATTCCTTAACTCATCCATGTCAGCCCTTCTCATGACCTTCCTGTTTCAGAGTAAACAAATCAACAACTTCATCTTTCAGCATAACCTTAAGGCCAACATACTTTGTACTCATCTCAGAAAGCAAAGGTGGGAATAAATTTCAAAGAAAAATGTTTGCTTGAGCATCCCTGGATACGGCAGCTGTGGCACTGAGACACAGGGAAAGGAGACATCCTCTGACATACACTACTCCTATGTATTTAATAAAACTTTATGAATCCAAGAAGTAGCAGTTCTACAGTGGATTACACAGAAATAAATTACTCGGAGACCAGAAAGGTCCAAATTTAATTGCTAATTCTTCTACAAGAATTTTGCTCTACCTTGAAAGGACCACGTCATGCCTCTGCACAAGTCCCTCCCCATCACAGAGTGAATACTAATACTTCATTTTCTACAATATTCACTGCCTCGTCTACCTATACTATACACTTACACCAGATTTAATCATTAATCAGTATGTACAACAGTTGTTATCTTGGCTGTTACTCAGGTTTGAGCAGGTAGCTTTTGGAGCTCCAGCACAGCAGTGTCAAAGGAGAAGCCCTCACATCCATGGAGTGCCAGATCAATTACACGCTGCCACTGTGACACTGAAAAATGCACCCTTGCTCCCTCCCCACTCCTCTTCCAAGACAGGCCTGTTTTTCACACGCAGTGGAGATTCAGCTCAGGGTGCAACCACACTATTGCAAGAGCTAACACAGAAGAGGGTAGGGCATGCTTGTGGGGATGAGGGCAAGGACAGGACTGATAGGAGTTTCGATCATCAGTTAGGCTTTGCGAGTCCCCAGGGGCTGTTTTGCCACAAGTAACTGCCACGCTGCAGCCGCCCCTCGCCAGCCCTGCAGCCGCCCCAAGTGACCCAGCCCAACTATCTCACTCCATGCAGCACAACAGATGAGAACTGACCACACCATTTTCCTCCCCACTGAAACACAGGAATATTGATAAGTTTAAAAGCAATACTATTGCCTTCTCTAATACAGAAGCCAAACAGCAAACTAAATTCCCACTGTCCATTGCATTTTTCACATGGGTGCATGTGCTCACATGCGCACACAGCATCATACAAAGCTAGATGCTTTGTAAAAGCATTTAAACACTCTTTAAACATGCTCACTTTCAGAGAAACAAAACCAAAAATTACTAGAAACTTTCCCACTCATTTTACTACACGATCCATCCATTTGATTGAGGATTTCATGAAACAGACCAATGAAGTTATTAGAAAGCAGCTACTTTAAGCTTTCTGCCTTCATCCAATTCAGGGATACAGGAATGTCGGGGAGGAGGGGGGTGGAGATGCAGGCAGAGAAAGTGGAAGAACAGGAGGACACCAACTAAATTTTGATTTCTGTATTCACCAGTTTAGTATATGAATTTAAACAGCTTAAATAGAGTTTCAGGTAATATTAAGTATTTGATTTTTGATTTTTATAAACTTATAAAAATCTGATATTAATTATTCCTTGGGCTTGTAATCATTACTTATTCATGTTACATGAAAATGTATGAGTGTCAACATTTTTTGGTAATTTCCAGATATAAAATCCTAATACTGAATACCAGCAAGTGGCTAAGAGCTCCAAGCTATCTGTGACACCGATATTTTTTTTTTCTTTCAATTCAGTGACATAGGATAAAGCTTAATCGATGCCAACTATACTTCTAAGTGCTGCTCTTGGTAACACACACGTAATCAACTGACAACATGACCCCATGTAAAGTGAACTGTTTAACATGGCACCCTCACAATTCCTGCTAACTCAGTTTTAGATACAGTGAGATGAACTGGATTTTCCTAAAGAAGTAAGACTGTCTATAAAAAAATTAAAACTGTAAAAAAAATAATAAAAGTACAAGCTTGGGCTCTTTTTACTCGCCACCTTTTTCAAGGCTTCAGAATGAATCTTTTCAATCCCCTCACCAGGCTGAGAAGGTCAGTAACACTTGTGTCTGCGCAGCACTTGACGCTCATGCAATCTTCATGCTCTGCAGTCAAGGCTTTCCGGAAACTTCACCGCAATGTCTTTTTTTTGAGAAACTACAATCTTTTCATCAGCTGAAACCTTGTGCCTGAGAATGAGGATGATCAGAAGTTCATATTAGCTCTCTGTATGAAGGACATTTTATCCAATCCTGCCTACAAGCATTAAATTCCTCTCCATTTTTGTGAATGTCCAAAGGCAGGAAAGGATCAGAAAACAAACCAACATACCATGTACTTAAAAGCAGAGAGAAAACATCAGCCAGAACACATCCTATACTGGTCTTGAAAAAGAACTAGAGCGCCCAAAGGCAGCACATGTGAATTCTCCCTTGGGAACCCTATTCCACATAGGCAGCAGCAGAAACCACTATCTCATTATTGTGTGTCTGAGTTTTCCAGACTGTCTGGTTTTTTTTCCCCAGTCCAGTACCAGTGGCAACAGTAAAGCAAAAGGCTGAGCAACAAATTTCTTTTGTCAACAATCACCATTTATAGTAATCAAGCTCAAATTCACGCTGTTCTACATTTTTTAATTTACTACTTCCACTTCCTTTATCCTTTTTATTAAAAGCTACTACAACTTCTCACACTTCGTGTTTCCTCCTAGACTTCTTCCAACACTTTCACCAGTCCATTCCCCATTACTATCACAAAGGACACCAAAGCAAAGAAAAACACACTGTAAAATTATGTTAGAAATATGAGTATCTTAAATCTCCCAGTAGCTGTGCTCAGCTATTTACGTTACCTTTACCTCCCCTCTTTCCTTGTAAATCTGATGCTTACATTAATTAGTATTAAAATAGTACAATTTTTTTCCCCCCACAGAAGTCAAACGTTTTCAGATGACCCCATTCAGATGACAGCAGATACAAAGTTGATAGGAAATGTGTGTCTAGCAGCCCGAAATTTGAAAAACCTCTCCACCCCCCATCCTCTCCAAGAAGTATCAGTAAAATATGGATAGCTTCACCTGCTGCCACAGGTACTTCTATTCACAGAATGGTACTGTTTATTTTGAAAAGATCTTCATCATCTGGCTGGCAAAGGGTTCCTCTTAGATTACTACTGTATGCAACAACTGCTATAAGCAGAACTTCAACAAAAACAACCGCCTGAGGAGCAGCTGTGCAAGTCAAAGGCCACGAGGGAGATGAGCCAGCATATTAAGAGAGAGATGATACCACAGGAAAATCCTACCCGTTCACTCTGGTGAGGATCCCATGCTGCTAACACTCCTGAATATGAGCAAAAGTAGTCGCACTAAAATAATTCCTCTCCTCCCACATATGGGAGTACTCTGAGCTAACGGAACAGGAAATACTAATTACTTACATACCCTAAAACCCAACACATATGTTCATCCCTGTTAATGTACGTCAAGCTTGAATGGTAACTAATAACTAAAACATTTGCTGTTCAATACACCAGCAGCCCTCTACAGCTATAGCTACATACAGCACAAAGATTCATAATGAATCAAACTTTTAAAATTTCCACTCCAGAGAAAAATCAACCATTCTGACAGAGCTTCAAATACACTTCGGGACAAAACAACCTAAGAAAAATCCCTAGGAATTTTGACATTTTTTCAGTAAAATCTGGGGAGGAGACTTTATATTAAGCAGCATCAATAATTTCCATGCCATTTCTTCAAAAACCATCTGAGAAGTCTGCCCCCAGCATCGTCCATCATAGGACAGAAAAAACTCGGCATTGTTGGGAGCCTCTGCCCCCCAGCAAGGAGAAACAAAAGCCTTGAGGGTCCTGATCATAAAGACCATAGAAGCACTGAGGGATGTGTCCATAGCACAGTTTGCATGGCAGGACATTCACATGTCTGGAGATGTAGTTCAGCAAGTTATCCAAATTAAAAACTTTGTACACAGCTTTTTGACGCCACAAAAGTGACATTTTGAAAAAAAGCACTTCCTCCTCCACAAAGGAAAGTGATTTGTTCTGGCTGTATAAAATAAAGACCCGATTAGAAAACACTAGTTTTTACCAAGCATTTCCTACTAACAAGGGAAATGCCATACAATATACTGATTTTGCTGATAATTCATTAAACAAACATCATAAAAGTCTTTTCACTGAGTAAAAAAAAAAAATTATCTTTATTTAAATCATACTGAAAAATGCAAAAATAAGGGATTCTCATCCCATCTCTTCCCTAAGAAAACAGTATATATTAAAAAATTACAATATTTCTTCAGAAACACATAGCAAGTCACAAAGTTATTGCTCCATTTTCAGTGTCACATGAAGCCTTCATAGAAGGACTCCTAAGTATCCGTTTGTTTTTAACTTCAAAATATGCTGAAGGGGATTAATGCATCCAAGCAGTTCTTTCCTCTGCCATGCTACCTTCAAGAGGTGCTACCAGGCAGGCACAAATACACCTTATTGTGCCATTTAACAAGGTAGTAGTTCTCTAAGAGTCCTTCATCCTCACAATATCAAGTGAGACCTTTGACCAAAATGAAAAGGTTTTTTTAATCCATGAGGCATCAGTAACTCATTAGCTACTCATCTTCTATGAGATCCATGGCTTGCAGGTTAGTTTTCTGCTTTGAAAATAAAGGCAGCAAAAAACATTTTTCTGTCTCAGAAACATCCTTCAGTTATTATGTATTATGATAACTTTACCATAAGAGCAAGTATCAGATAGTAATTTTTAATCAACTAATGGTTTTCTGATCTCTCAAAAATAACTGCCGTTCTGACAAGTACTAAAAAAATAATTCTCCTGAATGAACTTGGCAGTAGGAGAAAGAAAAGAGTGAGAAGGATGTGTATGTGGCTGCTTAGGGTCATCTAAAATACTACTGTATTAGCAATAATGCCTAAAATCCTCCTAGTCCTGAAGAAGAAACAGTCCTACCAAGGTACTATACATGATTTTATGTCCTCCTAAATGGATGTGCATCTTGGGTACTCAACTCTCCTCGCATCTGACATAACTGAGCATACTACTACCTCTCAAATAAGCTAAAAGTAACCATATGTTTCATGAATAACCTTAATTTCTGAAGTCACCTTAAACTTTTGACATAATAGAATACAGTTTGAGGTACGGTCCCAGGAAGCAAACTATAAAATTTCAATAGAAGATATGTTCCTAAGTAAACAGTCAGAGCAATGCAGAATTATGCATCAGTATCTCCAATCTGGTCTCAAAATATGGATTACCCTATATTTTTTCCATAAAATACTTAATTTCAGAACAACAGCTGATCAATTAAAATGTATTTCAGATTGCAGAGACATACTGCCATTTTCTTCAATTTTCCCTTTGCTATATGTTTTCATTGTCAGGTTTTGGATGCAGAAGAGAATATCAACAATGGAAGTTTACTCGCTTACCTCCAAAAATGAAAAGCGAACAGAGGACTGCATGGACTGCAGGGGCTTGTTGGGGTTGGGCTCAGGCTCCTTGGGGTGAGACTGCAAGTTAAAATAATGTCATCTCTAGTGAACAGGTGGTTTAGCAAGAGTCGCATGTTTTAGTGTAGGAGTTATGAAAGGAGTTTTGGTTAGAACCAAAACATTACCATCCTCCTGAATGAACTGACTGACAGTAGCCACACAGTTTTTGACTTACGATGAAATTGATTTAAATAAAAACAAATATGAAATCTGGTGCTGGTGCATATACTTGACTATGTCAGACCCACTCCAGGAACAACACTTGTGTATAAAGTCCACAGAGAAGGGTAAAAAATGGTAACTTGTTTCATACATCTAAGCTTTCTGTATGAAATGGGATATGTACCTGGGACATTTTTTTCTTTTTAAAAACTCTTAGGTTTTTAAGTTTTCAATATGCAAATCAAATGTATTAAAAACAAAAGGAAAACCAAAATTGATGAAGAGCTTTCATCAGTAATAAGAAAATCATAATAAAGATTTCCAATCTGAAAGCCTAAAATTTGGGCACTTACTAAAAATTGGAAATGCTCTAGCTATGTAGTGTCAATTTCCATTGATTTCACTAGAAAATATTTCCTCACAAATATCAAGTCCTTTATCTAGGTAATCAAATACGGATATAAACAACTCATCCAAAACAAGCATACTTCAGCATTTCGCTTCAAAGGTGCCTTCAAGCAGTTATCTCCAGTGTACCTCCATTCAAAAGGTTTCAGTAAAACAGTAGGCCACTAACAGATTTCACAGATGCTCTTTTAAAATATACTCAAAGTCACAAGCACGTGTCCCTATAAAACTTGCAAGAAAGCTTTTTTTTTTAAAAGCATGTTGAATACCATCCCTCTTGTTGCAATTAGCTGAATTTACCTGTCAAAAAAACCCATACAGCTCTGCCTTCTGTGCAGACTGAGCTAAGGCAGAAGCTTATGGGGAACTTTTTCCAGATCTCCTTCATAAAGATTTATTCTGCTACAGACCAGACCCTTGCAGCCAGCCAACACTAGTACTCCTGTCCTGTCCCCAGTGGAGATGCAGATGGCCAATATGCTAAGCACAGCTAGCTCCAACTCTAACCCCTTGTTTTCAATTGCATGATGCTTTGCTAGATTTTAGAACCTTCCCATCAAAACCTTTCAAGGTGGATACCTGATTAATTAATTTTTCTGAACA
>NW_009648250.1:717038-721677 GCF_000708025.1 Charadrius vociferus | reverse complement strand
TTCTGCTTCTAAACCAGACTAGGGACTTTTTTGATATTGTACATTTTTGCAACCTGTCCTTGAGATGCTTTGGAGAGGACACAAAGTTTGGCAGGGACACGCATACTGAGTCAAGGGTGGGCCTGCTGTTACTTTCTGACACGGCTATGATGTTAGGGCCTGTTTCTCTGACTGCTGGCTGTGCAACTAGGTACAGTGAAGAGCACACTGCCAGCACAGCCCCGCAGCTGGATGTGAGCTAGCTTCACTTCTGTTGCAGTCTAGCTGTGTATGTCTGAGCTAATGAGCTCCATTAAAAGCCAATGGCTCAATATATCACTCTGAAAATGGCTAAACTGAACCCAGGCTCACATCAGTCAGCCCATGCTGGCCTGTGGAGAAAGGGGTGGATTAACCAACTCAGATTTCTGGTGTTTCGCTGGGGCACTCTCTGTTGCACTGAACTGACCTGCCACAACATGCACTGGAAAGGTCTTTGCGTATGATCAGTACAGGCTTGTAAAAAACTTTTTTTTACTTCTAAAGTCTATCTGCACTGTCTCTCATTCTCCACTGCAGGTCTGCTGCAACAGAGCCAGCAGTTTATCTCCATTTGTTTGCTTGTGCATCCCCCTTTTGTTTGTCTGTCGGTGTGGCCCCCGCTAGGAAACTCTCCTGTGCTGTGCTGTCACTGCTCACACTGCTGCTCTTCAGGGTGCACAGCAAGGGAAGAGATGAAGGCAGGTGACGCAGACAGCAACCAACCTCCATCAGGATCAGGTGCAGGGAGGGGAACTAACACTAATCAAAAGATAATCGAGGTGGAGAACTGGCACCAGCTGGCCAAAAGGCACAGGGCTGAGGCTGGGAGAGCACGGGGACTGCTATGGAGATGACTGGGAGCAAGGAACCTACTAAAGCCAGAGTACTCAAAAGAAGAGGGGGAAAAACAGGTCCGGCACTGAATGAGAAGACTTTATTAACTTCATACCCCGGAATGAGACTCCCAAGTCACTTTGCTGTGAACAAATCCTAGTGACACCCAGTGGCAAAGTACATCTCCATCCCTCTAGTGAAGGCACGCACACAGCAGGTGGAAGTCCTACACCTGCTAGTAGTTACTCATATTCTTCCTCATTTTCATTACTGTAACACATCAGAGTCTCACTCATGGAGCAGACTCTCAGGGCACTCAATATCAGATGTGTTTGTACTATGGATCTATAAATTCCCACTGAGTGATGACACTGGAGTGTCAATCCAGTTCTTCTATAGAACTTGCTTTTCAGCTTTGCTTTTTTAAGACCTACAAATTATATGCAAAAACCTGTTAAAACAAATTATCACAGTGCATATGCACAAAGCTGACAGGCAGCCTTAATTCTTACATTTACTAAATTTGGAATGCTTCATTTTCGATCCTTAATATTCTTTGAAAGAGCTTTCTGCAAGTAATGAATATAAAATAGACAGACTGTACTAATTTCTCAGAGAGACAACGTAATTCTAGTCCCAACATTTAAACTTTATTGAAAGAAAATTCATGAGAATCAGTGTGCGAAGAATGTTTCAAGGAATAAGTTGGATTTTTCCCCCCTGATATGTGCTTTTATAGATGATTGAAAATAGGAATTTGGGAGACATGACTTAAGTCTGCATGGACTCAACTCTGACAAATCATGAGAGAATGACTCTTTGGGAATAATTAAGTGCCAGCAGCCAAAATATGATACTTTATTTTCTCTACAAGTAAATTAAGTTTAGAAAGTAGCAAATGTGATGGCAAAAGAAAGTCTAATATATGAAAAAAATAAATATATGCAGACAACATTTTAGCAAAAAACAATGATCAATGCTGAATTTAAAATATTAATTTTATCAGTATTAAATATTGTCAAAATATGATAAATCAAGTATAATTATGTCAGGCTACCATGAAAAAGGAGGAAGCAGTAAATGACTACCTTCTATTACAAAAACACACACATGTTGAAAAAACAGTAACATGAATAATTTTTTGTCCTTTGCAGTTAGAGATGTTATTCTCATATGATTACATAATTCAGTGAAGATTGATTTAAAAATATTTAAATTGCCACATCTCAAAAGGAGTATAATTACCAATTATTCATAGAAACCATTTTAATGAGCTCCCTGATAAGACCCCTCCTCCAAAACTCCTGAGAAATTAGCAATGCTATTTTTTTCAGAAAAATATCTAGAGCTTAGTCTGATCACAGCTAACACACACACTGCTCTCAGCAGAAGATGCCAGATTGAAATGCAGAATTTCTCTCTGACATTTCACAAACGTAATTCTGGGGAACCCAATATAACATCTACACTTGTTCCCTGGAATAAAGTGCTCTGTCACTTTCATGTGATTGTTACAATAAATTATTTGTTACACTGCATGCTTACCTATAGCCCTTTCTTTAAACATGGCAGATGTCAGAGATAATACCTTTCACAGCTAAATAACTTTACCGCAGGCATCTGCAGCATTCAGGTTTTTGGTTTTTTTCCCAGCAAGAATGGGGAAGTCCCAGGGAATATTAAAGGATCTGACGTAACCATATCTATTTACCTGGATAAAATTGGCAAGTTCTCACGGTGACTATGACATGCATACATACATGCCTGACATGTCAATGTAGACTGTTGGCATGTATGTATAGAAATAAATATTTGGTTTTGACTAACAAATCTTGGGTAAACATATGCTGGCATTTATGAATAAAAGACTGTACTTACTGTCACTATACATTAAAATTACATATTTTCATGTAGTTAGTCTCTAAATAGCTGAAAGCATGCAAATGAGTTAATCAGTTTTAAGCGAGTACCAAGTAAACATACTGCTAAATTAGGTAAACATACTTACTGCAGAGACTACCAGGAATCCTCCAGAATGTCAATACAGTTCATTAGTGTAGTTACACACGTAAAATACAGCTCGTTCCTGATGGATTTTCACGAACAGCATTTCTATAATGCTTTAATCTCTCACAGTGCTCTCTATTATTAAGCAGAGACAGAGGCCTTTCTAAAAGGCAGCGCTGGGATAAACAAACAGTAACAGAGAGCTGGAGAGAAAGACAGACACCATGGCCTACTGACAGATTCTTCCCCTACGAGCTGACAGGATGCTCCATGCACTGAGATTCAGTAACTTTAAATATGCAGAAATGCTTTTTTTCAAAATGTACTGCAATATCCCAGCTCCAGGCTCGCACATTTGCTGAAACCAACAGCAATGCCTTTAAAATGTGTTCCTTGAACCTGAAGCTGCAGTGCTCCCAGACTGTCAGCACAAACGCATGTTAAACAGCTCCTGGTTGCACGAAAGCCGGCATCATGCAGAAACCATTAAAATATTAAAGACAGACAATACTTACTCCAAGGTCAGCCCTGGAATTTGTAGCCTTTCCCGCTGGGCTTTCATTGCTGTTATGTGTTACCACACTCTATTGTAACCATGACACACATTCACTGGCAGCATTCTGGCGATGACAGAGAGCCAAAATGAACCACTTTAAAGGAATGGACTAACGATCTCTTGGGGGCGGGGGGAGGACCGCAAGTGAAGCAAACGGCACCTTCAGTTGTGCACGTCAAGTAATTCATCCCCGGTATTCTGCAGCGGCTGCCGCCGCGCCAACACACACACGCGCACACACACGTTGCACCTCGGAGGAAGGAGAGGTCCCCCTCGCTACGCCAGCCCACAGCGCAGAAAAAAAAAAAAAAAGCCTGTATGCTTAAGACAGTTTCTCTCGGCAAATGTCAGGAAAATGTCAAACATTCACCACTCCCTCTGATTCTGCCGAATAGGATTTAGCCATCTTGTTTAAGTCACATTATCCCTTTCCTTGGAAAACAGACAGGCAGTTTCTGCAGTAATAGAACAACAAATCACTGAATGAAAAATAGGCTCTTCTCCTTTAACAGGGACAATTAATTGCCAAGGCCTCTGAAGAACAATTACATTCTTGTAACACTGAGGTTAATACAAAAGGAAAAGTTATCATTCTGTTCTGTCATCATTGCACTTGAATTTTAAAGAGAAATAATCTAGAATTTTTATTAAGGGTGAGAGCCAGACCTAGAAATTGCAGAAAAGTGTATCAAATCCAGGTTTAAAGGTAACAGTATACAACAGTTTATAAAGACAGTTTTAAATCAGTGCCACTGTGTAGGATGCTGGTTTTAATTTAGTTATACTACTTTTTTATGTACTCTCTCTGTCTGAGGTTATCCTTTTAATAAATAAATAATGTGAATTGTTCCATGAAGATTAGTGGGTTTTTTAATGCTCTATAAAACAACATGAAAAGCAAAGGCACTCTGCAAGAACTTATTTTTAGTAATTTAAGAGCTAGAATATTTTATCTCACCAGCATAGTTTTCCTGTGCGGTTCTTAATTTGTACCTCTTGCACTATATGATAATGTCAACCACATGATTTTATTTTTTGCCAGAGCTGTGGCCCTGCTCTGGGCATGGATGACTTCTAGAGACTAGTCAAAGCACATGACCAAATGAAGCTGCTGCTTTTTGGGTCCCCGGCTCATTTTTGGAAGAAATTAGTGAGTTCACAGGTACAGAGCTATGGGTTTCAGAGACAGAGGGAAATCCCCCCATTAGGGAAACTGCTGAA
>NW_009648250.1:714778-717006 GCF_000708025.1 Charadrius vociferus | reverse complement strand
TGAACTAGATTGGTCTTTCTCAACCACACAGCAGAAAATAATCATTAAATTCTCTCTTTTCTTTCTCCTACATATTTCTATTGGGAAGTGTTTTAAATTTAAGTAATGTATTACCTGGAGCCTTCTTTTACAGATATTGAAAACAAAACTGAAGGATGCATAGAACTATGAATTGGAATTTCTAAAACATAACAGACATCTGGATCCTGATTACTAATCTGAGGCCTAACCCAAGCATCCTGTAAGTAATCTTTCTAAGGAAGTTCTAAATTCTCCTACCTCCTGAAAGAAAGAGAAAGTATTTGATCTAAGGGATTAAATTCTACATCACAAACTGCAATGGATGAATTCACAGATTTGCAAAGGCACAGTTATGTGCACAACTCTGATTCAAAACATGGTCTTCAAATTTGACACAAAACACAGCAAAACATGAATTTTCTGAAGATATTCTCAAACTTGTCAACTGTCTAACAGTTAACAGCTCTGACACTGAAATGATCAGGTGAAACTGTCCATGCCTACAGGTTTTTTTCATGATTGAGTTTGGACGCAACCATTTAGGAACAGAAATTTAACAAGAGAGAAGCAGAGAGTGAGGTATGACTACAGTCACAGGTTCCTGGCTCTCTCCTAGCTGCCAAGAACAGGCAAGCTCCCTATTCCCGTTACCCAGCACCTCTCAAACCAAGCTCTGTTCCCTTAGAATTCCTCTGACAAAATCTCTTTTGTACATAAGATTTCTTCAGGCGCTGAAAAATCCTGTTTCTGATGGAAACACAAGATTTCTACAGGTAAATTGTGACTGTGCACACACCACACGTATACACCTTTATGTAAGCCTTATGTAATGTTCAAAGGGCTTAACTTTGTCCATACTAACCTTTAATTAAGTACTTCATCCCATAATCTATGTACATGTAGGCACACACATGTAACACCAAAGTACTTAATTTTTGTTGTATAAAGCTGTTCAATTTTCACTGAATGCACAGAGAGTAGGAGATGCCTAGGAGGACAGCCCACCCTGCTGAGTCAGGACAGTACCACAACTACTTCCATACGTGAACCAGCAACAGGACTAGCTTGGAAGTAGAAAGTGTGTTTACAAGCACAACAGAAGTTTTACATGTTACTCCCATAAGGCAAATTTTAATACTGGAATGAACAGAAGATACAAGTCTGCAATCAAGGTGGGGGTTTTTCCACTGTTCTTGAAGCAGTGCAACGACAAATAACATGCAAAAGAATAGTCTGTCACTAAACACTGCTTTAGTGTGAAACATTACAATTAGGCAGTAGGTGCACTTTAGCTGCAGGCAGACAAGACTGCTAGCTTGTCTTGTCTAAAGGAGAATGAGTTAGTTGGTCTGGCAACTCGGCACAGCAGATAAAACATAAACAACTGCATGCAAGGGCTATTTTTGAGACCATGATAAATCAACCTCTTTCCTGAGCTAATTCACACAGGCACTTCTCATCACATTAACGGTAAATTATTTTAAGCTGAGATTGACCTACAGGTTGACTTTGAGAATTCTTCTTCTATGCATTTTGCCTGATCCAGACAGAAGTTTGGAGAATCACGATTTACTGAAAAAGAGAGATTAATACATAGCAAGAGGTCAAATTCTGCCCACCGTTAGAGTCTTACATTTTTTGCAGGAATAAATGGGAACCGCTTCACATATCTGGGGGAAAAAAAATAGCACCAATTCAATTAGATGAAGCCTTGCAAGTAAAAAGTGACTTCCGTTCGATCAAAACAACTGTTTCCTCTTAACTTCAGACCACTTAGATATCATCCTACCAACATACAGTTGAGGAAGTAAGTGTAAGCTAAAAAGGAGGCTCATTGTACCATGAAAGATAAATCTCATTCATTCACTTAAATAACTGTAGTTTATTCCTAGGATAAATAACAGTCACTATACTTGCCAGGGCTACAGTAGGATCACTGTCTTAAAGGTAGTGATTTAAGCCTTTCCTTCATCTTTGGCATCATCCCTAAAATAGGTATCATGAGTGCTACTTTATTGACAAAATCAATTCTATTAGTTTAACACAGCATTATTACCATAAATACCGCAGTACCTGTGGCAAGTAAAAAGTTTAATTTATCACTTAGGAGATTTTAAGTTGAAAACTGCAGCACCTGCAAGCTAAAATGCTTCGATGTTCACTGCAGGGGTCTATTGTATTACGGTCACTGGAAGAAATTCCACTCT
>NW_009648250.1:694284-714762 GCF_000708025.1 Charadrius vociferus | reverse complement strand
TCTCTTAGCAATATGACAGAGACCAGAAACATTCACTCTTGGTACTAGATATAACAGAAGGTTTTGGTACATAAAACTAAAAAAAAAATGAAACAAACAAACAAACACCTCCCTCACCCCCCCAAAAAAACAGCAGCTATTTCAGGTTTGTACATCACATTCTTCTAACACTATGAAGTATTTAAATAGCAGACAAAGCAAAGAATAAGTAATGCTATACACAGCTGAGGAAGATGACAAAACAAGGAAAATGTTATTCCATAAGAAAAACTAGTTATACCAACCAGGACTTTAAATGCCTGAAGAACTCCCTTGAACATAATCTGTTTTTCCACCATGCTCACGACATGCCAACCACCATAGCAGCACCAAGTATCCTCTGTTCTGGTTCATGCCCCTTTTAGAATCACACACACTAATCTGCAATTTAAAGTGTTCTTTTTATCTCGATTAACCTGCAAATACTGACAAACTTGGCCTATATTGACACAACTTCTACAGGGAAAATTTCTCACCTGAAAAGAGTCTCAAACAAAAAGTCACAAACAGCACTGAAGGACTTTAAGAATTGTGTTTCTTTGCAAACGTAAACCCTGATCTCCTCTGAGGTAGTTCTAGAGATGAAAGCCAAATTTAAAAAGTGAAATATAAGAATACAAGGCTCAAGTTAGTCATTTAAATCCTTATTGAGGTGTCTCTGGTTTAGTAATCTCAGATATCTGGTTTAAATGAAACAAAACCAGCGAAGCAGAGTGGAATGTTTTATTTTCTCGAAACACAAACTTGAAAGACTTTTCTCCCATACGACAGTTAAGCAGTTTAATATTCTATGCTTTCAAGGCCCCCTTCTTCTGCAGCTGTTGACTATGCTTGCTTTTCCCCCCCTTATATGATGGTAACACACAGTAATACCATTAACAGCGCATGTGCCTCTCGCTTTCATTAGACTTTAACATTTAACAGCAATTAAACTGAGATAATAGGCAAATCAGTGCATCCTTTGGTTCTGCATGCACTCTTAGCTAATATTTTCCAAAGGTACTCAGGAGTTAGTACTCAACTCTCAAAGAACAATGAAAAAGGACATCTTCTTTCTGTGACAATCCTTAAACCAAAGATCATTTAATCTGAATTTCTATCATCTAATCTGCTTAGCACACCAGTTCAGACATTTAGGCATTGCCAGCAAACACAATCTGTTTACCAATGCTTATTTAGACATGCAGCATTATTTTTTTCCCTTTCAAACAGCAATTCTGTTTTGAAATCGTAACACAAAAAAATGTGCCTTGCTTTAAAAATAGTCATCAGAATCCAGTGAATACAAGGCTAAAGAATACCAAAATTGTAATACCATCATAAAGCAACTTACAATTTGTCCCTGATTTTCTGTTGGTCAGGTTTCTCAACCTGCAAGTTAAGGACAACACCAACCTATCTTAGGAAGACGTTACGAGATTCAGCTGTATACCATGCTTTGAAGACAATAAGCAGTGAAAAGGCCTGAATTTACTAATACTTTTTTAGCAGATTTCAAATTTTAGCATGGGCTAAACAATTTCAGATTGCTTCAGTATATTTTATGTTGTCCTATTCTTCCAATTAATATTGGAAGACTCTTACAACATAGTTTTGCACATGGAAATCATGCTGCCTTCATGATGCTGGCACTCACAGTTACTACTTCATCTTTGGGCCCTTCTTTCTCATGAGGAGAAAAATGAGTACACCTTAGAGACAGAATTAATTTTGTTCACTGCAGCCTTCATACTGCAGTTTGTAATTCCACACGTGATTGAGAAGCCCAAGAATAGCTTCAAAAAGTCACAATGACAGAAACAAATGCTTTTGTCCACATTTTCTATGTAAACCAAGTTGCCATTTTCTTATGCTTAAAAAGAAAGCTGAAACTTTTATTTGCCAGTTTTCAAGAGCGCATTGAATTGCATCCCTGTGACCATCTATCCAGTGTGCATGCTCCATGGGGGTCTATCAGATGAGCACCTGTGATTAGTAGTTTTGAACCACAATCAGAGTCCAAATAAAGTAATCTAAGTGAAATGCACTTATGTCACAATTACTAGCAACGCTTATCTGCGAAAGTAAGCTGCATACAGTAAGTGACTAGGTATTTAAGTCACTGCATGAGAGTTACAGATTTGTAACTGAGAAGTGTTACTCAAGGACAATATTTTTCTCAGTCTAGTGTTGTACTGCACAATTAGTAAGGATAAGAAAACATTAGCAATTTATGTGTATATATACGTATGTATATACATGCATATATATGTATATGTGTATATACACTTTTTTTTTTAGCAACTCCGTCTCCATCACGTGCTAACTGCATCCCCTAATGTCAATGTGAAAATTTAAGATCTCAGGATCTACTGTTAAATAAACAGCAGCTGTCAATGGATCAGCTTCTAGTACCCCTGCTTGTTCAACTGTCTGCCTCCTTTTCTACTATATTCAAAACTTAGCTTTGTGAAATTCTCTCAGATGAGCAAGTAAGTAATTTTACCATCAGACTGAATGTTCAAACCTGAGACGCTGCAGAATTCTCTAACAAATGGAAAGCAAAGTTGTAAATCTGAGAACATTCAAGATCCTAACAGCTGCTTCATTGGTAATACTGTGATTTCTAAAGAAGTTCTAGCAGGAATAATGCAGAAGCAGTTGAGTGCAACACTGCTTCTTGGCACCACTGAGAAGCAAAACACAGCACTAAAGAAATGGAGTGAAAAAACAAACCCAACCTATTTTTTGCATTCTTTCCAACACAGCGTGTCTGTGCACATTATTAAGTAGACACAAAAGAAGCCTGAAATATGAATCCACCAAGCCAACAAACTGACCAACACAATGTATATAAAACAAATCTCATGCTTCAGTTATCTGCTGGAAAGGGTCAAGAAGTATTTTTCTTATCAATGTGTAACTGGACAGTTTATGCTGGCTTGTTTTGTTATTTACCACCTACTTTCTCCAGAAGTATCTGAGATAGGCCACAGCTAAGGAAGTAATACCAGATGGTAAAAGGAATCCTTTTTCTTAGATCCCTGTCTGGTATGTCTTGCTCATATGCTCAGACTCAAAATAATTGCCCAATTTGCAACAGCAAGGAGTTTTTCATCTTGGTCAGATTATATGAGGAAGAGGAGAGGGGAGGTCTTCCGTCTGTTTCTCTGGGAAAGGGAGGAGAAGTGGGTGAGTATGATGGAAGGTGTTTGCATTTGCCCATACCTGGTACCTCAGTTTGGACAGTGGCCTCAGCATGGCATGCCGAAATAGATTTCTCATCATTGCAGGGCAGTTGTTAGACTTTGGTAGAACCTGAGTGTTCCTTGGCTACCTGTGTTCAATACACATCAGCCCACAGCACTATAAACTCACAGGGCAGGGGGATGACTGTTTGGTAACCCATGACAGAGGGACATACTAGATGACAGCCTTAAGTTCTGTAAGTCTCAACATCGTGGATCTATTGACATTTACAGGCATACCCATAAACCTTACACCAGTAAGCAATCCACAATAATGCATTTTATTAATGTGTCGCTGGAGTACACTATACAAGCTCAGGTGGTCTTAAAAACACTTTGCCAGAGCCTATTTAGATCTGTAATTCTTACTATTCTGCAAGGGGTTTGTTTTTAAATTATAGTTTTAAAAAGCACTCTATTAAATTCAAATGTATTTTAATAACTTTTATAAATGAGTTGCATATTCTGCTGATAGATCTACGGTATTATGCTACTAAGCAAAGGAACAAATAAAAAGAACATATTTATTAGTAATGTTAATCAACTGTTAAAGATAACAGAACTGCTATGTAGACCTCTGGTAAGTTAACTTAGCAACTGGCTGTCACATTAAACATCTTAACTAAAAACACTGATCCTTAAACATCGCAGACAAGAGGAATCAATAACATGCACCAGCCAACCTCACTCCTTCCCACACCTCCACAGTGAGTTTCAACAGACAGTTCTGAAATTTTACCTGCAGCCAGAATAGCCTCCTTGTATGCAGGAGCAGATGATTATAAGTTAAAGTGGGACTGATGCTGGCTGGTCCTGCAACACTGAGAGCTCAGAAGACAGATAAAAATAATGAAGGTATCTGGCCAAAAAGTGAGTGAGAAGCTCTCTACTCTTTGTCTAAACATCACTTGTGTCGTTATAGATGACAGCAAAAAAACAACAAGAGGTGCCATCTAATGCAATGCGTTTATGTAGCCTTCCTCATATTCCACCACAGTCTCCCATCTCCCTTTATTAGGCAGCATCATTCTGCATCTGCCTGTGAAAGCTCCAAAATAATATTTTATACAAAATTGAAAGCTCAATCAATACAATGGCATGCCTTTTGTCAAAATTTTTTCTTCTGGAAAACTCCCAGAGTAGCTACTTCAGATTTAGAAAACTTCCTACCATATTTCACATATTGTAAGAATTAAAAAAAAAACAACCCTAATCTGAAATTAGAAAGCAACAAAAATAGCTCAACTGATAAAGTCTCTTGTCGACAGACATCAAGCTAGTATCAAAACTGTAAAAAGCCTGAGAAATCGGGCTTTAATAACAATTATGGTCTCAATCTGCACTGCCTTTCAATACAAAAGAAATAGCATTAAAAAATTAGAGGCAAAGATAGATCTACTTCTTGAAGAGTTCTACATTACATAGAGTTTAAACAGTTGTTGTTTTTTTTTTAATTCAAGAGCCTTGTTATGCAGGGATAACCCAAATGCAGGCTCTTTATGAGCATTTGTTTATCTGGTCTTTATCTAAGCTAGATTTCAGTGCAAATTGATGCCATTTAACTTTCCTGTATTTATTTTTCCATCAAAATAAATACATTGAAAACAAACAAACAAAAAACGTTGTATATTTCTGTAAGATCATGATGGTATCCAAGTATCTTCTTCAAAAAGTTAAAGCACAAATAAGAAATTTCATGACTCTATAATCCAGCCTGCAGCCATTCTCCCAAAACCTATCTATCAACACCTAATATGTACCTAGAGAGTTACTAAGCTCTGTTTTGGCTGACTGATTTGTAGCTGATTCCTTATTAAGGCCCCGCCATGCACACAAATACATATATGCCTGCAGAAGCTTCTCCCCGACAGCTTTGTAAGGCTACCACATGTACGCCTGATTTTTTTTTTTAAATACACCTCCGGGTTCTCTCTTGACAGTCATTAGACAAACAGGGGTAAACAAGCACTCTGAACAGAGGCAAGCAGCAGAAACAGAGCAGCAGAAATAGAGCAGTCAGTGTTTCACAAAAAAACTTCAAAAAGTTTTAAGTTCCTTGTCTTTTTTAATCTGTCTTATGCTTACATAAAGCCCTATACACAATTCCACAGGAAATTCTGTCATGACACACAAGCACAAACGAATGATGTTGTCTGTTATGAGGCAGGATTTTCTTTCACCAAAACAGAAACTTAAAATCTGGCATCAAGTTTCAGCAGAAAGTTTTGGCAATTAATCCCATAATGATACATTATAAAGAGAGCTAGAAGGAAGTCAAGAGATCATCATCACCCAAGAGCGGTCCATTATACCTACATTACCCCTATCACTAGAGCCATTTGTCTTACCTGTTCTTAAAAGCTGACAATTCCACAACACTCCCAGGTACCACATTCCTCTGCTTCATTATTCACAGAGAGAGTAAATGTTTCAACAGTGTCCAAGCTGAATCTCCCTTGTTCCAATTAAAACACATTATGTCTTGCTTTACACTCCAATAACATAGAAAATACTTATTTCCTACTCATAGCAGATGTTCCACGCACTTGAAGACTTCCATGATCACACCTCAGTCTTCCCTTCTCTAGAGTAAGTAACCCCAGCTCAGTAAATATTCACTAGCTTGGTAAATATTTTTTCATAGATGACATCAAGTTTTCAAGGCAGCCAACAGTCGTCATTTGTTCTCCAGCTGACGCATCTCAACACACAGCAGTCAAACCTAAATGTAGCACTCCAGCGTAAGGCCTTGTAAGTTCTTTGTGGGGTAGAATAATGCTGCATGCCTTGCAGCTCAAAACATCAGCTTCCCAGCATGATGTACCCTCTCCCCTCATCTATTTTCCCCCTCAGCAGCATCACATTGTGGAACCATTATACTTCTCAGATCCTCTTCTGCAAACTGATGCCTATCCAAATACCTTACATCTGAAAAGCTGAGTATTTTCCGCTGAAGTAAGAAGTCTCCAGCTTGTCCTATTTTTACTTGGTATATTTTTGCCAGGTTGTCAGAATGATTTTGAAACCCCATACTATTCTTCAATATACTTGCATTCTTTCCAGCTTGCTGTCTGCTGCAAACTTAATAAATACCATCTATTCCATCATCTAGGTCACTAATGAAGAATAATGACTTGAGCCAGTCATCCAGGTTTCTTACACCTGCCAGCCCAGTGTAATTTCCTGTTTAGTGTTTCTACCCTAAATGCAATATAGCAAAAAGGTTCTCGAAAGTGACAATATCCCCACCCCACCACCACGTCCCTCAAGATAGATTTGCTGGTATGGCTTATTGGTAAAACTTGCCTAAAAAAAAAAAAAACAAAACGAAGTTCAGATTTATAGAACAGTAATAGAAAAGCTTTCTGGGTTTACATATATAGAGATATATTCTTGGTACTTCTGACAGACTCATTTCAACCACAAAACCAGACGTATTTTTAAATGCAAATGAAAACATTTTAAGTGTCTCTCTCCTAGTAGAATCTAGGAGAGAAGCATCCACAAAGTATGACAACGATCTATAAAAACAGATCTTCAGCAGCATCTCAATACCAAGAAGAATCACAGAATAGGGTCTCAAGGCCATACCCACACACGGCTGTAGAAGATGCCTCGTTTAACGCCATTTCCATCCATGCTATGTTGAAACAGGATGTGTGTCTAGTCACGTGACTGCAAAATAGAACCATGTAGCAGAGGGCAAAAACTCCTTCCCAACATCTATGTTCCCAGCACAGCCTTCGCAAAGGCACAGGTAAGCTTTTCCATTCAGTCTAGAACACCAAGAATTTGTTTGTTTCCAGTGGCATGCTGAGCCCCATGTTAGGGACACCTGGGATAGCACGTTTTTCTCAAATGCTATGCTTGGCTTGACTGCCTAGGGGCATGACCACACTAAACATTCATGAGTGAAGCCACTGGGATATGAGGAAATGTGATTATATACAATTACACTGCCTTTTGCACTGTGTCAACCAACACACAATGAATATAAAGTAAGAGACTCCCCAAACCTGTGTCAGCCTTTTAGACTGTCACTCGCTTCCCCTGTGGCAGTTATCTGCCATCCCTTTCAGGCAAGCAGGGCAATATTATGGATCCACTTATCACCAGTACTCTTTCTGACCTTTTCACATGCCTCTGAGAGCTGTCACAACGCACCTGAGTAAGCCTCACAGGTCTGAGCTTGACTGGCTTGCTAGGAAAAAATGTGACAGAGAAACAGAAACACTACAGTATTTCACAGAAAGGACAAGAGGACAGAGATGGCAGAGAAGAGCAGCACATGGATGGCAGGAAAGTATGCTAATGCCAGGTGAAGCTGCTGCCACGACTCAGGGAGCAAAGACTTGTTAAAGACTAAAAAGGCAGAACTGGCTGATTAGCCCTTGCAGAACAGAAAGGTATCCTGCCAAAGCAGCATTTTCCTTCTCCAAACCTACAAGAGAAGAGCTCTATCCTGCTGCTGTCCACCCCCTGCTTTCCTTTTCAGCCTGCCACAGAAACCACCCTCCTTACTGCTGCCCACACTTTTGGCTGAAGCAACCTACTCAGTTTCTGCAACCTCCATTCTTACAGTGAGCCATCAAACCCTCCCCAAGCACTGCTTATGCTCACTGTCCCTCATTTTAGTCACAGGAGCCATCACCCATCCTCCCACACGCAAAGCACTTGGCAACCAGGTTCTCAACATGTCTATCCCCATATGAAAACCATTTTAAAGCAAATTCTAGGAAAACACAAAATAAATATTTAAAACGAAAGTAAATCACCTCAAAGCTACTTTCTGGGCTACATTAGTCATACAGTGTTTTATTTTTTTAGACCTTTTTCATTCTAATTAAAAGAAAGCTTCATGAAATTATTAGTATGTCAGCAAATAGAAATACAGGATCACAGAACATGGTTTAAGGTTTGCCAAGATCATGTGCAAATTTCCTTAAGTAAACTTGCTCATATGTGAGTTGCGGTCAAATTAGTAAAAGGTGACTGTGACTCTTGAGATACTGTGCTGTTTGTTTAGCCTTAGACAATGATTTAAATATGGTAAATACTTAAATTCACTCAGAGCTCCTACAATATAAAGCTTGTGGTAGTAGAGTCCAGCTAACTGGTGTTTAATTCTTCATTCTAGAGAGCTGCCTGTAATAGGAAGAAAATACCATAATATGCCTACTTTATATCAGACAGTAAATTTCCTTTCAATAGTGCTTGCTAAAAATTTCCTCAGTATTTTTGACTAGAATTTGTCACACTTTATTGTGATCTTACACTGTCCAGAAGCTCTTAAAATGCATTATGATAATATAGGAAATACGATTGCCCAGCGTTTATGAAGTCCAAATTAATTATATAATAATTAATATTATTGGATTAATATATAATCCAAATCAATTACAAGATCTGTATGCATCCTTATATCATTGGATTGTCTTTTACTGTGAGCAGCATCAGGCTCCTTGTGCTAAGCAGACAATGGAATGGTGCCAGACCGCTCTGGGGAGGTAAAGCAGTGAAGGCTGGTTAGCACTGAAATAGGTCTTACATGGCAAGTATGTGGTAGGCGCAGCAAGCGAGCCTCCTCCTTGCCCGCCTCCCCTCCCCTTGTACCACTATACAACAGGTATGAGGCCCTGGGCAGGGTCGAACCGCCTAAGGACAACAAGGCTGACAGTCCTAATACATCACAGGAGCTGCCAGGACCAGAGAGGCCTACTCACCACATTAAGACCACTGCTACCAGGAAGAAAAGGAGGGCTGTAATCGTGGGCGACTCAGCTCTGAGGGGCACTGAGGGCCCGATATGTAGGGCAGACCCCACTCTCAGGGAAGTCTGCTGCCTCCCTGGAGCACGGGTTAGGGACATCACAAAGAGACTCCCTGGCCTGGTGCAGCCCACAGACTACTATCCACTGCTCCTGTTCCATGTGGGGGGCGATGAATGTGCAGATCGGAGTGTGATCTGGAGCACAGGTTATTTTTTCATCCCTACTTCCCCTTGCGGGCAATGACATTGAAAGGAACAGACGAGCTCCGTCTGTTAATATGTGGCTCCATGGCTGGTGTCACCGCCACAATTTGGGGTTTTTCAACAATGGAATGGCTATGTGGCACCAGGCCTGCTGGCAGCAGATGGGGGCTGGCTCACTCAAAGAGGGAGAAGTGGTTCCTCCCAAAAATTAGCAGGGTTCATTAACAGAGTGCAAACCTGTTAACAACAGTTAATTACTGATAATGTTTTCTGCAACCTCACAAGATCTATGTAGTGCTATGTAATTTAGTTGTCATAATTGTGTTAAATTTCTTGACATTATCTGTCATAAGACTTTTCAGCAAGCAGAGAGATAACCAGCATTTTGCTAATGAACTTTTGAACCTTTGCTAAAACAAGATGTGCGAAAAACACTAACAAGGTAGAGACAAATTTATGAGTTGGTAGGCGCCAGTAGTCTAATATAGGAGAATGATAGGAAAACACCCCATAAGTAAGAGCAGTAAATTCAAAGTTTGAAATCTAGCCAAATGTTTGAAGGCACCCTGAGAACAAAAAGTGTAAATACTACATTTTTAAAAAAAAAAAAAAAAAAAGAAAAAAGGTTTACATTGCTTGGAACATGAATAGTCAATAAATATGCAAGAGATCCGTGGCATAGTTGGTGAGATGCCTGTGTAACAGATCATAGAAACTGAGCTGGAAACTGCTGGGAACTTGAGAATATTGTTGGGGTAGTATCTTTGCAGTTGATCTGTGTTAAGAAGGATGAATTTAGTTTTATCTGTCATAAAGATTGAAGTAGTAAATCCTGGGCAGCCTTTGTCTGTTTGGTGAGGAGGGAGAGGTGGGGTGGGGCAACATGTTCCCGTGAAAAAGACGAGACCTCTTGTAGAATTGCATCTCTTTAAGTAGTTGTCTCTGCACGGAGAATTAACTTGTCCTCTCTTTCCCCACTGCTTTAAACTCCATTTGTATTTACTTTCATAGCATGTCCTGTTGCATGCACATGAGTGCCCAAACTCCAGAGGTGCAGCTTCTGCCCTCAGCTGGCTCTACATGGTCTGGATGAGTTCAGGCGTCCCAGTGCTTTCCACACTTGTCAAGAGTAGCCGTGAAGAGACCTCTTACACCTGTAGTCATTAGCAAGACTTCCAGAATGACTTAATGGGACATTATAGGAAAACTTGAAGGAAACAGCGAATTTTTCATTTTACTTGGGCTTGTCTGTGCTGGGAGCTCCTTCCTGGCTCCTGGGTCGGTGGTGGAAAGCTGGGGCTCCCTGCAACGTGAAGCTGCTACTGTGCAGAGCCATATTTCTTTGTTATGGTGAGTACAACTCAGAGTAAGAGAAATCAGTGGGAGGTGTCCCTGTCTATGGCAGGGGGGGTGGAACTTGATGATCTTCAAGGTCCTTTGCAACCTAAACCATTCTATGATTCTATGATTCACAAAGCAAGTCCTGCAAGCCTAAACCCAGCTCAGGATCACCGCCCCAACTCTCCACAGCTCTGTCCCAGAGAACATACCTCCAAGGGAGGTGCTCAGCTTTAGGCAAATGCTAAAAATGCAAATGGATGGATGGAAAACCTCCAGCAAAACAGAAGTGTGTCAAGAACTATTCAGTCAACAAAACTTCCTAAGAGGGTAAACATGACCCGCAACTCCCCCAGAGAGAGGGAGGCAGATACTAAGATTGAGGGAAGTCAACAGGGCCCAGAAATTTTAGGCAGAGACAGAAGCAGTGGTAGAGGCAAAAATGGTCACAAACATTATGCAGTACGTTCAGAAGGGACACTTGTGAAACAGCCAATGTGACCTGTAAAGCAGGCACGACTTCCAGCCACAGACAACAGAGGCCCTGACAGTCAGCACAGGGTGCCTTCTGCTGCTGTACTCTAGCTGCTTTAAAATTTAAAAAGTCTGTCTACAGACCATGGACACATATTCCTCTCCAAGATCAAACCAGCCGCCTTCCTCCTCCAACTCTTCCTGCAGCTGTCTCACCCATTGCTGCCCAGGATCATAGTGTAAAGCCTTCAGAGGAAGCTGCATCAGGATTGTTAGCAGCTCCCAGTTTGTTCAGGATCTCTGGCAGTGAGGACATGCCTGCTTTGCTGCTCCTCCAAGATCCAGCTGTTGCCCCTGGTCCTCCAGAAGGAAGCATTTGTCTTCTGAAATTTTATCTGATGGCCAGTCCCTCTCACATCCAGCAGCATCCTGCTCACACCAAAGTAGCTTTACTCTTCTCATGCACAGGTTAACGAGCAGAATCCATTCCTCAGGGCTCAAGGCTGGCATTTTTAGGAGGGCAAAGGATTGCTGGAACGATAGTTGTAAAAAGAAAGGGGAAAAGAAAGGGAGACATTCATGAAGAGCTAGAAGGTTCAGAAAGGGGCCCATCAAGGGGAGACTGACAGAGAAGGTAAGTTGGGTATGAAAAAGACTAGTAGGTATGCAAGTTTAGTGAAAGAGGAAGGTGAGAGCCAAGAAGGATTGTGGGCTCATGGATGACAGCCAACATGAAGGCACAAAAGCCATCCAGTTATTGACATAGCAAAGGAAGCATGTGAGGACGTTATATGAACTGAGCAGTCCAAGAGCATTTTCCTAGTACACATGTGCTCCCTACACACTCATTGTTTGGTCCCTTACTTCAGCATTAGGGGTAGGAGTACATCGGATTAAGAGCCTGCAGAGGATCTTCCCATCTGGCTTCATCCAAAATAAATCTCTAGGGTGCATGTAACAGAACAGTACAAGAAAATGTAGAAGTACACTACTGCAAACTAAGAGGCTAATTAATATTAGAAAGTATCTACACAGCTGCTTTTTCAGATGGTCTTTCCAATATTTTTATCCCAAGCTATGCAGCAACTAGGAGGAAGATCTTGACTTGGGAGTTCTGGGGGAAGTCAGCACATGGTGGCAGATTTCATTTGGTCCTCAGAAGATAGTCAAGCATTCTGCATAAACAGGAGTTTCCCAAATGCTTTGTGTCAAGGCATATAACATTGTGATAGTCCAGCGGAATGACAAAGAAGCTGCAGATAACAAATACATTAATATACTTTACAAAAAGCAACAGTACTGGTTTAGAATACTGACAGTAATAAAAAATGTTCAAATTTGCATTTCATAGAAAAGAAGGAGGGAAAAAAATACTTCCCTCCTTTAAGACAAAACAGAAGTATCTCACTGGAATTTCATGATCCTGACATCTCTAGAAAGTCAGCCTATACTTTACATAATGGAATGGCAATAATACTGAAAATTTCAAAGTGAAAATCTGTAATGCCAGAATGCCTGCCAGAAAACACAAGGCAGGCAGATCCCTACTGTTCAGCAACTACCTCTTTTACCTCAGAGCAAATATTTAGAATACAGGTGATATTACTGCTATCAGAGGAGCAAATATATTGTGCAGAAACCTGAATACTTCTTTCCTTAAAAAAACCCAAACATTTATTTGTAAATTACACCTCACCTTTAATCTCCACCAAAAAACACAGCAAAAAAAATATAAATCTATAAGCATAATAGAATTCTATAAGCACAGCACAGGTTCATCAAACAATCATGTAATCTCTCCAAAGCCCTATCATGACCCCAATCCTACAGAAGCTAAATGTGTGCAAGATAGAAATTGCACAGTCTCAGAAAGCTCTCTCTGTAGATTAAGAGATTATTCAAATCTTTGTAGCATCAGTGCCAAAAAAAAAATCAATTCATCAATACAGCATAGGGCAGCCTGGACCGTGCAATTCATGAGAACATTACAACTCCGTTGTCACAATTCATTTTGACAAACTTGGAATTTTCCTTAACTGAAGAAAACTGGACTTCCTGAAATTAATGCTACTGGAAAAAAACAAACAACTAACAAGAAGCTGTTTCAGTATTCCAGATTTTTGAGGTTTACTATTTGAAATTCAAGCTGTGCTGACCAGCAGTGATTACCCACATGATGTTCTTCTGCCAGTTTTCTCACTGGGTAAGCACTTTCTCAGGCAGCAGAATAAAGCAGGTGGTTATACGGTCATTTGTTCTTTTTGAGTATGCCATGAAAGTTTGAAGTTTTACTGGAACAAAGAGAAATTATTTTACTCACTCTCAATGCAGCTTCTGTTCATAGAACAAACAAGAAGGCACAGACATTGCTAATTTAAAAATACTTATAGCAAATATCTTTCCAAAATATTTTTATTACTCAATATGCATCTATCACAGTTGCCACCGAATGTCAGAATTTAATCACATAATTATTGCACTTACAAAGTTACCCCAAGACCCTAACCCGCTTCTCAGAGATCACTAGTCCCTTGCCTCAGCAGCTCACGCTCCCCGCCATTTAATTTCCCAGCATTTTCCCTCTGCTCTGGCTATACGCTTTGCTGCTTCTATGCACACAGAAATGTCGCAAACATCACAAATTCTGGTTCAACAGGTAATGCATGATATAAGGGCAGAACCAATAGCAACAGAGCAGTTCAGTGAAAAAGGCCACAAGCTGAATAGGGTGCTGAGGGGAGGGGACTGTCACATGGGCAAGAGCAAGAACAGTTAGCCAATTTGTCAGACCTCCATCTCATTACTCTTTTTTGTCTCATTTTGCCAGGTTCACTGGCATTCAAGTTATAGTAGTGAACTGATGAGGTCTTTTCTACTGCTATTTCTTTGTAGAGATTCAATTATTTTAGCACCTCAGCACCTGCCTTCGCATCCATTACCTCTGAGATCTGGCCATCAAAACAGCTCGGCTGAACTGCATGTGCTATAAAAGAATTATTTGCATAGACAAAAATATTTAAAATATTTAAAATTTCACACAAACAATTGCAAAAACATTTTTTAATTTAGGCAAAGCATGGAGGCACACAGATACTTGATTTTCTTTGCTCCCTTCAAGAATCATGATATTCCCCCATCCTGAAATTCTGCAACATTCCTACAGGACCACAACTTGACCCTAGAGGTGAATTTCATTTTGCTTTTTCATTGTGGTTAAATCTGATCACAATTTTGATAAAGAATTACTTAAGATTATTTTTCACTCTTGACCCTGTCCTGTCCTTGCCTAAGTAGCCAAAACAAAATTCCAACAGGGCATGGCACACCCACAGCACTGTGGAGAAGCGTGGTACCTGGTCAAGCATGGGTCAGGTGGTAATTTACACGCCACAGCACTTACAGAACAACAGTAGATAAATATCACATTACAAAATTGAGCTTTAAAACCTGAACACCTCATTCTCTGGACATCAATCCTCCAGGTAGCCATGTTATTTCAACAAATTTTGTGATGTTCTGGGCCGTGTAAACGTATCTATGTGATTAAAGAATATAACAGACAATGCTGTATGAACATACAGCATAACAGAACAAAGAATAGTTTTAAAATACACAAAAATGTCACCACTACCAGACTTTTTTTGTATGTATACATAAAGATTGTGTGCCTGTACACACACAAACAGATGAGCATGAATTTACCAGTAACGAAGTTTCACAAAGTTTTAAAATAGCCTGAAGCAGTGTATGCATCTTTCACTGAAAAGCAACATGATGAATTATGTTAGAACAGATCATTCCTTTCTCTAACATGTGATGTGATAAATCATGAAGAAGGGACATCACTGTGTAAAACCCACACATATACCAGTAAAACATGCGTCAAGAGACAATATGCAGAGATACACAGTAATATTAATAATGGTACAAATGAAGCAGGGATGCAAATGTGCATGTGAAAGCACCAAAAGGTCAATGGAACAAGAATAAAAAGAATGGCCTATGCTGATAGCCAAGGACATAAACAGCAATAAAATACCAAGGAATGTGTTGTTTACATCAAAACCAGCCCTGTGCTCTCTACAGCACAAAGGATTTGTCTGCTGACAACAGGAAGACAGCAACAAGGCTACGCAGCACACTGCATGTGCCATTACTCTTCCCGTTAGCCCAACACAACTTTAAAACAAGGAAACACAGACAATGGGCAGCAGTCCCGCGTAAAATTTATGGAGGCTGAAGTAAGCAAGACTGTGAGGGAAAAGGATCATGTTACGTTAACTGTTGGATCCTACAGCACACAAAAAACATGTCCAAAACTGAGTTCTTCATTGTCAATGACAAGGAACCCAGGAGATACGATGAGGATTCACCAGTTGGGGGCCTTTGTCTCCCATGTCATACACGAGTGACCTGCCCAGAGACCAGATGTCGACTTTGTGAAGTATCTGAATTCCTTCTTCGGAATTTGCACTAAAAGTGATGCAAAATCTATTGCAATCGAAATCTATATTAAATAGATTTTGAGTTCATTAACAGATCTCAAAAAAAGGGGTAAATGGAGGAATCTCCTTTGTACAAAGAAGATTATTTTTTTTTACAAGTTCATAAAATTTTATAATCTGGTTTGATGCTATTCAGCATTTTCATCAGTGATAAGGAAATTAGATTTAAAGGCACTGCCTGAAGTTCAAGGACGACACATTGAAGAAATGATAAACATGGAGGATGACATGGTTGTCACATACAAAGCAATGTGGATCTCTTGGTAACCAGTGCTCCTTTTAACAAAAAAGCATTTTAATGACAAATGCAATGCTAAGCATCTAGCAACTTAAGAGTGTCTGATGCACTTAGGAAGGCACCACTAAGAAAAATAACACAGGTGTGTTTTAAAGATGTCGTTCTCCCAGCGTGTTACTGTGGCAAAAGGTGCCAATCAAAACAGTAACACAGAGCTATAAAAGGAAGATAGGAGTTTTATATCTACCCATAGCATGAGCAAAATATCAGAAAATTAGACTTGCAGAAAAAAATATTTTCCCTCAATGACTACAACAGAACAACCCTGAAAGTTATGGACTTGAATGTACTTAGCCTGTCAGAGAGACAGAAATGTGGTTAGTGAGCACCATCCAGTATACCGAGTACAGTATAATGCCACCAGGGAGAAAACCAGCTAAAGACCATGTTCTTATTTAACACAATGGTGCTAGTAACACTTAACACTAAAGCATGCACATCTGAAGACTCAAACATGGGCTATGGAGAGTATTCATCTGAGCACAAACCATCCATATTAGAATTGAGAGATTCATTACCTGGCAACAATAATTAACCTACTCCACTTTCCAAAATTACGATAATGGTAATCTCCCAAATACTTTAAGATAAAATAGTGACTAGTTTTCTTTTCATGATTAACCCGTTGTTGTTTATTACAAAGGTACAAGATGAATATACTGGACACAATCATTTGAAAGTCCAAAGCGGAGTTTCAGCTTGCTTTAAACTCAGATGAAGCTGAAAAAAAGGAATGGATAAGACGGAAATGAAAATTAAATGGGAAGGAAAAATTAGCTGGTTCTACTTTCAGGACTCTAAGGTGTAAGACCTTCTCAGCTCTACCCACAGCTTCCACTCCTTCCATAAAAGCCCTATCTTTGACATACAGTTTAGCAGCACTGTGTTATTTGCTGATATCAAAAGCTAGTCTTGACTGTGACACCAAAAAAGCCGATTTTTTTACTACTGTGCCTGAAAAACTCTAAACAGGGATGCAACTAACCCAACAAAAGAAGGTTATTCTTTTTTAGATAAAATTTAGATCAGCAACTAAGTCTATAGCTCTAACACATAGGCAAAGAGTGATACAAGCATCTGATGCATATGTAACGGAAGTGGAACTTTATGAATAGGTGGATTCACAGCTAAGCATAAGCTGTACCCACAATACAGACTGCACCACCCAAGCTATCCACCTCTCGAGACAAAAAGGGCAAACTCCCACCAGTCCTGGCTCACAAGCCTTCTTGCGTAACTATTTTGCCCACTCTACTTCCTGCCAAAGGTCAACACATTACAGAGACATGCAACAAGGACTTTCCTGTGGGCAGCCTTGCCCTACATCCCTTGTCCAGGCACATCGAATTCCTTAAGCTGCCATCAGACAAGAGTCTTCTACCAGCACACACTGATTTGCGGTAAAAATTCTTGCCAAGAGAAGATATGTGAGCCACAGCTATAGAGGCAGACACTCTAAAGAACAAACTGATCTAAATCTCTATACTTTCAGTGTTGTTATGGTTTGAGAAACCCACAACAATTTATTATCGTTTAGACAATGATTCTCCCACCTGATGACCCTTTCCCACACAGGCAGGGGAACCAGGGAAAACCAAGGAAACCTGAGTGTTGAAATATAAACAGATTTAATAGAATAAGACTAGATAATTAACATTAATAATATCAAAGAGCCAATATTGATACCAATACCAACATAAGATACACAAGGATTACACCCAGCCAATTCTATCAGTAGGAAGCTGTGCACTCCCAGCAGTGGACAGCAAACGTCGGACACTGTGAGCGCTACAGCTTTGGGAGGAAGGGAAGGCCTCAAGGGTCTGGCGCTGGAGCAAGAAGTTCTCAGGATGGTAGCCGTGAAGGGAGAGAGAGAGAGAGAGAACTCCTCAGCAAACTTTCTAATTTATATTGAATGTGACATTCATGGTATGAAACAATCCTTTTGGCCAGCTTGGATCAAGTGCCTGGGTCTCGCTCCTCCTCATCCCTGTACATGGCTAACTCAAAACCACTGAGACCTTGAAACCCATATACCATAGCTGGCTATAAAGTAAGTATTTTCACAAATTCAGACACTAGTCTTCTAAAAAGTGCAGCTTTGCCAGGCATTAGAAGATAAATTAGTCCTGTGTCACTCAAACCAGGACAAGTGTAACAATGGTACTTATCAAAACACTCACCTCAGGTCAACTTGTTTACTTCATCTCTATACAAATATAAACAGCAGCAGCAGCAAAGTGTATACAGAAGAGAGCTACAGCAATACAAATTTCCATTTCAATACTGTTTCACAGCATAAGGAACTCATTGCTCAGATTTAGGTGTAACTGTTGACACGTGCTCTGCAGAAAGTTCTCTCAAAGTATGTTTTTCTCCTGTAATAATTTTAATGGAATACTGCACATTATTGTAATGTAAGGAACTTAATTTCTCTCAGTGAACACCAGATTGCAGAGGCTGTGCACTTTCAGAGAAAAAAAAATCCAAACAAGCCCTAAAACTTTCATAAACAAAGAAATACAGAGTTTTTATTTTGATTAGGAATACAAATTTTCAGTAACTTGAGTATCTCAAGACTGCATTTTAGCAGCTTTTATAATTAACATGGAAAATACTTTGTTTCTCCAAAATGTAGTATTATTTATAGTAAACTGTCTAAAATTTTTTAGATCGTATTTTTCCAAAACTAATCACTGTTTTCCAGAACTTAAATGAAGTTTCTGTCTTCAGATACAGTGAATCAAATTTGAACTCATGCACTTCGCAAATGACGTACCACGACAGGAGAGCGTTCAGGACAGTAATGCCCTGAATGAATGAAAAAAGCTGCGAAGCTGCATGCATAAATATACAAAGATCCTGAAACACACCTACGTAAGACAAAGGAAGCAGCAATCTTTCTGACATGTTTTGGGGTACTTAGAGGCTTTTGTTTGTGTTATTTTACAATTCTTCAAAGTTACTCAAAATTAATTCCCTTGACTGTCTTTGACAGTTGCATCCTTCAAGCCACAACAAAGCCTATACAACTGGGGAGATAAAACTCATAGACGGCTGTTGGGAGAGAGTTAGGCTTGTACAACCAGTGTATTTCACTTTTAAGGTTTCCTTTGGGTACTCTGGCATTTGATTGAAACACTTTTCCTCATCACAGGTCACCTATATACATAAACAATTTTTTATAGATATATCTATCTGTAAGCATAAAAATATATGTGCACACAGAAACTGTCAATCAAATTCCAGTTTTATGCACCTACATGACACTAGCGTCAGAGCTTTTGGGGGGGTTTGTTTTGTTGTTGTTTTTTTTTAAAAGATGGTTGGCATAATTTCCTAAGTCACTTTCACTCAATTTCTCATTCTCAGTTTTCCCCCTGAGGTTAACTGATAGTCCATATTTGCCACTGATAAAAACTTTCTTACAAAACTGTTACTAACTTTCTTGAAACTTGCTTAATTAAGCCCCTAAGCAAGTAGTGATTTTAACACGTGTTTCTCTTGAATTCTTGGCTGGTCACATTCTTAGGTTGCTGTTATCCAAGGATATCAGCTGCTTCACTGTAATGCATAAATGAATTTTATGAAAATTATGTGACCAACTTTGACATTTCCACAGGTGCAAGTAGATTATATAATTTCTGCTACTGAACTACAGTCTGTATTTTATAATTACTGAAATTAGTTTCAGTAATGTCAAGAGAAGGACAGATGCAACAAAAATAAATATATAAAAGTTATCTAACTGACTTAAACTGAAATTGACAAATTAAACAAAAGAAAAAGGAAAAAGAACTGATTTAGCCCGGAAAAGTCAGGTATTTTACTTCTAGGGCAGGTGCTTTAACCACTGAAGCTCTAAAGAAAGAATGAACCTCCTCTACCTACCCACTTGCTTCTTTTTAAGTATTACTGTTTCTGAAGGCTCCTCTCCACCTCACAGAAGGCTCCTCTCCACCTCACAGAAGCCTGTTAATTCACTTTTAGGAGAAGGGCATTTTAAACCAGAATGTACCTACTTGAAGCTGAGGGTAATTTTTGTGCCATAACCTTTAAGTTCATGTCCTGTCTCTCCGTAGTTCTTATTTTGCTGCACTCTACAGATATGGGTAGGAAACAATCGAGGATAAGGACACTGACACCTTAAATTCAGTGATGGAAACTCACCCAACATTCACTGAGACATAACATAAATAGGTCAGTGAAAACAGAGGGCATGTTTTTTAACCTAAGCCAGTGGGGCTTGTAAGGTGACAGCCATGGAACTAGATGAAAAGGTCAGCTACTAGTTGGAATAACTCCACACACAGCAAGAACGTACGTGCCTGATGGCACAATCAGGGTACCCCTTGCAGATGAATGGCAGATGATGTTCAACAAGTAAGCAAGCATTGCCTGCTTGCAGCAGGTAGCACAATGTGTTGGAATGGACGTCACATATAATGAACTTGGAATAACAGCTACTGCACGGGTAGACGACTCTGCTTACGATTTTGCTGGCAGGAAGTCAGCATTGCCCTCTTTCACTGCCTATCTGATCAACTTAATAAAAGGAACCTGAGTACCACTTCTGGCATCAAGTTGAGCACATAGATAAGTAAGTCTAAGAGCTCTGGTTGG
>NW_009648250.1:651439-694254 GCF_000708025.1 Charadrius vociferus | reverse complement strand
ATTCAAATACCACTTCTTTTCAAATGATCTGTTACTCAGCATGCTTCCTGCCAAATACCCACCTTTCCACATAATCATGTTATATACACATGACAATCCCACCCCACTGAGACTTAGAATCAGCAGCCACTTCATGTTGTCATAGAAACTTTATTTAAAAATTATCTGCATATATATGTAACACAACTCTGTACGGTCCAGCCAGTAGCCAGTCTTTAAAATAGGGTGTTTTTTTTTTTTTAAAAAATGTAACAAACACAAAAGAAAGCTCAAATGTTTTGCACACTAACTCTTGGAAACATACGCATGGTGAACTATAAGCAAGACACTTTTCCTCATGCATCCCTCTTTCCTTTCCTCCTCCGATTGCATCATATAAGAGAAAAAGAGATCATTTCAAAGCAGGGGAGGTGCGGGACAGCGGGCATGGTGGACACCAGTACAAGTCAAACCTTGCTTTCCAAGTCTCTCTATTTGATCAGCCCTGAGCCATCTCTTCCTGTTCTGCTTAAAGCTGCGTCTTTGGCATGCCATTGGCTCTGAAGCTCCAGAATACAAAACAATATGTCTACCTGGAGCCATTCAGAGCCTCTTGAAGTTTATGGCAATAAAAGCCCAGGATATCTCACATTGTGAAATTCAGTCTTCATGTCAACATGATATAACATGCAAATACAGCAGCCAACGTGGTCCACACACACAGCCCCTGATGCTACAGCCCTTGCTGTCCTCAGTACTATGAGCCCTGTTAACTAAGATACCAGTACCAAAGATATTTTAAAATACCATCTGCAGAATCCTAAGCACTTTAATAACTAGATATGATTATGCTGACAAGGGGCTATTCCTTTATCATACTTTACTAAAGTCTCAGCAACATTACAGAATGTGCTTTTACATCTCAGTGATTAGCTATGAAAATAAGTATATGAATGCAATTGAGGTGATTGCTTTGCAGCCATTTTTCGAACTTGGAGAAAAAATACCTAGTAAAACTCATCGTCAAACAACATAGCAAGAGTAAGCAAGGTCATGGCTACAGATAAAAAAAGAGCCTCAAGAGCCACTTTCCGCTCTGGATTAAGTCAACGGGATTTTAGCCATTAGCTTAAACAGAGGCAGTCTTTTGCCCACATAACAGCTTCACGTTAATATAAAGCACCAAGGGCACCAAGAGAAACACAAAAAATCTTTTTCCTTAACTGTTTTTCTCTCTATCATTGCGATAATCAAATACTTGATGTGGAATTAGTTTCATATTTTCTTGACTTTTCTTAAATAATGAGTTTGCTTACTATTTAGCATAAGACTTTTCATGTGTCAGAACCTAAAACAAAAGAGTCTCTTCCAAGTCAGCAGACATCCTATGAAGCACAGACTTCTGGTAAACCATTTAAGTCAGAACAACAGAGCACTTAACTGCACTTTCCCAGACATTACAGTTTCAGTTATTCACATACCTAACCTTACTATCACCAAAAGCTACACAGCACTACCAAGCTGAAAACAAGTATAGGAAAAGAAAACGAAATAACTGGCCTTTTGTGCAAGGGCTTTGAGTTTTATTCACAATGTGTTGTCACATTAACACAAGCTTATTCAAGTACAGTGAGAACCTTATAATCCTAAGATATTTTTTGAAAGAAAGTAATAAGTGAACAGAGCTGCTTTTGATTTTGCTATGTTCTTATCCCAATACTCTCAACAAATTACCAATGAAGAACAAGAAATAAAACAGATACAAATAAAAATACAAGCTTCCAAAGCAAAAAGCTGAAAAAACTAGAAAAACAAAGCCAAGGTACAGAAATCTTAGAAAAGAACAGCTAAACTGCAGCATCTGAGTTCATATTATCCTAACTCAGTAACAATTTATACAATACAGTCTTTTCTTCAACTAACCAAAATAGTTGCTTAACAACCCTATACATTTAGTGGAATACATCTATTCTTTGTTCCTACTTTTTCATCCACAAGTCTGATCACAGAATTTCGTAAGGAAACAGTTTTACTTACATGTCAAGTTTCATTTATACCATCCATGAAGAAACCAAATTTCTTCCTTGATTTTTAACAGGAGAAATGTTCAGTACAAAATAAAAGCTTCAACATACGAACTTTTTGTCATTTTGGAAATCCCTCACAATAGCCGCTCTAGAAGAGGGGGGTGGGCATAAAAAAGGTCACTGCACAACCCAGAGGTTTTCATTTACAGTCTTAATTTCTTTGTGTGTATTTTACAGCAGATCAACAGCCATAATTAACCATTTTAACTCCCCTGAAAAGACTACTAGCCTACTCAATAACTGTCAAAACTATATATTTTACTGTGAGCACAATAGCAAAAACTTTATCTACTTACAAACTTCCTCTTCTCGGAAGGCTCAACTCCTTCTGCAACAGAAAAAAAGTTAACATTGTGTTAGGAATAAAACTTATTTTAATTGGATGTGGCCTTTTGAAGACAAGTACTGTAATCCTCCCATCCCACCAGTAGCAGACAGGTAGAAGTGGTGTATTTGGACTATAATAAAAGATGATAAGAGATTTTACATGCACCATATTTTACTTGTTGCCTTCCACTCTTATTTGAAATAGTAACATTGGCAATGGGAAAAGTCTAGGCCTTTTTGTAGCAGCAATATTAAAATACCTCAAACAACAGGTGGATGTTACAGAAAAGCCTTACGAACAGAGCTATGATGCGTTGGTAACAGTATTAAAATTTGAAAGAGTCAGTGACAAAGATATACTAAGTGCTTTCCAGTATCCATCATTTGCAAAAGTTGTTAACAGCATCCAGAACTAAATAGGTGACCATCTGCACCAAGAGTTCTACACTATGTTCTTTATCCCAAGAAAGATGAAGTACCTCACAGTTTGGACAATTATAAATCATTATAATTTATTGCAATGTACTGGAAAGTACTCGCATAACAACAGAATCGCTGTTGTACAAACATTTCTACAACTTTTGCTGAGAACAGTTTAACTACTACATGGGACTGACAAGATAGCCTGCTAGCCCAATGGAAATTGCAGACATTTTACTAGCATTTTGGTGAAGAAGAATGCCCCAAGATACAAGAATTTTTGCTCATCAGAAATAATAACAATAATATATATATCCACAAGTAGATTATCTTGTATTGTGTAAATCACAGAATAGCTGAGGCTGGAAGGGACCTCTGGAGATCCTCTGGTCCAACCTACTTAAAGAAGGAACAATTGCAGCGGGTTATTCAAAACCGCATCCGGTTGGGTTTTGAACACCTGCAAAGATGAAGACTCCACATCCTCTCTGGGAAATCTGTTCCAGTGTTCAATTACCCTCACTTTTCCCCATTTCTCACACGAACTTATATTCTGAATCCACATTTAAACAAATGTTCTTTGTGGTCATGTCCAGCAGGGAGTACCACCTGTGTTTAAGCAAAGGGACAATTTTTCTGACCCACAGGATACACAGACAGATATATTAAAGTTGAAGACTATCACCAAAGAGAAGAGAATGATTCAAGTTTTTGTGCAAGGGCTTTGAGTTTTATTCACAATGTGTTGTCACATTAACACAAGCTTATTCAAGTACAGTGAGAACCTTATAATCCTAAGATATTTTTTGAAAGAAAGTAATAAGTGAACAGAGCTGCTTTTGATTTTGCTATGTTCTTATCCCAATACTCTCAACAAATTACCAATGAAGAACAAGAAATAAAACAGATACAAATAAAAATACAAGCTTCCAAAGCAAAAAGCTGAAAAAACTAGAAAAACAAAGCCAAGGTACAGAAATCTTAGAAAAGAACAGCTAAACTGCAGCATCTGAGTTCATATTATCCTAACTCAGTAACAATTTATACAATACAGTCTTTTCTTCAACTAACCAAAATAGTTGCTTAACAACCCTATACATTTAGTGGAATACATCTATTCTTTGTTCCTACTTTTTCATCCACAAGTCTGATCACAGAATTTCGTAAGGAAACAGTTTTACTTACATGTCAAGTTTCATTTATACCATCCATGAAGAAACCAAATTTCTTCCTTGATTTTTAACAGGAGAAATGTTCAGTACAAAATAAAAGCTTCAACATACGAACTTTTTGTCATTTTGGAAATCCCTCACAATAGCCGCTCTAGAAGAGGGGGGTGGGCATAAAAAAGGTCACTGCACAACCCAGAGGTTTTCATTTACAGTCTTAATTTCTTTGTGTGTATTTTACAGCAGATCAACAGCCATAATTAACCATTTTAACTCCCCTGAAAAGACTACTAGCCTACTCAATAACTGTCAAAACTATATATTTTACTGTGAGCACAATAGCAAAAACTTTATCTACTTACAAACTTCCTCTTCTCGGAAGGCTCAACTCCTTCTGCAACAGAAAAAAAGTTAACATTGTGTTAGGAATAAAACTTATTTTAATTGGATGTGGCCTTTTGAAGACAAGTACTGTAATCCTCCCATCCCACCAGTAGCAGACAGGTAGAAGTGGTGTATTTGGACTATAATAAAAGATGATAAGAGATTTTACATGCACCATATTTTACTTGTTGCCTTCCACTCTTATTTGAAATAGTAACATTGGCAATGGGAAAAGTCTAGGCCTTTTTGTAGCAGCAATATTAAAATACCTCAAACAACAGGTGGATGTTACAGAAAAGCCTTACGAACAGAGCTATGATGCGTTGGTAACAGTATTAAAATTTGAAAGAGTCAGTGACAAAGATATACTAAGTGCTTTCCAGTATCCATCATTTGCAAAAGTTGTTAACAGCATCCAGAACTAAATAGGTGACCATCTGCACCAAGAGTTCTACACTATGTTCTTTATCCCAAGAAAGATGAAGTACCTCACAGTTTGGACAATTATAAATCATTATAATTTATTGCAATGTACTGGAAAGTACTCGCATAACAACAGAATCGCTGTTGTACAAACATTTCTACAACTTTTGCTGAGAACAGTTTAACTACTACATGGGACTGACAAGATAGCCTGCTAGCCCAATGGAAATTGCAGACATTTTACTAGCATTTTGGTGAAGAAGAATGCCCCAAGATACAAGAATTTTTGCTCATCAGAAATAATAACAATAATATATATATCCACAAGTAGATTATCTTGTATTGTGTAAATCACAGAATAGCTGAGGCTGGAAGGGACCTCTGGAGATCCTCTGGTCCAACCTACTTAAAGAAGGAACAATTGCAGCGGGTTATTCAAAACCGCATCCGGTTGGGTTTTGAACACCTGCAAAGATGAAGACTCCACATCCTCTCTGGGAAATCTGTTCCAGTGTTCAATTACCCTCACTTTTCCCCATTTCTCACACGAACTTATATTCTGAATCCACATTTAAACAAATGTTCTTTGTGGTCATGTCCAGCAGGGAGTACCACCTGTGTTTAAGCAAAGGGACAATTTTTCTGACCCACAGGATACACAGACAGATATATTAAAGTTGAAGACTATCACCAAAGAGAAGAGAATGATTCAAGTATGTGGATGGATGTCCTTAGTCAAGTGCATCACAAAAGGTTGTTTAAAGTTATGTAACAGACACTCAGTTGTCATTCTCTAAGTTATCAAAGGGAATGGCAAAATTCTCTTTGAAAATTAAATATATATATGGACACTATGTAAGTGTGCACACATGTATTTCACATAGCACACAAATTCATAGGTACTGACCAGAAAATGCACATGAAAATACAATTGAATGGATAAAAATAGTTCAGCCAGGCACCATAGAAAAGGCCATAAGGGAATGAATAATTATGTATTCTTTAGAGACTTTTAAATGGTGTTCAGTAAGTAAAGCCCAGGCTGCTAACTCAATGATAAGGATTAAAATATCAAGTAGCTGCTCAATTCTTGAGCACCGCCCATCCTGTTCACTGAATGCAGCAGGAAAAAATAGTGTGAAACAATGTAATAAGAGATCATAACGCAAAGGCATAGGAGAGCAGAATTAGGAGCCTTGGTAACGAATTCTAGCACTTCCTAGGAAGTTCCAGCAACTGTTCAGAATCTGCAATTTAAAACAACACCTTTTAGCATAACGTGCTTACATACAAAAGAACAGTTACACCTGCATACAACTTTGCATTATGAAGCTGAGTAATTCCCCTAAATTTAAAATGTCACATTCATCATGAACAAAATGTAACTACAATTTAGAACCCACGTACTTCCCTTTGTTGTGTTTTTTTTTTTCTTTTAATATTTACAATGCCATTGTGTTCTATTTCTAACATAAAACTTTACTTGTAATTCTAGGCATTGTCATACCGTAACAGACAATGATTGTGGAGAAATTGCCAAAATGTATGAGCAAGAATCATACTTGGTTTTGCATTGCATTTAACAGAGCTGCAACATGTACTTTAAATTTGTTTCTTATGATTCAGATCTTTTTTTTTTTGTCTTTTTTTTTTTTCAAATCAGAGTTTTTTAGTTATAGTTCATCATTAAAACAGCACAGCAAATGACAGACACATGAAGTCACATTAATCTCTTGGCCACTCTCATGCATACCATCCTGAAGCACTGCTTTTGACTACAGAATAAGAATCCATAAGAGATGATTCAATGTAACGACTTGCTGGTAAGGATTATAAGAACTGCCAAGATCTCCCCATACAAAGTAAAAAATGAAACAAAACCTTGAGTATGTAATTCACACAGGAAGACTTACAAAACATTGCAAATAAAGCGTTTGTAAAGGCTGGGTTTTAAAATACTATACATATAAACAAACAAAACAAGGAAATGAAATAAAACAAATCTCCTTTCTGGATAATATCTATATAGTCATTTTTCCTATATATCACATTTAACAGCATTGATGTTAAAATGCAATGTCACTTCTCTCATGCTTCTCCTGAAAAGAAGAAAAGAAACCTACCCAAAACATAGTAAACTGAAGCTTGTTTTTCTGTCTCAGATCAGGTGAATTTTCACAGTTCCTATATGATTTTTTAGTGTCACTTAGGACTCACCTGCCCCAAAGATTTTTTACACAGCCTGACAAAATTATCAGATGTGTCAGCAGACTTTATTACTCCAGACAAGGCTCACCACCATTATGCCACCTTTGTAATAGTACAGCAGAGCACCACAGTGGGGTCTACACAGAGCAGGTGGGAAAAGTGTAAACACACTCTACACTGGGCTAGTCTATAGATTAGATCAGAGAAATCATTCATTTCCTAGGTACCATCCATACCATTCAAAAGTTAAAGATACCATTTTTACTCCATTTCTCCCAGCTGTTTTACTCACAGCCACTGAAAACAGGGAAGCACTGAATGATACCATACCAAAAATGAGTCAGTTCTTCAGGCTTGCAATGCTCCAGCTCAGATCTCAGTTCCACTGCAAATAACTGTAACGACTTCACAGTTTTCTGGCATTACACTGTTTCCTTTCTGAAACTCCCAATAAAACAGACTCAAAAGACTGCCTGTTCTAGTTCCGCTGCACAGCATCCAACACATATGGACTGCTGAAGGTAAAAACTTGGTGGTATCAAGACCTTCAGATCATGTACTTAGCAGGCAAGCCCCTGGAGTATTAAAAAAAGATGCCTTAGCTACCACTCTGCATGGTTCTCGGGCACCAGCTCTGCCCCAGAGGACAACACTATGATCTTTAGCCCTTGTCCTACACAGAATCCCTCTGGCCACTTCACGTTGGGCTGGTTTTAGGGCTGTTTCATTCCATTGCAATAGCACAAAGCAGACTTACTGGACCAGAGATTCCTGCCCTTGAGGCCATTTGTGTCTCAAAATCCGTGGTCTGAGAACATAATAAACCTTGCCTCAGCTTTAAGACATCTGTGAGTCTGTGCCACATTGCTGGATGTTAAGCCCCACGTGTACTGAATTTAACTGCAGCTAATTTTTATAAGTTCAAACTCCACACTCTGTGCATTTTACTATCAATAACATGGTTTTACAAGCACAGAGGCTTTTTTATTCGTTCAGTAATTATGATTCTTCCTCCAGGTCTACACAACTACAAGACACTTCAGTATGGACAAGTTCAGTCAACAGACCAGAGTGCAGATATCCAGCCTTATAAAAAAACCCACACTGACTGAACAAAGAGTGCTGAACTTTATTCTGGGTCAAAGTCTAGTCACTAACTAGAAATGTGAGTTAAATAACAGAACTACATAAAAAGGTTTAAACAACAAAGGTGACTTACAAAACACTAACTTCATCTCATTTCTTGTAAATGTTACCAGGAGATCACAGAAAATTTTAAATATTAAATTTCCTCCCCTAGATGGGAGGAAGAAAAGATGCCATTAACTTATTACTTGTTGCTGGATTCTATTTTAAAGAATCAATAAACAGCTGACACATTCATAAGCTGCTAAAAGCACAGCTAATGCTGTTAGTACAGGTTGATTTTAGAACCACAGTAAATTTGCTTCATCTTCCAACAATTGCAATGTTTAAATATTCAAAAAGTTTTATCTTTCAGAGTTTTCAGTTGTCCATGAAATAGTTTGAAAAAATTAACCTTTTTCAAGACAGATTTCAGTAACGCATTCTTCAGCTGGGGAGGTGTTAAACACAATAAGATTAATATGAACTTTTTTTTTTATTTTTTTATTTTTTAAACTGTTGATCTACCCATCTGTCCTAGGCTCTAAGAATCTAAGGGCTTCCTGGTAACATTTGTTAGATCTTAATACACTGCATTAAGAATAGGTTAGTACTGTAACATTAACACTGCATTAATAATAGTAGCCAGGAAAAAAAAACATTAGCAGCCGTGCACAATTCACCTTTCTATCATAACCACAGGCAGCAAGAGTTACTGCTTTGAAGGATGGATTTGAAAAATTTTCTTTTTAAGCAATTATTACTTTTGCTGAAGAAAAATTGGGGGATGAGCAGATCTTGCAGTTGGATGTGGGAATAAAGAAAAAAAGCAGGGAAAGTAACATTGTATAGGATTGTTTTGATCTAACAGGGAAAGGGGTTGCCCTGTGCAAGAGCTTTGTAGAAGCTCATCTTGACCTCCCTGTAAGATTAATTTATCAGGCCATTGTATTAATCCACTCTAAATACCTTCTAAGTGAGGCAGGGGCAGGTTACACTTTTTATTTGATTGCTTCCAACCTCGCCAACACTTCGTTCTTCAGATTCTCAGAGCACGTTACCAAGGGGCTCACTGTGGAGACAGATCAACCACCTCAAATGCCCCACACCAAATGTGTCTCTCCTGATGTAATTTTGTTTCTCTGGCAAAGCTGTCCTTTGTTCTTATGACAATTTATAATGTTTCCTGGTTCCAAGAATAGTAAGCCTCTGCCTCAGAAATGGTTTTCTATTAACACTAGGGTTGAATTTTAGGAGTGGCTATTGAGTTTAAAATTTCCAGTTCAAGACAGGATTAACTGATTTTCAAAAAGGTGCGGAAAGGTCTTCAGCTCTTTGGCAGTCAAAAGTTTTCTCACTCGGATCTCATTTCTTACAAAACACGTACAACTATAAAACTGTTCTCCGACAACAAAATGCATAGGCTTTAACTAGTTGGGATTTTTTTTTTTTTTTTGTAAACAGACAAAGTACCACAACGATTTCTTCAGAGACAATAGCAAGAATCTAAATGAATGCTCAGTAGTCAAAGATATTCTCTGAAAAGAAAAGATACTACAGGACTCAGTCAGTGGAAGAAGTTTTGAGTATAATCTCTTTATTTACCTTGGAAAGAGAAAAAATAATAATCAAATAGACTTGTCCAGAAAAAAAGAAAGAAAAAAAAATCAAAAGTGGTACAAACACTCTTTATGTGAATAAAAAGAAAAACCAAACATGCTTATTGGCATGTCTAATTTATACCACCTGAATCCATAGATACCCAATGCTTCAGAGACATACCATATCAACCAAAAAAAAGAAACCCAAATACAGTATCAGTAATCTACTGGTAAAATGAGAAACAGTAATGCAGTTAAGAAGTACTCAGACTATGCTTAATAGCATTATCTCTGCTATTACTCAAGCTTTCAGCCAAAAGCAGCAGTGGCAGAACACATCAACTCAACTTCCTTACAATAATGCAGCATAACTTACTTGGAGAGTACCTACTGTAATTAGTAAAAGGTGAAAACTCCCTCTAATGAGAAGCACAAACCCTTCCGAAAGACAGCAATTTGACTGTTGCCAACATTAACTCAGTAGATCTGTGTGTTCATTTTCTAGTGGTCTGACCTTTACTTCTTTCAAATACTTCCTAGTGAAATACAGTAGAAAAACACTACTTAAGGTTTTGTTTGTTGCCTACCGTGTTGCATTCTTAGCTCAACTATTTAAGAGTAAATAACCACGTTTCTTTAATTAAAAAGCAGGAAAATTCTGAATGAACTTTCTACCTCAAAGTACACAAAATCATTTCACCTAACACAGTGTCAGAGAAATCCATGTTCCATTCTGATCTGCTGTCATACAGTCTATTTCAACCCTTGGCAAAGTACCACATCACCACATGACTAATGAAGAAAACACACTGACTGCAAAGTGTTTGAAACACCAACACTAAACAGATTCCAGCTACCAAGTTCACATGAATATGGGAATATTCAGAGTTTAAGAATGCTACCATATATTAAGGGAAGGGGAAAGGGCAGGGAGTGGGGGGAAATCACACAAGACAAATGCCAGCTGCTGGTACAACTGTTCAGCTGAACAAATATAAACAATGATACAGTTTACCAGAACTGGAAAACACTGAATCCACTTTGACTAAAGCCAAGGATTTATCCAGGTTCTCTTTGATGCCTTAGGTTCTTTCATCAAACAGAAAGCAGTGGTTTTAATATGGGCATATCTACACAGGATTTCGCTTACTATTGAAAAGCAAAAGAAAAAAACAACACCGCAGCACACAGTGACCAGCTTCGGCAATTCTTGACAATACAGTTGCTGGAGACCATTATGCCCACAGGAATCTAGTTGCCTTCCTTTTCCCAGCTGCAAATCATGTTTCGTATTATACAATGTTTTGTATTATACAATGAGCATGTGCAGCAGCTGTTGCTTAACTGCTGTTGAAATCAGTAACTAGAAGATAAAATAATTAAGCCTGCCTTCAGCATAAAAGAAACTTACCTACATTTAAGACTTTGATTCCAACATTTTTTGTTAGTCATGTTGCACAGGATAAAAGGGGCTAAAAAAAGTCCAAACACATTTATCCTCTTTTCCAGGACACAATACCACTAGCAAACACAGGCCTTGCTCTACCTTGACACATTTACAGTTAAGAGCTGAAAGAGACTATGTATGCTGAAAGGGAAAAAGTACACTGGAATTACGTTTTAAGCCATGTTAATCAGAGGAACTGAGTCACAAGAATCTTGCCAAGGCACTCTAGTGCTTACTCTAGGATGAACAGAGCTGAGCTCTGCAGCTACGATTCACACACAAGGGTAAAGAGAAGATTTTGTGCAGGCCAGGCTCAAAGGGCGCAAGTAACTCACTTTTCCCCCCAAAAAATTACACAGAACAGCAGTGACAAAACACTACTTTTTTGCTTTCGGCAGAAAACAAAAATATCTCTTTTGCAGAAAAAGGCTAATTTATATTTGCTCTGTTAACAATTCCAGATCTTCTGCCCCTTATGCAATTAAAGGTCTCAAAAGTAGAGATTTTGCTTAATGTTGACATTTTAATCAGTATTTATAAATTCAAATTTGATTGGGTCAGTTGACTCCACATCTTACTGGTAATACACTCCACTGATGTGGAAGAAAGGTTCAAGTTCTAGGGTAAGGGTCACACTGGAAAAATTGAGACTGTCTGGAGATCAGCAAGGTAAATATTAACCCTATTTGTGAAAACAGCTTAGCCAAAATGAATGTTTTATTTTTTCACTTCAAAACTGTAGTTGCATGTTTCTCTCAAGCTGAAATTCAATTACCTCCTACAGGGCTTTAAACACACTGAAAAACTGAAAGATCCACAATAGTGTCTGCCACTCCCAAAGGAGAGCCACATTCTCATGATCTTTTGTCTTCGCCACTATTATAAACCTAAACATTGCTCTTCACAGGCCTTCTCAACATGTTTCCTACTTTGTTTCCTGCTTGTTTGCCATAGTTGCTGCTGAACTGCAAAAAGGCTACTGGCGCTGCTCTACTTCCTATATGGTAGGCAAGAGGACACCCCCACCACCAGCTGTTGCACAAATCGATTACTAGTCAACACTCCAACGCAAGAAAAATTGATTTTAACCTTTCCAAAGACAATATGGCAAAAATCCCATGACTGATACGGATGATCCCACTGCTCTCCCTGCTGATGTTATCCAGTCTCTCCAATTAGCTGCAATCTCCATTTTGCATATCCACTGCAGGGAAGACAAGAAGGAGAAAGGCTTTGGGGATTTGAATGCTCTTTTTAAGCATTCCTTTCATTATCAGAAAGGGATCACAACACAAACAGCAGCAGTCTGCTGTTTTTATTTTCATCTGGAAGTCTCAAAATGTGTGCAACAACAGATATATCTGCTGTGTCAATCACTGGTCTAAAAACTCTGATGCAGGCAGTAAACTCACATCTAGCAAAGACCACTTTGAGACACAAACCCAGGTTCTTAATACTGACAATTGCACTGGAAAAATCCTTGATAAAACAATACAAATTACTACACCAGTGCTGGACCCGCGTGTATAAGAATTTGTGAACTCTTGACATGAAATAAATCACTGTTTCAGCCTAGGCAAGGTTTTCAGCTAAAAAACACAGTGAACAGACAAACCTTCTTACGTACTGAAAGCAAAAATGTAACAGTGATAAATACTTTTCCACAATTTATAACATTACTTGGTCTCTCTGTATCTGCTAGCAATAAAGTCAGGTATATTTTACAGTTTTTGTTTGGACTACGAATATTGTAGGTAAATTGAGATTAGAACCCAGATTATCTTTTGGTTTATTGCCATTTTATAGCCAATTGCATCCCCCTCCTTGTCCAATATGGCAGATGGATTGTTCCAAGTCAAACTACAGTAAACCACATCAGCAACTATTTCAAGTTTGTGCAAGCATTACATTTTTTTTTAAATTCCCTTTTACTTTTGACTGATAATCCTATTTATACTGCCTTAATAAGGTCTAACAGGATAAGTGAGGGTTATTTGAAATTATACCTCCACCTAATATGTTCTTCTGCAAGTTTCTGTCATGAAATATCTACTAATTAATGGGAAGAACTTTCCAAAGGCACAGAGGTTTCCTGTGTGACTAGTCTCAAAGACCCTCCAAAAAAAAAAAAAAAAAATAAAAAAGATAAGTGAGGGTTATTTGAAATTATACCTCCACCTAATATGTTCTTCTGCAAGTTTCTGTCATGAAATATCTACTAATTAATGGGAAGAACTTTCCAAAGGCACAGAGGTTTCCTGTGTGACTAGTCTCAAAGACCCTCCAAAAAAAAAAAAAAAAAGATAAAAAAGGATTAGGACAAACATCTTCAGTTATGCATCAATTCAACATGAAACAAAAGTTAAGAGTAGCCAGCCATAGCTTCTTCTTGATACCTTCTAGATGGTTTTAAGCCAGCAGGAGGCGACCCAATCCTACACAGAGTCTGCAATAGGGAACAGGATAAAAAACTCCTCCTAGTTCCTACACTGATTTATATGAGCCACCTGGCAGGCTAAGTCCAGCAGCTTTCACCTTCCCTGCAATCACGCCACCAAGATACTTGAGTAAAGGAAAGCACCAGTGTATTTTCCATGGTAATTTCATTAGTGAAGGTAAGTACATGAAGAATAAAATAGTTCTCTAAGGGAGAAGAAAACATGCCCTTTTTGATGACACAAATGTTAGCTCAGTATGGTTGAATTACCTCCCATCACTGGTTTCCCCCCTTATCCCAGTTCTTGGTAAACATTTCCAATTCTAGCACAAAATTCGGTCCCAATCCACTCCTTTTTTTGTGTCCACACTACACAGACATTCCTCACCTAAATGAGGATGTATGTCTACTAATTTAACTACATCTTAAGATTCACTTTACATTTCTGTAATATTCTTTTGCATACATACTAGCATTTATTCTAGCCAAACAATTTCTAATACTATTTCTACCACAGCTATTTCTATTTTTAATCAGTTGAGAGGCATGCAAGCACCGTTGGGATGAAGGCCACACATTTGAAGTAACAGCTGCAAACGTCTAATTATAACTTGGTATTACCTTCTACAAAACTAAAGCTTTAGTGAGGACAAAAGGGAGTACTGTGGATTTATTTTGTTTCCATTTTGGGGTAGAAGGTTATAAAACCTATTTAATACAATGAATATTACACTACCCACAGACTCACTTGTTCCGGAGAATAATTTTATAAGGAAGACAACTTTAACTTGCCAAAGAGAGGTTTCATTTATAATATCTGACTGCAAACTATCTTCTGCTTCTATTTATATGTCTGCCAGACTCTCTAACCTTTGGTAAACATAACTTTCTAGCAATCAATTGGCCATCAAATCAAAGTTCTATCAGCTGTTGCCAGAGAGGAGTGCTAGGGAATAGTACTTCTTTCTCTGCACTCCCCTGCCTACTGGGTGATTTCTTTTTTGACTCTTGGAGTAGGCTCTTCAATTTGTGTTGAGCTTACAGCAGTAATATTCTAAGAATGCATGTGGGTTTAAAACATAAGATGCAGCCTAGCGAGATATACAGTAGCATCTGATCTATCCAGACATTTATTACTGATAGCCATAAGAAAATAATAATTTCTAGCGAAGCTTCCCACTTATTTAGACCTTCAGTCTAGGTTTAGCACATGAAGACATGGTTCTCAACAGCAAACTGTTTCTTTACAATTACAAGACATGAGTCACTGACGTAGGCAGAGAAGAAAATAGTTCTAGAAAATCAGCTTAGAAAGTAGAGTATGTGAAATAGTGACTACTGTAACTCCAGAATAGAACTCATAAGCAAGAAAGTCTGGTTTTTAAAATCTTTATTTACAGATGCTACAGAAATTGTTTGGTATGAGTTGAGGAATGATTACTGTGCTCTGTAACTAATTGATCAAGTACTCCCACCAGAATGACTTAAAAACAAACTCTATCTCTGCTGAAACGTCCACTTTCTTCACAACCAGCTTAGAGTTTTCCCATTTGATTCATTCTACTGTCAGTGTTTTTTCCAAGCTAAGAAAATTCGAAGTAATCTTCATAAGTGTCACCTACAAGTGTTCCCAGTTTATACTGGCAGCAAGTCTAGAATACAGCTTTACCCTTGCGTGTTAAAACACAACAAGAGTTTGAAAATAGTCTGAATGCTTTCCCTTGTAACTCCTTCTTCTCAACCTCCTTGCTCCTGTATCAAATTGATTTTTACTTGACTGTTACCTTTCCCAGCAGCACTTTCTTTAATGTTGTCTACCTGTCTTCATATTTGTTACCCACAAAAAAGTTCTAGCAAACAAATTACCAAGCAACTCTTTAAATCAAGTTTCTGTTTCAAGGCACCACCAAGGAATGTAATATATACAACAAAAGATACGTAAAGACTACATCTATACTGTTTTTATGTATATCTGAGAATAAGCTCTGCTCTGTGGGTCAAAGCGGACTAGTTCAAATCCACAATGTTTCAGCATCTTTTGTACCACCTATACTGCTTATCAGCTAGAAGATGCTACGCTGAAAAGGCGTTTGAGAGCTTTTCATCACCACAGAGCAGGCAGAGGCTAGCAAGCAGCAAGTACCACATCCTTTAACCCCATAATAATGCAGGCTGGAAAGGACACCTGGAGACCATCTGGCCCAACTCTCCACTCAAGGTAGGGCTAACTTCAAAGCAAGATCAGGTAGTTGAAGGCCTTTGGCAGTCCAATTTTGAACACCTTCAAGGATGAAGCCCTCTGGGTAACTAGTTCCAATGCTTAAATACCTTAATCGAGAAAAATGTATTCTGTTTATACAGATTTTCCCCTCCAGCAACCCATGTGTGTTTCCTCTCATCTTTTTGCAGCACACCTCCATGAGTGACCCTCTGTATCTCTCTGTATATCCATCTATCAGGTAGCAAAAGATAGCCATTAAATCCCACCTTGGCCTTCACAACACTGAACAAACGCAGTTCCTCAGCCCTTCCCTGTACATCATGAACACCAGGATCTTTCTTGTACCAGGGCCACAAATCTCAATGCAGTTATTTCACATGCATCTCTTAAGTGTCAGTTAGAGGGGAATAATCACCTCCCTTAACCTACTGGCTACGCTCTTTGATTTTACCTACTTTCTGCATACCCTGTGATTCCACCAACAAATATAAAAAGGTCCTATTCAGATCTTCAGCAGCTGTTTAGCACTACTTAGGTAAGCATTCTAAATATCCCTGCCACTGCCTGTTGCTACTCATTCTGCTGTGAAATGGTCCCTTACATGCCTAAAACATGGCATGAGGCAAATCAGTACCAAATGGATGAAGGAATTACTTCCACCAACACCTAGAGAAAACACAGTCCTCTCTCTCAAAACTTTTTTATTACTTCCTCTCTCAGATGCAGATATCTGTCTCAATCACTTCCAAACTTGACTGACAAAAGACTGAAGATACGAGGTTTCACAAATGGAACTAACCTAGGAACCTAGAACCACCATCAGCTGTAGGCCTAAAATTGAGAACCAAATAGAAATTTATAGAGAAGAGGCTCACCATCATTGTTTGAAGCCCAGCTTTCCCTTACTTGCATCAAATAAACCAACCAATCATATGATTGGACATGAGCAAATAGTTGGCCAAGTTCACAGCACTGTATCTTTACAACTCTACTATCTTTTGCCAGGACAGGCCAAGATGCTCTCCCCTCAGGAAACATTAGTCTCCACATCAGAAGGCAATACAGCATGATCCTTGCTGCTTTGGGCCACCCAAATCACTAAGCTACAAATGCACTTCATCCGGGTCCAGGATGATCTGCAGAATGTGTGCCAAGACGCAGATAGATCACCTGTAGTCAGCTGGCCATAGGTAGAGGATCTTCTTGGCAAGTTGTACCTCAAGTGTCCTCTGAATCACTGCTGCTGCTTTTATGAAATACACTGCCTTGCTTCTAAGTCTCCCAAATACAGTTCTCCCATACCCATGAGGTTAGGAGCCAGATGCAGGAAACCCAGGGACCAGACATGCAGAACAAAACACTCATACAAGCTCACCAGAATGCTTTCATAGGCACAAAACCAGCATTCCTTTACCAGTCTTTGATGGTGTTCCCCCACTGCCAAACTGTGTCTCTAATACAGGCAACAGCTTCTGCAAGCTGTGTAGCCTGGGCTTCCATAACATCCTGCCACCTGGGCAAACAGCTGCTACACAGGAAGGCAAAAGGAATAAAAGGGATCCCACCCATCTTTACAGAGCCAAAGTAACAAGTTTGTTTGCGTTTTTGTTTTGTTGTGGTTTTTAAAACTAGAAAGAGATGAATCAACGAGCTTAAAGAAAGGCATTTCATCTTTGTTCATGGCAATTTGCCATCTTCAGTCTAAAGGCAGCAAGCAAAGTAGATTTTGCTTTAGGATGGCAACAAGACCATGAGACTGCTAGCTTCTGTGCACCTGCCCATACCACCAGGAGGAACTGGCAGCTCTTCCTGAGGCAATAAATTCAGATGGAGGAGTGTGATAGATCAAGCTGCTGGAGATGCTCTGCCAGTCCTGTTGCCTTTCTACAGCTTCCTTCTTCTGAAATTACCTACACAGCTGACTCAGCCCTGTCCTCCTAGTGTCCTTCAGGAGAGCTTGCCTGGCCCCAAAGCCCCAAGAATGGATAATTAATGCCCTGCAAGCCCAAGTGTTGGAGGGGGCTGCCAAGAAGGCACTGCAGCAGGTGTGTCTGCAGAGGTACACAGAGTAAGCAGGTTAAGTCTTTGACAGGGCTTGGAGACAGGCTCCATTGCTGTTGCCTTTTGAGATGATTGGAGTCCAACTTTCTCAGCTGGATTCACAATTTTGTAAGAGAAAGTAGTGGGCTTTTTTCACCAGCTGCATTGCAAATGGATTCCTTCAAGCAGAGTGGCTGGTCAGGTTGTCACAGCAACTAGTGGTAAGAGTCCCTAATGCCACAAAACGGGAAAGAAGGGTGACAGGACTCTGATGACCCTCCTACTGGCTTGCAGTAGTCTGCAGGTGACCCTGCCAGAAAATGGCAGTTCAGGAAGGGCAAGAGGGAGTACAAGAGAAAAACGGAGTTTGTCTCTCAGAGGCTCTGTGCTAAGAGCACTTCCCTACTCTGCTTTCATAGCGATCTAAATGGCAAATACTGAGAATCTCACTCTGCCTGGAGTATGCCCTTGCAACACAGAAAGGCCTTTGAAGAACACAGTGCATCACCCTTGCTTGTTACGCTGTGCCACATGCCACACTTCTCCCAAGCCAAATCTGCTCAGTTAAGCTCAGGCTAGTGCTCCTACCAGAACACAACTAGCTGTAGCACTTGCTGCAGGACAGATTTGTCTTCATCCCTTCTCCTCAGTAGTCTCAGTCCATGCAGTAGTAGTCCAGCATAGCCTCAACAGTCCTGAGCAAAGGTGTTGAAAACAGCCCTCTCACTGTCTCATGCCTGTTTCCAGGGCCTGCCCTGTGCACAGCAGCAAACTATGCCTCCCTTATCAGAATCACAAGCCAACCCCTACTACAAAACTTTCTGCTGAAGGGCAGCTGTTAAGCTGCCAAGGGGCATTCCAGATCCTACCTTCCATCAGCCGAATCAGCCTGAATGTAGTCTGATCATGGGTGAACATGGTATTTCCCAGAGTTGAGACCTAAGGAAGTATGAGGCAAACGCACATAATCTGAGACCTTGAGTTTGATCCAGTCACAAAAGAAGGGAAAGGCGCGTAGGAAGAAGTGGGAAACATGCAGAAATTATTACCTCAAGTTACCTCAAACAGACCAGGAAAAGCACAGTCCTTGCAGCTGCAGCAGATGATTCCAAGAACATAGCAAGGGTGGTGGATGAGAATAAAAGGGGCACATATATATGAAATAAAGCATGGCAGCTATTTTCCACTGAGAAGCAGATATGGGAGAGGAGGAAGGAAAGGGGTCACTGTCAGCACAGATGGGTGCAGGTGCCTGTCAGAATTAGTTTTATTGCATTGCCATGTAGAAATACTACCCACCTAGTGGAAGGTTCTCAAAAACAGGACTCAGAAGACTGCTGTTCCAGGATTTCATCATTCTCTTGCATGGACAGTGAGGAACAAGATCAGGTGGGTGATCTGCAGGCTGTTCCATGCCCCTGGGAACTATGAACTTGCAGTTTGTCTCTTCTGCAACACAATACTGGCAATGAAGCAGTGCTTCTTGTTTGCCTCCTTTCTCTTTCCTACAGACATATTGTAATCAAACCAAAACACTCAAAAGAGCTATGATCTTACTTTGTGCTGAAGAGTCTTTTCCAGGCAGATGGTCATTCTGAAGCTGCTGACAATGGTGGTAGGGGGAGAGGTGAAGGATGATATGGTCTGTAATAACAGCCCCCCTTCAGATGCTGGGCTGCTATCCAGCAGCATTGAGCTGCCAATTGACTTGCTCTCAGTGCACCAGGATGTCCTCCCAGTATCTAAGACACTGACTAAAGGGCAGTGGCTAAGGGCCCTGGAAACACTAATCAAGACCCTTTCTGGTCCTTCTGTCCCAAACAAAACAGAATTGCAACTATTGCGAAGGTTGCTTTGCAGCTACCAGATTGAGGTTTTGACAGCACACCTACATTCAGTAAGGTGCATCCAGGGGTACAGTAGGGCACTGGGGTATGGTGGAAAACTAGGTAAGAGGAGGGAGCAAAAGCTAGCACAGCTTCTGTCTACAGAACTGCACTTCAGTATACATTTTTCCTTTGGCTTTTTACATTGAGGGAATTAACTGGAGTGATTCTAGTGTACATTAATGCACACAGAGAGTGGCTTGTCAAAAGAATGGGCTCCTTAAGAGAACTGTCCTTCCCCAGTCTCCCAAAAGGACAGCTTAGTATTGACAACATTTTAATGGGCCAAAAGGAATAAAAAATACAAGCTGGCAACAGTAAAAGTCAAGACAACTAATACTTAATGAGTCCACACATACAGAAACAGAAAGAATTGGTCTGACAACAGTGACTGGAGTCATAATTTAGAATGCAAGAAGAGATACCATATGTCTACTTTTTTTTTATTTCTTAAAACCAAGGCTTTTCTTTCAAGACCATGACTACTACCATTGATCTACTCCAACCTGTATCGAAGGTTGTACGTAAATATTGCGATCAATTCTTCAAGTAATCTAAATCCAAAGGAAAGCAGAGAATGGGATTTCTGGGAGGTGGTAGTAATGGATACACAGTTTTATTTTTGCTAGACTCTCACAAAAAGTAGCAAAAAAATAGACACGGTTGAACAGTTACTGATGCTCTAAAATAGGCATTATAGTACATTCTATTAGCCTAGAGAACACAAGTTTTGTAATACCATCACATTCACTGAATATCTCGAACTGTTTTGTGTACTGTTAGCAAAAAGCATGTTTCTTAAAAGGTGTAACTATCTTACAAACTATCTTGTACTGCTATTATATCTGCTAACACCATCTCCTGATGCCAAAGTCAGGGTTTTTTTAACTCTGAAGCTTCATATCACAGCTTGATAATAGACTACTTGATTATTTTCCATATCCTTGCCAATTTTTTTATTCAATGAAAGCCTTTTGTTTAAGAATGAGGCAAATGAATTGCATACATGTTCAAGAAAACAGACATCACGCAAAATAATGAAATCAAAGCAGAATACAGCTTCTATTTCACTTTGCAGATGCAAAAAAAAATCTCATACCAATTTTTTCAAGAAAGTACAACAGCTGCACTTGAATACGAATCTTTCCAGTGCTGAAATTCACCTTTAGAGACAGAGTGACTACATCACTTGCGAATGAGTAAAAACAACTACATCTCCCACCAAGCACATAAAAGAGTTTCTCTTTAGTAACAAATACTCTGCTGACACAACATTCCATTTTAAAAATGGTCCTTCAACAAAGGCACTCACTTTTGTAGCTGCTGGTTCCACTAGTCTCTGACGGTGGCGTGCTGAGCCGAAATGACTCTTCTGAGGCGCCCCTTCCTGACAGTGAATGGAGAAAGGGGAGGAAGAAGAACAGAGAAAAGTGGGGAAATGGATTGTGGAGGGGATGGAATGGAGGATGTTGGAGAAGGGAGAGGGAGAGTATTTAACTGAACTGTATTTTCACTAACTTTGTAAAAGCTTTATTAAATCAATTTCAATAATACCACCGTACAAAGAAAATGAAGCTTTTGCTAGAAGCAGCCTCATGAGGCTTTTATCTATCTATTATTCATACACTTAATGGCACTGTCCACTATAAAAACACGCATGTACATATGCCTACTTTGTTTCTAGATATACACATTAAAGTTGAAAAAACATTAATTTAACTCTTCTCAATACATACATTAGCTTGCATTTTCTGTATCGATTTAAGAAGTTAGACACAAAAGAACCCAATCCATTAGCCACCCCATCCAGCTGGATTCACCATCTATTTCAAAGCCCAGCATCTCCTATAATAAAATATGACTTTTTAGATCCACATGGCTTCAACAGACTATCAACCACTTTATGTTTTAGAGATTTTTACCTAGCAGAGATTAATACATTTTCTTGAGAAAACGCGAGGAATAGCAGGCTTATGCATGTAAAGGGTAAGCATTTTCTCTTAGACAGAGAAATGCCAAAGAGCATTCAACTGAAAAAATGGAAGCACAATAGTCTTCATCACATGCAAAAAAAAATGAGGATAATACCTCACTGCAGCCAATCTTAAAGCTACCTGGATTTGCTGGAGCTACAAAAGGACGGCCTCCTAGGCTTCAAACAGTGCACCACTGGGTTGTCTATTCTTGTGGTTCCCTCTCAATGATTAAAATTTGTACCGAACAACCTCTAGAACAAGGACTGATCTGTCCCTAAACTTTTCCTACATGGATGAAGCTGCTAGCCTTTCAAGAATTAAAAAAAAATATAAATATGTCCACATACTCAAACTGCTTAAATATTTAAAAAAAGAAACTAGAAATACAAAGTTTGAGCAAACATATGTATTTTGAATAACTATGCTGTATATAATTCGAAATTTTACAAAGGAAAAACGTAGTATTTGTATCTCCTTTTGGTCAATGAAAGGAAAGAATACTACAGATTTCTATGTCTTTTGCTGTTTCTTCTGCCCCTCAGGCTTTCAGCAGATCAGATTATTAGAGAAGCTTTGTTTCTCTTTCATACTCACACTTTACGCTTTACTGAAATTACCTTGATACTCTTCAGACATCATAAAGCCATATTGAAAAGGTGCTACTCTAACACATATAAGAAATACTCTGAATTAAGGTTTTAGGATGAATAGCTTTTCTGGAAACTGATTCAATTTGTTCCCTACTTCTTGACAGCCCAAATACATACCTTCAATTAAACAGCCTTGCAATGTTTTAACCACCGCAACCAATAGCACTTGTTCTGCTTACTTCCAAAATTAAGAAAACTTCTAAGTTAATTTTTTGTATTAATTCTACCAAATATGGCATCTGAATTTTCAGGAGATAATTTAAGTTGTCACAAACAGGACTGAAGATTAAGCATCTATACCATCATTTCTAGAAACTCTAGGGCAACTGCAAGAATTAACATGCTCATTAACTTCATAAACTTTACTTTTATCAAAAATAAGCACCCCTTACAATGAACCCTCTGCTATGTTTCAAAATTCAGTCTAAACACAAATCTGACCGTACCAAACTTTTGTCATTATAAAACATTAATATCTTAATATCCAAAAAACATTAACAAAATGCAACTTCAATAATCTGCTTCTTTATGATCAGCAACATTGCTGGACTTTGATTTGTGGTTTCATTCCTTTCCAGCAACAGGAAAAAGGCCCATCACCTTCACTTAGAGGCTTTGTAAAGAGCAGCAGGTTGCTGGAAAAATCTATAGGACACAATGAACTATGAATAGAAGACTGCCTCCAGCAGGTCCATTTTCCCATGTGAATAAACAGCTGTATCTAGCAGGAAAAAAAAGGATCAAGAGCATTGCAAACCACTAAGTGAAGAAGCAGCAAGAACTGTGCAGTGAATCAGTCAGAATGCCGGATAGGAGGACTGCCAGCCAAGAAATGCTTTGTTTTTTCTGTCATCAGTTTCTAGAAACTCGTTTCTATACACTCAATAAACCATTAGCTGCAGTTCCTACCAACGTATTCACATAAGTGCAGGTGGGTATGAGGGCATTACTCAGTTTTGCTGAGCAACAGTAATGAAATAAAAATCAAAAAAAGGGGATAAGACAGCTACTGATAGCATTATCTAGGTTTGACTGAATCATATCTGCGCACTCAGTGTCCAACCAGAACTATTATGGTGTCTTTGGAAATAACCATAAAGTGCTCCTCCATCATGCTTGCTGTGAAGAAATGTGGCTGTCTTACAGCAACAGACTTGTGGGAATTAATCATGTGAATACCTCATCTTAGCCTGCTTACTGACACTTAAATGGCTCTCTGAAATTAACTTTAAAGAACCGTACTCAACCTGTGGAGAAAGAACGATGTAAAAAAATTATTTGTCAACTCTTCTCGAGAATATCCAGAAGAAGTCATACAGAACAGCCACAGTTATGCAAGCCAATTAAGCACACCCAAAACTATGCCCACAGCTCTGCTGACTTCAACGTACACAGCCAAGTACTTCCCAACTGAGGCTTTTCAATGCCTGTGAAAAGCTTTAAACACCGAACACTTTCATTTCTTCAACTCAAGAGCCCATTTTTAAGAGCTAACTTCAGATGCACACATTGAAAGATGGAGTCTTTAACATTTAAATTCTTCATTAACAGTTTTTGTAGAAAAATATTTGAAAAGAAATTACATTAATTTGCATAGATGTATAAAAATTACGGTCAGTATTGAAAGTTAAATATTCTGCTACTGAAATACTTGATAATTTCTTCCAACATACTCAGTCTACCAGAGGTACTGATATGTGTTGAATAAAAATGAAACTGGCCTGTGACCAAATATACATGTTTACTTGCGCAGAATGTGGAATAACAGACATCTTAAACATACCGTCTATTTCTCAGATGACAAGAGACTGTCAAATCACAGAACTGATCATTTAGATACATTATTTTGCCAGTGTTACTTTTGGACAGTAGTACTGAAGTACTATTAAGAAAGGAAACAAGGATGGTTTAAGAAGACTTAAAAGTCTTGGGAGGAAGGGAGAATGCACATAACAAGTAGTACTAAAATACGTCAGAGCAAAGAACAAAACACAGCAGAAAAAACCCTCCAACTCTTTCATCAGTGCCATAAAATCTTAAGAACTACTTACACTTCAACAGGTGATAACCGGATAAACAAGAACATTTCTATACACCATTCCTTCTGCTAGAATTCAATGAGAGCATTTTCTACTAACATACACACACACACACACACACACACACACACACACACACACACAAAACAAAGGTAGTGCAGGAAGAAGTCTCAAAACACTAAGTTATCTGAATAATTGTGCCAACCAACCAAAACTGGAGTAAAAGTCTTTGGTTTGCCTGCAATTGCATACTTTTTAAGCTAGTTTTAAAATACAGTGGTGATTCTGGCCAAAGCCCTTGAATTAACCTGCAGCTTTTTTGGCCTTGTGCTCTCTTCACCACTTTTTGGAACATAAGTACCATTACTGGAATCATGAACAAAAGACAACAAAGGGTATTTACTCAATGCTGTCTGCATCCCACACGGCACAACAGTTACAGATTTTTCCAGGATATGAGAGACCCTAGTTCAAAAATCCTCTACCTGATGAACATCCATGAAGACAGAAGACCTACACTTAGCTTCTTCCCCATGATAGTTTAAATATTCTGCCTCAATCCCTCCACAAACATTCCAATTTGTACAGCCCCTCATTGCTGTAGTATAAATTCTACAGTCTGCTATTTAAGGTATGCATATGATGGGGAGAAGATATGGCTCAAGAGCCTGCTCCAAATCACATGAGGCAGAGCATGAAAGTTCATGAGACTTGTTTCCCTTTCTTCCTCACATTCAGAACCGGTACACAATTCCTTCTAGAAGTATGCTCTGAGAAAACAGAAAACTTTAAAAACGTATGCTAGACTTGCTCATACTTCTGAAAAGATATCCAGTGTTGTTTAACTGAAAATACAATTCTACTCAACTTGGCAAATACTCCTCAAGACTCTTGCTTTTCAAAAAGTAGTTTTCACTCCTCCCTAACAAAAAGGCTTCCATTCGCAGCAAGAAACCATGCAGAGCCAGCTCTGGAACTCAAAAAGGTTTGGTGGAAATAATAAAGATTACAGCCACCTTGGGAAGATTATATCATATTCATGAAATAAAAGACAGCAGGAGTAATGCAAACTAATCCTAATTAATAGAGAGAGGATCACAGAAAAAGTAGTTATCTAACACTTGCATAAACATTTGATCACAATTGCAGGAGGCTTTTTTGATGATGCTAATGTCTTTTGATAGTGCTCCATTAAATTACTGGTTTAAGTGACTAAAATTAGCAGTAAGCACTAGGGCTAGGTGACCTTATCATTTCTCCTTTTGGGAGATACTCTTAAAACCTTTAATAATTTATTTTTAAATTTCTCAATGCCCTTCACATTATCATTTAACATAAACTTTAATATAGTTAAAAAATGGATGCTTGAAAAAGGTCTCCTTTCTAGCACAGCTTGGAACCATTGTAGGGTCAGCTTAATCTTGACGTTAGCTAGCAAGAGCACTGATCTTCAGAGGCCCTGTGTTCTCTCTTATTAAGGTTATTAGCCCATGTAACACAAGATGCTGTACCAAGCTAGGAATTCTCTGTTATTGGCAATTTTTTTTTTTCCTTCCTGTCTCCCCATCTGAATGCATTTCAGGAGCAGTTAAGAGCTGCAACAGACACAGTTTACACCTTGAAAAATACCAATACCGCACAGGTAACATTTCAGAAGCATAAAAGTATGCCTCAATTGATGTGATTATTCCTATGACAAAGGAAAGAGTCTTCAGACTATTAAAATGCTTACATAGGCTGTGCCTCCAATGACACCAGCCATGTTGGTACACCAGTACAACATTCTGAATCAGAATATATTAACAGTTCATTTTATTAGCACAAAATAATCAGCTGGGTAGACTTGATGCAATAGTGTCTTCTGGCAAAGCTGACGTCTGCAGGTACATGATACACTGCTGGACTGCAAAGAACACATAGTAGTTTTGATACTAACAGGTAGTAAAGCCCAAGACAGCTACCACATTCATTATCCCCTGTGCAACCAAAAAATGGTATTTCAGTTCCGCTTTTAATCAGAAATATGTTCCACTCAGTTTTGTGCTGCTAGTTACTTCATACCAGAGGCTTCACTTCCTTGCTTGGACAAGAAACAAGTCTGGATGTGGATCATGCCATGGCTTCCCACCATGAAGATTTCAGTAATAACCAGATTCAGGAGCTCCTCTCCACAGCTGTCCCGCCAGTTTGTTCCTGCCCTGAAGCTGGAGGTCACTACTCCCTCTACCGTACCTGTAAAATTGTGTGTGGTTTTACTCTGTAAACCCCAACGCTGAAATGATCCAGGTTAAACATAGCTCCTGTGGGAGCAAAAGGGTCATAGCCAGCCTAGTGTCAGCCTTTCTGATGAACTCAAAGCTGGGCTGCTGTGAAATGGATCACTGAAGAGAACAGCTGGACTGGAAACTCTGTATGGCACTCTGCTGCTGAAGCTCTTTATGATGGAACTGCCAGCAAAGCCTAGTAGGCAAATCCAAGTAGGGCTGAAAGTTTATCATTGGGACGTGGTAACATATGAAGAGAGCTACCTTGCAGGTGCAACTGAGATCAGCAAAAGAGTAAAAAAAGCTGCTGGGACAGTGAATGAAAGAAAACATAACTGGAATCAGAGATAAGAATTAAGATGAGAATAAAGAGAAGCCTGTTCTTTCACTATGGAAGAATTCTATATAAAGCATTTGAAGTACGTAGAGATATTAGACCATATGCATACAGGTTTTTCATTGTATCATAACCTTATGCCCCTTAGTATTACATTCCAGCTGATTAAATAAAAAAAAACAACAAACACAACCTTCTGCAAACATCAGCTGTATGTAGTCCTCCAGACAGGACTGTCTAATAAGGGAAGACAAACCACAGAAAAAGAAAAGGCTAGGGTCAGGGTCAGTGTCCCAGAGGCAGAGCTATCCTTCATTTAAAAAGAAAAGAAAAGGAAAAAAAATCTACACACTGAGAAGGCTATGTATTCAGAGAAAATGCAGTTATTACCAGCAAAGCACATGTGGTGCATCCATGATAGCCTCACAGGGTGAATGTCCTTTCCAGAGGAACAGGTCAGTTGCAATTACCAGTTCACATAATAAAGCAACAGTTAGAAAACTTGCTCCTTGCAAAGGCCACCATGATTCACATCAACAAGGACAGATGAAGGAAAAACAGACGGCTCCTAAATAATTTGATCTATGGCAACGTATTTTAGGTAGATGGCATGCAGAAAACTGGCCAGGAAGCAGAAAGAGTTATTTCATTTCCCAGAAAGACTTATTTCATTTCCCAGGTGAGCAGTCCAAGAACCAACCTTGTGGGAAACAGACATCGCTAAAGAAAAAAAAAAAGGAAAAAAAAAAAACAAACACGAAAAATCAACAAAACACAGAGATAAGGGGCATCAGGTATTGAACATGTTACACAGTTTATTTCTGAAGGCACAGAAATCTGAAAGCAATTGTGAGAAAACATGTTTTTGGCTGCATAAGCTGGTAGCTAATTCAACAACGTACAGGCTTGACACCACAAGCCCCAATCAGTTTCCGTATAAGAGCAGTTACCATTAACAGCACAATCATTCTCACAAAAACAGCAATATTGAGACAAGCAAATGAGAATATGAAGTGACACAAGCATGCACTCTTATCTGAAGAGGCTTCTACCTTGAGATTGAAGCAGCCACTGTCCTCTCTTTTTTTCCTCTCTCTTGTTATTAGCTGCCAGACCAAGATCAGAAGCAAGAGTGGCAGTAATTCCATACAGAGGTGAATTCACCAAATACAACAGCTGGCCCACAACAGCTTTGCAGGTGTTTAGCACTGAAGAAAAAAATTCACAGCAACAACTCCATCTACATCAAGTTGGACAACTCCCAATACCAGCAGGTCTACTTCAATATTTTTACATTATTAAGTGTCATACTGAAGAACACCTCCTCACATATCCCCAAACCATGATCTTTAAGCATGCTTCCTCCTCCAAGACTAGCCCTATGCTATCTCCTCAAGATAGACCTGCACCCAAGATTTAAGTCCCTGCCACATCCTTCAGTGCCCTACATGCCAGCCTGAGCATCTCAACATTTGCATCTAGCAAAAGCTGCAGCAAAGCTCATGGCTAAGGCCTTCTGGTCACTGTTACGACCATATCTTGAACAGTTTTTTTTTTTTTTTTTTTTTTACACACCATGATCTACCTCCTACTCTACAGCGTCTCATACTAGATGTAGCTGTTCCATTCAATTACCTAACCAACCTTGCTTGGAGTGTGTAAGAGACAACTTATAAACTCCCCAAAACAAAGACTGAGAGAAGCAGCCTGAGGAGAGATAAGGAGAGGGGGAAGACCCTCACAGTCTCACTGAGGAATGTCTCAAACACTCCCAAGTACCTTGAAATATAGCTATAGTCGAGGGGTGGATAATGTGGATTCCCTGGGAAGGCAATGGAGCGACTCGTTCTGGATGTCATCACCAAACACGTTGAGGAACAGAAAGTTATTTGAAGTGGTCACCACAGATTTACCAAGGGTAAATCATGCTTGACCAATCTGATAGCCCTCTATAATGTTATAACTGGTTGGCTGGATGAGGGGAGAGCTGTAGATGTCATCTACCTTGACTTCAGCAAGGCTTTTGACACCGTCTCCCACAACATCCTCATTAGGAAGCTGAGGAAGTGTGGGCTAGATGAGGAGACAGTGAGGTGGATAGAGAGCTGGCTGTGTGACAGGACTCAGAGGGTTGTGATTAACAGAGTAGTGTCAAGTTGGAGACCTGTAACCAGTGGTGTCCCCCAGGGGTCAATACTCGGTTCAATCTTGTTCAGTATATTCATCAATGACCTGGATGAGGGGACAGACTGTATCCTCAGCAAGTTCGCTGATGATACCAATCTGGGAGGGGTGGCTGACTCTCCAGAGGGCCGCGCTGCCATCCAGTGTGACCTGGACAGGCTGGAGAGCTGGGCAGAGAGGAACCTAATGAGGTTCAACATACACAAGTGCAGGGTCCTGCACCTGGGGAGGAAGAATGCCAGGCACCAGTATAGGTTAGGGGTGGACCTGCTGGGAAGCAGTTCTGAGGAGAAGGATTTGGGGGTCCTGGTAGACAGGAAACCAGTAGGTTGAGGGAGGTCATTCTCCCCCTCTACTCTGCACTGGTAAGGCCACAACTGGAATACTCTGTCCAGTTCTGGGCTCCCCAGTTCAAGTGAGACAGGGAACTACTGGAGAGAGTCCAGCACAGGGCAGCTAAGATGATTGAGGGATTGGAGCATCTCCTTTACGAGGAAACGCTGAGAGAGCTGAAACACTCTAGCCTGGAGAAGAGAAGGCTGAGGGGAGACCTGATAATTACTTACAAGTATCTAACGGGAGGGTTGAAGGAGCATGGAGCCAGACTCTTTTCAGTGGTTCCCAGTGACAGGACGAGGGGCAGTGGGCACAAGCTGGAACATAGGATGTTCCATTCAAATACACAGAAAAACTTCTTTACAGTTCAGGTGACAGAGCACTGGCACAGGCTGCCCAGGGAGGTTGTGGAGTCCCCTTCTCTGGAGATTTTCAAAACCCACCTGGATGCAGTCCTGAGTAATGTGCTCTGGGCAATCCTGCTTTAGCAGGGGAGCTGGACTAGATGATCTCTAGAGGTCCCTTCCAACTCTGAAAATTCCGCGATTCCATGATTCTGTGAGTATGGATAACGTAGACCTCGTACTCAAAGACCCTACAAGGCCAACACCTGCTTACCTCTTGTGTGACTCAGGTGAGAAAACTCATCTGAATAACGCAGGATGCGTCTGCAGGGGGGGAAAGTCTTGTGAAGACAGGGCTTTCTGCTCAACTTGTGAAGCTTGCTAGTTCTCTGTTTTCAGGACTATCGTGTCCAATGAATGACCTTTGCCTCACTGTCCACAAAATGCATATTAAATTTGACACCCCTGCATATGCTAACGAAGATTATCGAGATCTTCCTAAACATATATGACTATAGCACTCATCTCTCCACCCAAATTATGCCACACATCACCTGAGGGGGAGAAACCTGAGCACCATAACAGTGGGGTGGGTCATACTGATACCACTAACATAAAACAAAATAAGTACCACAAAGGGGGATCTGTGGAGGAGCACTCCTATGAACCAGAGACACCTGTTGGCAGGACCAACACTGGAACAAGCTGGAAAGCTGCGCAGAGGAAAAGGACCTGGGGGTGCTGGTTGACAGCTGGCTGAATATGAGCCAGCAGTGTGCCCCAGTGGCCCAGAAGGCCAACAGCATCCTGGCAGAAATAGTGTGGCCAGCAGCACTAGGGAAGTGATTGTCCCACCATACCCTGTGCTGGTGAGGCCCCACTTCGAATACTGTGTTCAGTTTTGGGCCTCTCAGTACAAGAAAGACATTGAGGTGCTGGGAGAAGGGCAACGAAGCTGGTGAAGGGTCTAGAGCACAAGTCTTACGAGGAGTGGTTGAGAGATCTGAGGTTGTTTAGCCTGGAGAAAAGGAGGCTGAGGGGAGACCTTAGCGCTCTCTACAACTACCTGAAAGGACACTGTAGCAAGGTGGGGGTCAGTCTCCTCTCCCAAGTAACAAGTGACAGGACAAGAGGAAATGGTCTCAAGTTGCACCAGCAGAGGTTTAGAGTGGATAGTAGGAAAAGGATCTTCACTAAAAGGGTTGTCAAGCATTGGGACAGGCTGCCCAGGGAAGTAGTTCCCCACGCTCATACTCTAGGTATCTAGAGTGCTCCTGTAAAGGGAATACACTTTATGAAGAAAACAAAGGCAGACATGGAATCATAACAGTGTTTCACAAAGGAAGTTCAGCTTAGCACTTTGCAGCGACACAGAATTGCCCAAATTTTCCTTAAAAAAAAAAAATCAAGTTTAGGGGAAAGCCTTTCCCTTTGATACTGTACAGCAATGTAGGTCTTATTTTTCCAACACAATTAGTGAATATAAAGACTTTCCTCCTTTTCCCTCTGATAAAAGATTTGTTGTTCATTATTCATGCTAAAAATAACTAGTCAGAAACGTTTTGAAATAGCATGCTGATAGATTATGTCAGTCTATCAAAATAAAAATGGGTTATGAAATTAGTGAATTTTACCATAATTTTATCTTGAATCAGTTCCCAAAAATCATGAACAATGTCATTCAACATTTTCTAAATGAAACATGGACTGTGCTAACACACAAATAGTATCTAAAAAGACTAAGTTCTCGTAAGACAGAATATAAAAAAGGAAGGAAAAAACCCACATCACAATATTGCGTAACTTCTAAACAGTCCAAAAATTCATAAACTTTTTTACAGTTACTCCTATGTCAAAAAGTCAAAAGACAAAGTCCTTCGCAAACTTAAATTTCCAGCCTGTCATCATTCATCTTTTCAGGATAGCTGCATAAAAATAGCTGTGAGAGTACACAGAAAATACAATAAAGAGACAAAGCAAATAAATCTGGAAACAAAAATTTTGTTTTAGAATGTGGTGTGCTTGGTCTGATTTTTCCCCATATTGCCTCCCAGGGGCCAAGAAACTATAATCAAAGGACAACATTCAACTACTGATAGCTTGAAAGTTTTAGGATGTAGCAAAGGAAGGAGTAGATATTGTGGGATGGATCAGAACCTAGTCATTCCACATTACTGAAAACTTAAATAGTGTCATTGCAACACTAATTCACTATATTATGCAGTTATGATTTTATTAATTATATGACACAATTCAGAATATCAGCATACTACATAAGCGGTAACATTTCTTCATATGCACAGCTTCCTGGGGTTAGTCACCTGTTGAACAGACCTCTGAACACTATCAAGACCACCTCTATCAGACAGAAGTTTGATGAAAACAATTGGTGCTTAAATAAGGTCTGTCCAGTTATTATAATAATTTCATACTTAACACTTTAAGTTCTTCAACTGCATTAGAAGATAAAACTGACATCCCTGTATTACGTTACAGCTTACATGAAACAAAACTGCCTGTTCTAAGGTTATGAGTTCATGGTTAACAAAAGACAGCCAGGAAATTCAAGGTGACCAGTAGTCTTGCAGTCTTAAACAAATAAATTTCTCTGTGCCTCAACTTACCAAAGAGATAATGAAATGCTATCCCTGTTTTAATGACAACAAGACACTGGAAAGCAGGAAACCAGAAAGATCTACAGAATCTCGAAAGGTAAATTAGTTTCAAGTTTTCAGTGTTACAGCTGCAGATTGGTTAATCAGCTTTTCACTACTATGAAAAAGGGGAAAGGAGTATTATCTATACAGGCACTGAGAGCCCTTTTCCCATAAAGCTTAATTTATGGTATTAAAACAGTATTCTGTTCCAAAAAAAATTCCTAAAACTAGAAGGAAGAATGAAAACCATCACAGCAACATTGATTTAAATAAAAACCCAAAAAGATAGCAAAAGATACTGCATACATGACATGACACTGGAAACTCATGAACACTTAAAGGATACACAGTGAAGAAAAATCAAACCACTCAAGGTGACATGCAAGAACAAAATAGATCAATTGCAAAACTAAGAGGATTAATTCAGGCAGAGCCAGACAACTTTAGCAGAGGTTGAGAAGCTTGGTACTTACCTTTCTGTCAATATGGTACAAGACAGAAAGAAATGTATGCAAGCCCTGCACCGGTGTGAGAGGTAACAATGTAGTATCTTCTTTGAAGTCATGGAGACTACATATAAGTATTCTGAATACGAATCACTTACTGTTGTAAAACAGATCAAGATCTTAGGGACATGGTTTAATGGTAGTTTTGGCAGTGTGAGGTTAGTGGTTGGACTCGATGATATTACAGGTCCCTTCCAGCCTAGAAGACTCTATGATTCTGTCTTCAGACAGTAGGCAATTCATTGTGCCAAGTGTGGAGGCTGGACCATGTTACAAAGTCTAAGATACAGTTCTTCCCTCTCAGCTTTAGGTTCAAGCAAGTGTAAAAGGTTTTGGCTTTACTGGGGGGGGGCAGGGCTTGGTTCGTTTGGGTTTTTTAAACTAGTAAGATGTTCATATTTTGCTGATCTCTATTGCCTTAAATTTAGATCTTCAACATAATACTTAATTAGGCTCTGTGCCAAGCTCTACAGGCTGACCAGGAAAACTCTTTCTGTTAGACAGCCACCTCATAGCACACCCAAAGCATAAGTAAGCAAGATTTCTATCTAGTTACAGAATTTTTTGAAACAAGAAAAGTAACGTGTTGTCAGCTATTTGACAAAGAAGATTGCACTACGGTACGTCTGGCAATCCTTAGAGCCAAGACCAGAAATCAAGTCAATAAAAAACAATGTACATGTGTAGCTTCAATTTCAACCAGTAAGAAACCTTTGAAAGCTATTTCCCAAAGAGAACAGAAATAAAATGCCAGGACTGTATCTTACACCAATTAATCTGTCCAGCAAAAGAAACTATTGGCAAAGGAAAAATTCATCTGAGGTAACTTTGTGTATCCCATTCTTGCAGCACAGCCATAGATGTTAAATTTTGCCTAACAAAAACGTGTAACTAACACGTTTTCTCAAATTGCTTGGCTGTTTAACACATTAGTGTGCCGGATATGTTCCCATTAGCTCTGCTAGTTATGGCACTGCCCTCTTCTCCCTGACTGAATCCTGTTTAACCCAGATAATCATTACAGTATTTGAACAAAGAACATTGGGGCATTTTGAAGTAGAAAAAGGCAAGAACTAATATCTGACAGGATTCTCATTGATTGCTGCATTTCCTCAGAGATGCTAGAGAGAATACACATGAAAAACAGGTGTTTAAAAAAATGCAGTATTTTTTCTAGACTTGCTCCTTTGCAGAAACGCATCAATTTAGAAGTGCCTGAATCTTCTCCCTGCATCTCCTTAGAGCCTGAACACAGGAACACACACTTCACATACCTATAAGCCTAACCAGCTCTACTGGGCTCAGCATCAGAAGAGCTTAGTATTGATTTGTCAGATAGACTCCACATCAGAGAGAAATAATATTGAAATAATTGAAGGTGTCTTGAGGGGGAAACAGGCAATTAAAAAGCATAGACTACTCGTCTATGTAGCCCTTGCAGCAGGGCTAAAGAACTAACTGGAATGTTCCATTCTTACTGTTAAAACAAAGCAAGAAGCATAAGGTGCTACAAAAAACATTAAAAAGACATCAGTCCTAAACACACACAAACCCATGGGAACTGAAGGGGAGAAAATAAAATGCACACACAAAAAAAAGTGGTTGTTTTGTCAGATTTCTACTTTAAAACCTCAAAAAGCAAGTCCTCAGCTGCAATCTTAGTAAGAATAGGGGTTTGCTGTGAGCTTAAAAAGAATGTAAGAAAGACAAAGGACAAACAACAGAGAACAAAGTTGGCATTACCAGCAGAGCAAATAGCAAGCAACATAAACAAAAATCCAACGACCCATGAAAGAAATCTATACTGAAAGATGAAGATCTATGCAGGGTCCTAGGAGCACAGACAAGAAAGTCAACCAAGTGCTATTTGAGAAATGAAACTGAACCAAGTTAACAATCAATCACAATGTTACACCAGTTTAGCAAGCACATTCTCTAACTAAGGTAGAGACTTCTATCTTCAGAAGATCAGGAAGAAACACAATGAGGTCTTTGCAGCCACCTCATACAAATAGCTCAGTAAGAGTTAAATCTTCTATCACTACTGCAAAGCAAAGCATGCAAACACTGTAACACCCCCTACCTAGTGATGAATGTGATATGTTGTACATTAGATCTTCTCCTCTGTGGCCAACAATTCCAAGAAAAGTGTAGATTTTGACCACCTTGTCCCAAGAACAATTTTGAACTGTAGCTTACAGACGAGCAAATATTCAGGGCAAAAGTGACAAAGTAAGAAAATACTATTCAGCTGCGTGCTTGGATGTTAAAATCTGCTATTTATCATTGTCAAACAGTCACAGAGAGTCTAGTAACACAACATACTTGATCACTACTCGGCTTACAACAAATAAACTGCAATAATCTTTTATGTTTAAACACAAACACACTACTGTGTCTTGAAGAACCAAAAAAGAAAACAGCACATGAACTAGTAAAGAATCAGAGTACCACAGAATATAGATTTTACCCTGGTCATAAACATTTGCTTTTCCTAATTTTTCATTTATATTACTCCTTACTTCCCTGCACTTCTCTACATTTACTAAAATCTTGAAAAATTTGAAGTAATTTAAAACTAGGAAAGTGTGTTCAACAAGGGGCACTGGAGTGCTAAAATCAATTTTCCACTCCTAACCTAAATTTTCCAGCTGTGCCTATGAGCATTGTATTCAGAAAACAAGAGGACAGGGCTTATTTTCAGGTTCTTCTGCGCACAAATTCTGCCTGCTGAATTCCCTAATGTATCTGCAAAACTTGTATACAACTAGGGTTTTTTAGAGCAAAGGAAATGGTATCCTTCTTGTGGCATAATTTTAAAGCAAAGTGATAAAATACATTAAAAAGCCTTTCACATCAAAAGAAGTCTAAACAGAAGTTAATGCAAGCACACACTTTATACACTTCTTACCACATTTCCCTTCTTTTCACATAGGAAAAGAAAGTTATATTGTGGGACAGGAGGGGAATCTGCATTAGTTAAAAAGCATCTTCAGATATGTTTCCATTCAACATAGCATCATTTATCCACAGGGAACATCAAGAATATTCAAACACACAAAACATGCAAAAACATATGACTGCTTGAAGTTCTAGCTTTCTAGGGCTAAAATACTATCATAAGAATTGTACCATGACATTTATCTCCACACAACATACAGACCTTACTGCACTGTACAAGCTAGGTATTCAAAAAAGCTACCAGGTTCTAGATAGCTGAAAATGAAATTCAGGAATACAAATTGTTTGGTAACAGGAACCGTTACTGGTTACCAATAATGCCCTAAGTCCCATCTTTTAACTAACAGCCACCTATTAGTTTCTTTAAGATTGTGGTTTTGATTACTTAAACGTTTTCTTGAAATTTGATCACTTGAAATTTTTTCTTTTACAGCACCTACACAAGGATGACATTTTTGGCATAGTGCTGCTAAATTGGATCTCCTGTTTCTGACAGTAAAGCTTTAAAAAAACAATCTCTTAATACTTTTCAATGTTATGGTTCCCTTGCAACAGTGTCTTGGTTGGAGAGGACACCCAGGTGGCAGAGAAGTGTTATTTAACATCCCTGTGAAACTAAGCCAACTATATATAAAACACTAAGGCATTTCAAAAAGGGTAAAGTACTCCAAACATTATGCACTCTGTGGAGACTCGGAGTTTAGCACCTAAAGTCTCTGAAGAACTTGCTGCTTCTGAAGGGCACAGACACGGATTGCAACTATCCTTTCTATCACTAATCTCTGTTGCTGCATGCCACTGTGGAGTGTTAAACTCGAGAACTAAAGTCAAGGGAGACTTGAATGAAGAGGCAGGGGGAATCCAAGAGTAGCAAGAGTAGAAACTGAGACCAAGTAACTGAATGAGATTACAGAGGACATGAGCTGTTGACAGGAAAAAATGTTGTTCTGATTTACATCAGATGAAGCAAGGATCCTATAGAGAATAGAGTTAGGGTTGTTGAAGAAGTTAGGGCTACATGTAAAGGGGAAAAAGTGAAGCCAAGAAAATAAAACTAAAACAAATTATGAAATTGCAGTTTTCAGAGTTTTGCTTTGTGATCATAACAATTCCTTATGAATTTTTATGTAATTTTAATGTTCAGATGGATAAGTGGCACTGCTATAAGCAAAAAAGTTTATTGCTTCAATCTAATAGGAAAAGGAATTAGTAGCATCTCAAAGCCTTTGGGCAATTTTGATAAAACCCCTAACTTAAGAAATTGAAAACTTAAGACTTTTAAGGCAAATGTGTTGTATCAATAGGTAAACACAAATCTCAAATCATTACGTTAAACATGACTTATGAAGCAGCATCACAAGCAAAACTGCATCAAACTTGAATGAAGCATCTTATGAAAAATTTCAAGAAGTGAACATGGAAAACTAATTTCATTACTTGTGATAACGTGAGTAAAAACCAATGCTAACAAAACCATTTGTCAAACCAAGAACTACCCATGGAATTGGGGGGAAAAAAAAGTTTCAATATGAAGTTACTATCCTTCATGCAGCTATTATTCCTATTATTACTAACTAAGCAGGCCAAAAAAAAAAAAAAAACCACAAAAAAAAAACCCAAACAAACAAAAACCTAACCACCCACAAGCAGATTTTGGGGATAAGCCAAGTGACTCAAACAGGAGCTAACGAGTCCACAGAGGACTCCAAAGCTGGTTTTCTTTAAGACTCTTAGAACACAACCACACTCAGTTCAAATCATTAGATTTCACCACTGAGTTCACCAAAGGATTTGACATGAAGGTACGTTAAATTTCTGCTTTACCTTCCAAACCTAATACAAAACAGTCAGTCAGCTTTGTGACGTACTGTAGACATTATCAAGAAATGTTACTGAAATTATCAGAAGGCATTAAAGAAGTGTGATACAGGCTACAGTCAGCAAGTTTGGCCCTGTGCCAAATATTTTAGCTCTGAATGCAGCAGGGGCCATTATTTTTCTTTCCTATTTTTGACTTTTAGACCCTGAAATAAAGTGACCACAACATCAAGAGAAGCAAAGACAGAAGAAAACATTAACCCTTTCAGAAAATCTTTCACAGCTCAAATAATAGCAAAATATATGTCTGACACAAAGCCTTTTAGAGGACCTGACAAACATGTAACAATGCATGAATGCCTAGAAAATTGAGGTGAATTAACTGATCAAGAGATTGTACACTCTCTTAGGCCTGCAGAAGAAACAGCTAATGAGGAGAGGAAAAGTGTTCTTTATATCAGTGTCTCTTCTCTCAGAAGGCTGGTCCTTTGCTTTCTAAAGGCAGCCATCACTGCCTATCACTATTTAAGCAAAGAAAACATCTATTCTAACCCGCACATCCCTCCCCCTACAACAAAAATAGACTTAGAATGCCCTGTCTCCTATAACAGTGCCTGGAATGACTTTAAAATAAAGATGGCTCTACAAAGAAAAAGAATATTCTATAATTTACCAAGGATATACAAAATTTGGTTTGTTTTTTTTTGACATTTTACATCTATGTATGCTGCTCATGCAGACACCTCATAAAATGAAAGAGCAAGTGTCAAAATTAGTTCTACTCATAAGTAGTTCTGAGCATTACTTTGCAGATGCAGCCCTTGAAGGAATAATAACATATGAGACAGGACTGGACACAACTACTAAGCAGAGAATGAATGCAACATGCAGTCACACAGCTACTCTCACACATCACCAGAAGATGTATATCCCGTCTTTTTCTCAGTTGATTAATCTGAATCTACTGGAAACTGCAAACTGTTACGATTTTTTTTTTTTTTAATCTTTCTCTGGTTCCACACCTTCCACAGACTTTTTCTTCCACACATTCACCAAGAGGCAGAGATACATATCAGACCTGGCTCACAACTACACAACTCCTCTTTCACACTGTAAATCCACCGCCACCAGTACAGAAACACCAGCAGAGAAAACGGATCAAGTCCCTCTTGCCTAGTGGGAGAGAGAACAACGTTGTACACAGCATTCAAATCAGGGAAAATTATTAAGATCCCTTCCAGGACCTTATCTGTAAGACTGACTTCTCCACCCTTTCTCTTCAGTTTGCAGCAGAGGCCAAAGTCTAATCGATATTCTCCAGCTTTTATCATCATTTCTTCCTCAGCAGACCACCCTAAGAACACATTCCCAAGCATGAACTGTATCCACCGAAGAGATAGTTACAGTCTCCCTATTTCCTTTCCTCTCCTATGGAGTGTGGCTTCTCAGCTGACGCTTCTACTTCACACATCAGTTTTCAGTATTTCACAAAGAATTATTTCCATGAAGCCTCCTACTCCAAAGAAATCGCACCTCTTTAGGAGCCACAAATAAGGCCATTTTTCCTCGGAAATTATTTCCTTCCTGTCTGATTTCTCAGAACGCATTTTTAGGTGAGCCAATAAGGAAGGACTTGGAAAAATCTGTAAGGTTTTACTTTTTGCAAAGGTCTGTCTGGACACTTTATGTACCAAATTTCAGAACATTTGCCTACAAAAGCCATCAATTTTCCTGTACTGAAGGTGGAGGAAAAGAGCAGTCAAAGCTACGTAATGACTGTGCCCCTTGCCACCTTTTCTAGAAATATATGGAATTAGTATAAACTGACTTCTCAGTTCTGCCAAAATAGCAACACTCCAGTTACATCACATTTTCATTTACGCTGCCTGTTACCATTTCTACAACAATAAGTTTGAATTTTGCTATTAAATTCTTCTCACCTCATCCCCCCTCAAATCAATGAATGAATTACAGTATTAGAAAATTTGCAATTGGAATTTTCCATGTTGGCCATAATCATCTCTCTGCAAACTTAATGCAACGCAGTCATCCTGAATTTATAGCAGCCTTAGATCCCTATGAAAATTTTCCAGCATTTAAAAAAAATATATACCTAGAGACAAGAAAGCAAATAAACACAGCATTTTCTTTGACATTTGGGAGGTTTCACGTATAGCTGATTTCTCTGCTGTTTGTCAATTCCTCTGCAAGGCTAATTAAAAAAGCTCATGTAATTACCCCAAGATTTACAAGACACTGCTTACCAGCCACTTAAGAGGCAGAACTGAAATTAGCAAAAGGAAAAGGGAAGGCCCAAAGCATCTGTTCGACAAAGAGAAAGCTTCATCAGCTCTGGAAGCACGACTGAAGCTGGCTGCATCTGGCAGTAAGATTTCTCCCACATTCCCATACCCTTCTTACAGACTGAAGGAAATACTTATTACCTATATACACCATGACACGGGTTTAGAGTCTTTGGTTTAAGGCGGTATAAAACACACTGCTCAGATGAACACCTACTAGACAAATTCATGGAAGAAAGATGAAATACAGGCTGTTAGCAGAATGCAATCAAGAACTGTGATGAAGAACATGCAAGAAGTTGTTAGATGTGGGTTTTCTTTTAAACTTATTTTCAAGAGATACCTATTTCAACCCATGCTAAATTATATTCAGCATTTTCAGAAGTTGAAAGAAATGGCCAATTTTCTCCTGATGTTTCTTACAAATAAAATGTGTTCTTTGTAAATAAAGCTTCAGAATCCGCTCACTGACATACTACAGATACTACATACACACAATACAGATTCAGAAGCTTTTATTTTTCTATTAATACAACCAATATAAATAACTGGATGCAAAGGAAGAGGTTCCAGTAAGATTAAATAGGTGTGTGTATGTATTCAGGATGCAACAAATTAAAGGTTCAGTTTCTCTCTTAGAAGCCTGAGCACCAGAAAAACCTTCCACATATCAACCCAAAACAAGACTTATCCAAGTCTACGCATTTACTTAAGGCTTATATTTTGAGATTCAATTCAATCTGCTTCCTGGCTTTTTTTGAACACAGCATGATGGTGCATGGCATTAAACACAACTACATCAGGTTCCCGTCTAAAAGGAAATGGTTTGTGTGTCCTGCAAATCAAGCTTTGAAGCAAATGGTGTACAAACAGAAAAAAAAACAGCAGTTGCACCAATCTGGCTTTTAATTTAAGCATGTGCTGTTTCCTGTTATATGACTGGTTTCATATAAATCCACCTTCACCTAAGAAAGCACACAGCTTTTGAGCAGATTTACCTGCTTTTTATCATTTCTACTTCAAACCAAAAGAACTGGCAAAGTCATATGAAGTCAAGTTAGCTGACCTTTCATTGAAGATCACAGGTATTTCAGAACAGTTTTAACTCAGAACCTTTCCTTTAAAAAAAAAAAAATCCCTTTCAGAATATTCTCAATAGCCTTTAAAGGAAAGTATCAATAACATTTGAAAAAGAAGAGGGGAAGTGGATTACTTCCACAGAACAACATAACAGCAGAAGAATTATTTAGGTTTTTATTAATGGTAAGAACATATACTACTACTCTAAAACAACCAACTCATTACTTTGGGATGTACTATAAAAAGCAAATGTCAGCCAAGGAGACAACTTGGAGACTTCATTTAATCAGTATTTACTAACAAAAATTAAACAGGGGCTACATTCCTTGTCACATGTCATATAATCTACTTTCTAGCTCACAAATTCATACAAGAACATAAGCAGAGCAAGAGGACAATATGAAGACAGATTCAGTTAAGGGTCTACTGAATACAACTTGAGTGTAAAAAGGATTTCTCCCCCTCCATCTTTCTCTAGATGATAGCATGTCAACTTGAACTTTTTTTGACCACTGGCTGTTTTTCTCCACCCTAGGACCAGATTCTAATGACAGTCATGAGCTACGTATCTTTAAAAATATTTATTACTGCACGTACTGCAAGCGTGACTTGGTCGTTCTGGTACTGGGATTATTCACTATACAGCTTTTAATACTCTTAAGTGACCATGTAAGCATACACAAGAGTAAGCAAGTACTCTGTGAAATCTTCTTGGTATTCATTCAAAATTACTTAAAGTTACAGCAGAAAAAAACAACCAAACAAACAAACAAACAAAAAAACCCCTCAAAAATAACGTTTGCAAAAGTCAATAATGGGCTTTCATATCAAGGTTTAAGTTACCCCTTAACCAGAACAGACTGCTGTTCAATTCTTGTCGAAAGGCAGAAATCTGGTTTACACTACTCAGTGGATTACAGCAGGTTTAGCAGGAGGAAATCCGTTTTTGCTGTGAAGATCTACCTCTTGAAACTTTTAAATCCTCTCCTTTAAAAGCTGTCACTGGCAGTCCCAACCTGCAGCACAGATTCTCCTTCCCACTTGACAATCAATTAACAGAGAAGATTTATGATTTAAGGACTAAATCAAATCTCAGGATGTGTTTATGAAAGTTATTTGCTTTCCACAGGCAAATGCTATCACTCAGAAAGTTAAAGAAAAGCTAATGGATTCTTAAAAGATCAAGAGGCCCCCATAGATTCTACGTGGCTTCATTTGTCTAATACAAATTACCACACTTGATCAGCACCAGGATGAAACCACGGATCAGAAAGGGCACCTTTCTGAGTTCAGAACTGTGCAAGTTCAGTGCATTTTAAACATTAAAAGCCGCTTTAAATGACTTAAGAATATCGATGCCAAATGTAAGGAGGTTTTCCTCTTCACCCTCCTCCCATTGAAACATTGCGGATGTAAAGGAAAACAAAAGAAAGGAAGTACATTCATCGCTGAGAGCGACTTAAGCAAAGGGGCTTTCTAAACAATGGGCCAGAATGATGTAGTTTGAGGTGGTGCTCCATTTTGGTGAAATAGTTAAGAAAGTAACTACACCCTATACTCGATTGTTGTCACATGCTCTTTATTAACATGCTTTCCGCCCCCCCCC
>NW_009648250.1:632154-650603 GCF_000708025.1 Charadrius vociferus | reverse complement strand
GTCCTGTCCGCCGCGACACCGCCCCGGCGCTCGCCCGGCTGCGCGCACCCCTGTGAGGCCGAGGCGCCCCCGGCCCCACCTGGGCCGGGAGGGTCCGCCGGTCGCCCCATGGCGCTGCCAGGTCCGGCCCGTCCCGTCCCTCAGGAGAAAAGGAGGGAGCCCGCCGGGCCCGGCCACCGGCCCGCACCGCCAGGCTGCCAGTCCGTCACGGAGCATCGCCTCGCGGGCCCGTGTCACTCACGGCGCTATTAGCACCGGATCAAAATACGCCGAAGTAAAAAAAAAACTGCTTAAATGCAGTCGTTAAGGCGGAGTGTTAACCCATGCCATTAGGATAAGCAGTCAGAAAACAGCACTCCCGTCATGTGTAATTTCACACTCTGTTTCAGCTTGTTTACCTTGCTCCCTCTCATTTTCTTCCAATTCAAGGCAGGCAGGAGATGAATATTAAGTTTTCGTTTACTTGCAAGATGCAACAGTAATGAAATACTATAATAACACTTCATAAGAAATTACCCCTAAAGGATTTCCCATCTGAAGCAGCTGAGGAACGGCGGCAGGAGGATGGACTGCCACGCAGAAAGCGGCAGCCACCGGGTCGGGCAGTGAGTGACCTTCGGCGTGCGAACCAAGAAGCGCCTGGCATCAGCTCAGCTGACCCGGCTGAAGCACGGAAAACTGCCCTCCCGCAAAACCTCGCTGCTGAATCCGACAAGGTTACATCTGAAAAGACAGATCCTGAGAAGGCAAAAGGTATTGGACTTTTCTTATCGGCTCAGCTGCTGGTTAAACAAATCATTGATTTTTTTTTTTTCCAAAAGCTGTCATCATGCTATTAGCCACAGTATCAACTGATTAGGCTGTGTCATTAAAAATATCTTTTGAAATTTAAGAACCCAGTAACTGAGTAAAATTGATTGCATTGTATGTCCAAAAGCAATCACTGCATACATCTGTAGATTTACAAAGGGAAGTCTTGTAAAATACTAAATATCAAGAAAAACAGCCTCGTAAATATGCTTATATATTTTTCAGCTAGGAATCCTCATCTGATCTTACTTAAAATTAGGAATTCTTCAGACTATAAAATGTGAAGGCAAAGCATGCTTCCCTCTTTACAAAACCAAAAGCATAAAAAAATAAACAGGCTGCCAGAAACTTTAAACAAAAGTTGAACACAAAGAGGACTAGTATTCCTACTGCAAACATTTAAGACATGGCACCGATTCCATTTCAGCTTTTCTTTGCATAATTAAACTTATTACTTCAGCAACACAGCGGTTACTTTACCTAGAGCTAACATCCTGATTAGATGGCTTTAAGGAATTTTTCAGTTTCAAATGTCTAATTCTATGGAAAACACTACTACATCTAAACAGCAAAACCCATCTGTAGGAATATCCATGCTTTACTTAAAAAATGCAGGTATACCAGCAACGAGCCAATTTTAATATATATGTATTATTTTTCCACTGAAAACAATGCACCTCAAACCACTTCTAGAAAGCAGCAAGCACGAAGGAAGATAAAGGTATGTTTCTTACTAAAGGATATAAACAGAGATAAAAATCGAGGTTAGTATTCACCCATTAACAGTCTAAGATGAGGATTATGACAATCACACCCTCAAATCTAGTATGAAAAAAATATTGATTTCCTGTCAGATTGCATCATTTTGAGAAGTGGTCCATGTACATTCCATAGTAGTAAAACCTGCTAGGGGCAAAAGCATTTAGAACAAAAAATGAAGGACTGCTGAAAGGATAACGCTGAGCAGTAACAGCTTATCTGAAGAACACAGAAAGAAAAGCCTGCTGTATTTGCGCTACCACCCCCCTCAATTTTCTTTATATGACTGAAATGCATTAACATTATTGTTGTACACTTTCCACAATAAAAGAAAAAGAAAAGTTCGGCACTCTTGCTGAGTTACATTTCTGACACCTCCAACTACATTATTTTAAAAAATGGTCATTGTTTATTAGATTTACACAGTGACATTAACTGGATGTTTCCCCTCCCTTGTCTCTCTGCATCTCTGGCTCCAAGTGCATCCAAAACATCAGGTCAATGGCTTAAAGTTAGCTATTACCGATTCCAGTTACAGCATCAGAGCTGTATTTCAGTTCAGAAAGAAATGAGAAGGTTGTGCTGACCAAAACTCTAGTTCCACAAGAGGGAGACAAGAAAAATCAAACACACTGACAGATTTATAGATTTGTAGGCCAGAAGGGAGCACTGCCACCATCAAGTCTGACCTCTGTAACAATGGCTACTAAACTCTCCTGAATTAATTTATTTTTAAAGTATAACATCTCTTTAAACAGCATGCTGAACCTGCTGTAAACTTTTTCACTTTACAGAATCAAACTGAAAAGTGACTAGATCCCTCACATCTGTGAAACAAAGGAAAAACAGAGTTACATTAAGGATATACCAGTATCTCCTCTGGGTTCCTCCCAGTACTCCTCTTTTCCCATTCCCACTTCAAAATGTCACCTTTTCTTTCTTCTTTGTTAAAAATTTAAAAGTTTCTCCCAATCATTCACATCCATGTGCCCTCACATCCTGTCTTTTCTATATTTCTCTGTCTCCAAAGAAGACGCGGGCAGTTGAATCACAATTTAAATGCTGCTCTTATGCTTCCAGTGAGGACAGCAAAAATGAATATGAGGCAATAGCCAAAGACTGTAAAATTTCAAGGGTGAGAGGCAAAACGCTACCATTTGTCTCTCATGACACACCACAGGTTTCAGCTGCAGGCTGTGTGCATTTATATACCCAGTGTAAATACATATTAACACAAGTTTTATTTTAATCACTGAAATACAATACCTCCCAATGCACAATTTATCAGTTCCTGTAAAAGTAAATAATACTGAAGTGTAGCTGGTTTTGTTCCAACAATCATTTTAGCATATCTAACAACACATAACTGACTAATGTAGATGTATGAATTAAAAGTGTTCTATCCCATCTAGCTGAGAGGTCTATAAGGCATGAAAAATTCTATGTATTTATTACTTGAACAACAACAGCAGTGTCCTGGTTTGGTAAAATGGGACCAATTTTGTTCAGTAACTTTACTTTTTAGCTAGGCCTCTTCTAACTACTACAATTAACAGCATATTGTGCTGAAACTGTTCACTTACAGAGCCATAAGACCAATGTTTATACTTATTGCTGTAACACCCAAGGCCAGATGACTGGGTTATTTGCCCCGTTGGAGGGTCGGAAGCAGAAAAGCGTGAAGGGGTCACATCTGCAGGGAGGAGCAAACAGGACGGGTGACCCAAAACTGACCAACGGGGTATTCCATCCCATCTGCCTCATGCTCAGTATAAAAGCTGAGGGATCAAAGCGTCAGCTCTTTCTTCAATGGCTGGGACCTGAGGAGGGCTCTGTCTGAGCTCTCACATTTCCCTCCTGAGTGGGCCCACATTTTGCCTAGTCTTCCTTTTGTCGCTGACATACCTATAGAAGGCTTTCTTGTTGCCCCTGATGCCCCTGGCCAGATCTAACTCCACCTGGGCTTTAGCTTTCCTAACCTGATCCCTGACTGCTCGTATACAATTCTCTGTATACCTCCCAGGCTACTTGTCTTTGCTTGCACCCTCTGTAGGCTTCCTTTTTCTGTCTGAATGTCTCCAGAGCCCCTTGCTCATCCATGCAGGCCTCCTGGCATTTTTGCCTGACTTCCTCTTTGTTGGGATGCATGGCTCCTGAGCTTGGACGAGGTGGTCCTTGAGTATTAGCCAGCTTTCCTGGGCCCCTGTTCCTTCCAGGGCTTTATCCCACTGTACTCCACCAAGCAGATCCCTGAAGAGGCTAAAGTCTGCTCCCTGAAGTCCAGGGTAGTGAGCTTACTGTGCGCCCTCCTTGCTGCCCTAAGGATCTGAAACTCCACCATCTCATGATAGCTGCAGTCAAGGCTGCCCTTGACTGTGACATTCCCCAGCAGTCCCTCCTTGTTGGTGAGAACAAGGTCCAGCATGGCACCTCTCCTTGTTGGTTCCTCTATCACTTGGAGAAGGAAGTTATCATCAACAAATTCCAGGAACCTCCTGGATTGCTTATGCCTTGCTGTGTTGTCATTCCAATAGATATCGAGCTGGTTGAAGTCCCCCATGAGGACCAGGGCTTGTGAACATGAGGCTGCTCCTATCTGTCTATAGAGGGCCTCATCTGCTTGGTGTTCCTGGTCAGGTGGCCTGTAGCAGACCCCCACTGTAACATCACCTGTCTCTGCCCTCCCCTCAATCCTGACTCATAGGCTTTTGGTCGGATCCTCATCCATCCCCAGGCAGAGCTCCATGCACTCCAGCTGGTCCTTGACACAGAGGGCAACACCCCCTCCTCATCTCCCCGGCCTGTCCTTCCTGAAGAGCCTGTATCCTTCCATTCCAACACTCCAATCATAGGAACCATTCCACCATGCCTCTGTGATGCCGATTAGCTCACAGCCTTGCAGATGCACACACATCTCTAGTTCCCCTTGTTTGTTCTCCATGCTACATGCATTTGCATAGAGACATTTAAGTTGAGCCCCCAATGAATCTAGCTCCCTGGCTGGAGTGGCTATTTTTCCTTTAAGCTGCATTTCAGGCGCTCTCCTGCTGACCTGCAACCCATCCCCAGCTTGTGGGCTTCTACTACTGGTATCAGCATTGTACTGGTAGGAGGGGCATGGATTCTGGTTCCTCTCCCCTGGCAATTCTAGTTTAAAGCCCTCTTCACAAGGTTGGTGAGCCTCTTACCAAAGAGATTCTTCCGTTTTTCTGACAGGTAGACCCCATCTGGCCCCAGCAGACCAGGCTTCTCAAAATGAGTCCCATGTTCTAAGAAGTCAAACCCCTGTCTGTGGCACCAGTCCTGTAGTCAGCTACTGATTTGCCAGATTTTTCTGGCCCTGTCAACCCCCCTCCCTTTAAGTGGGTGGACTGAGGAAAAAACTACCTGCGCTCCCAAGTCTCTGACCACTGCTCCCAGAGATTTATAATCTTTCTTGATAGTCTTCAGGCTGCTCCCACCCTGAGGACTCCCAGAGCTCCCAGATGCGCCTCCCTACCTCTCTTCAGAGAGAGGCAGGAAAGAGACACTTAAGAGTTTAGAAGAAACTAAACTACTTTAATGAAGTATTAATAATAAAATAAAAAGGAAATAATGAAATATATACAAAACCATATCAAGCTCCCAGGAAGACAATCACATTACCAGCTGGCACTGGGGAAGTCCCAGACTGGACTCCGTGACAGATGGGAACTGGATTCTGGATCTGGATTCAGGATCAAGATCAAAGGCAGGTGAACAGACAGAGAAAATGGAAAAATATGGAGTGTTTAACACTAATTCCTATGCAGCCTTTCTCTAAGCACGTTAGAGAAGAGAGAAACAACTAGAGCATACCAGAGCGTGCCCTGTTGGATGTTGTAGTTATAATGGTTTTGAAACAAACTCATGCAAACAGTGCTTTTGCATGTGTGAAAACGGAAAAAGAAGCAGTGTGAGTTAACTTACCAACCACACATATGTGCACGCAGCACACAGACACATGCAAAAAATCATGCATCAAACCAGACCTAAGCTCTGTACGCAAGTTGAAGATCTTTACCCATGTCTTTTCCATACGTCATTGTCTTCACATCACTGCAAGTCATTCCACAATTACTATTTTATCATTCAAGTTCAAGCTTTAAGAACCAGTTTCCAATTTCTATAGGTCTCCTGCCAGCAGAATTGTGGCAACATACAATGTTGGGTAAGGCTAATACACAACTGATAGCAAAACAAGATATAGGAGACAGCTTTTTTAAAAAGTTCTAACTGAAGTAAAAGAAGTGGGAGAAAAATGTGGTTCTCTCTTCACCCTCGACACCCCCTCCCCCCAAAAAAAAACCCCACCACCTGACAGCATTGAAGAGGAGACTAAATCAGAGTAAAGAAATTTATATAACTTGTAACTGGTATCCCACCACCTCCCAGGCAGCAATTATCTTGCTACACCACCGAACAGCCAAACAATTGCCAACACATACTTTTTTGTTGGTTTACTTTTGCCAAAGAGCAGCTACCAGCTGAGCTGCTTTACTGGCTGTTAAGGGTTACTGTCCTAGAAGGCTCAATTGCAATTCACATAACAAACTATTGTTTCTCTCAGCAACACTGCACAGCCCTAGTTTATTCTTGTTTCAAATTTCAAAGCTTTCATACCTTTTAAGACAACTTCGGATTCTAGAATGAAAAAAAAAAAGCTTAAATAAAACAACCTTTGTAACTCAGAAATGCTTCTTAAACATTTATTTTGCATACATTTCCATACCTCCCTTTTTGAAGTTTCTCAGTGCAAGAAGCTTAACCTAATCACGCAAAGTATAAGCATGTTAAAAAACTTGCAAAGGAAAACTACACAATGCTAGCTAGAGAATTTAACAAAAGGAAAACTGAAACATCAGAGTATGAACCATACAGGCATATGGCAAAAAGGCTTTTTTTTTTTTTTAAACGAAATCCCAAGGCTGCATCAAGTTCAAATCTACCTAGAGCCTTCAAGTTCAATGAGCTTGTCTTCTTAGCAAAAGACTTTTAATCTGATCTCAGAGTGAAGCACAAATATCCTAGCAAATTCTTAACACAGTTTATAGAATGCATAGCAACGACAGACCGTTCAAAATATAGTGTTCCTGTCTTACCACAAATGCAAAGGCTCACATAAAAGTAGCAGAGATTCCTGATATCCTTCATCTTCATCATTCATCCTTCATCAAGTTCATCTTCCTCACTGCACAGAGGAATAACTAAAAGCTTTCTATTCTACAGGGGTATTTGGTGCTGCAAGAGGTGGTTCAGACTGCAGGTCCGAGAAATGCATACAGTAGTATTCATTATAACCTGCTCACCATCCAAAGGAAAAGTGTCTCTTTCTCCTTGCAATCCAAAAGCAAACATCAGGTTTAAAACAAAACAGAAAACACACAAACATAGACAAACCTCATCCTAAGGAAAAAGAGTTTTGTCACATGTTATGTTCCTGATCACAAAGGAGATTTATTTCATCCATGCAAGCATGGAGACTTGCAAACTCAGAAGAATATCAAGTCTTCTAAGAATGATACTCCAGATCTGACTTTCTAAAGCCTTTCAGAGCCTATGGCAGTGTAGCTTCCTATCCACTATGAATGAAACATGAATGAAATTCTGGCAACATCTTTGACCACCTCCCAGAGGTGGATCCTACTTTGATTATTTCTTCTCAAGACACACCATAGGTCTCAAAGCTTTCAAACACAGAAACTGTATATTGAAGCCTTTTGTTACTTTTAAGGATAAATTAGAGCACATACTATCAAGGGAAGACAATTCTACAAACGAGCCCGAGGTTATGTTTCTGAATGGTCATAAGAGAAACTGAGCCACTTTTACGTGCCTGTGGGAAAGAAAGTAACGGAAGATTGGTGAGGAGGATTGTAAACACACTCAAGTGACTTGCACTTGGGGTGCTGGACAACACGTATCACACTAATTGTTGTTCTACCTTATGTGCTCACAAGCAGAACATCTGCACTTAGATAGCGTAAGTTTGTGATAGACTCAGGGACACCTAATTGAGCATACATGAGGTTACTGCCTTGTTGCTGAAGAAGATCAAAGCACAGTGAAAAACTATGCCTGCTTGAACCCTGGAAATACAGGCAAGCACAGCAAGTCTGGGCTCTCACTCTTTCACTCTCTTGCTAACAAGGACTGTCGCTAATATGGACTCTCTTACTCCTCGGTGCCTGCGTCCCCTGCTTGCATGCCTCTGCCCAGGTGCTGCTTTGGAGAACCCCCGGTCCATGACATATCAAGATTAAATTTGTTCTTTGCCTTTCATCTGTGGTTTTGTGGTTGTTCCTGCATCCTGCCTGCATCAGCTCACACAGTGCCACACCAAAATAATCATATTCTGCATATGAGTAAGAAATCATAACAGAGAGATCACATTTCTGTTCTGCAGCATTTTGAAAATACTTTCAGTTCCTAAAGGAATTTACTCACAATGTTTTACATTAATTTCAAACACCCTGTATACAGACTACACTTTTATCTATTCCACACAAAAAACAACCCATTAAAAACAACTATATCACCCAAAACTTTTCAGCCCTCCTGTACATATACACCAAACCTTCCACACTGTCACTCCACAATGCTGTGGGACAAAGGGTTTTTGTTAGAAATCATAATAGATACCAGATCATCATCAAGTGAAGTTACAGAAGCATGAAAGCCAAAGCCATGTATGATATTGGGAGCTGGAAGATGTGCACGTATTTCTTACCGCAGTTTGAAAAATCATTGTGGAAGTGAATCAAAATTAAGATAATCCTTAAAGAATTTTATACAGATCAACACCTAGCCATCTTACATAAATCAGAAACTTAACAGTATCGCTACCTACTGTTACATTCCCCAGGAGTTTCCTTTAATGCAATGCTTTTGATGTTTTCTGAGAAAAAAAGACTATGGAAACACATTATCCATCTTGCCTCTTGAAGTTCTGAAAGCTCTGTTGCTTGGTGAAGTGTCACTGAAATCGGCTACAGCATTGGAAGTGAGACGTTTCATCAAAACAGCAGCCAAAACTGACAGACCCACACTTAGACTGTTACTGAGACAAGGGCAGCTGTAATCCACCCAAAGAAGCGGGTACCTTTTTAGTCTGTATGCACAGACTAGCAGACAGAACTGTAGCTCCACAATACATACAGCAAGAATTTCCTTTCATACAACCACAGGAAGGCTCATTTGTTTCAATATTAACAGAAATGCACATTTAAGATATTTAAACAGAGGGAACACAGGCCAGCTTTATCACTTGTTTTTCATGATCTATTTTTCAAGATCTCATTTACCCCTAGAAGCTATGCAGTGATATCACATGAACTTGCACATGACTTTAGGAAATAGGGAAAGCAGTTCTCCCATTTTAGAGTGTTAGAAGCTAAAGGTGCCTTGTTTAAAATTTTGAGATCAACAAAGACAATTCCTTAATAATATTTAACATACATTGCAATTCTGAGAAACTAATTCATTTATCAGAATCAAGTGACATCTATAACATCACCATTAACTACTAATACGGCACAATAATTCATATGCAATTTTAGACACTGTAAACAATACACATTTAAATATTTAAAGTGTAAAAGTTACAGTATTTCATCTACATAGCCATTTATGCCCCTGTATACATTTGCCTAATACCCCTTTTATTTACATTTATTTTATTTACATTTACATTTTATTTACATTTATTTACATTTGCCTAATACCCCTTAGAAAAAGTATGGAATAAATGCTCCATGTGAAACCAACGGCTCCCTTTCAGGGCTCAACATGACAACCAGCACCCCTTAGGAAAAGAAAATAGACATGCTCCACTAGCCAAATGTTTTCAAGGCACTGCTTCCTATGAGTCCCCAGCTATAGCACTGAGAAGGCATTGCTGGCCTGACAACAAAACTGTGTGCTCTTAGCACTCTTTTCCTATATCCCCCTTCAGTATTACAATCCTACCCTTGTACATAGAGCAAAGCACATTGTTCCTTTTACATCTCTTTTGTATGAGTACGTATGTGTATGAGTATGTATGAAGTAAAGACTTTCCGGCAATATACGTTGCATGGGTAGATGGAGTGCTATTCAATTTGTGCTCCCCTTCACCATTACACAAAAACATGTTCATATAAGCCAGGCTGGCTTGTTGTACATCCAAGAGAGCACTCTCACTACTAGGTCCACCAACACATTAAATGAGATTTTACTATTCTTCTGAGCCACTGTCTATTTGTCAGAATACACATCACGAGCAGGGAGAAATTCAAGATTCCTTAGTTCACAAAACTCTAATTCCCTTCTTCTAGAGCTGATAAATTTACAGAAGTGGCAAGCCACAGGTCACAGTGTAGAGGTGCAACAATTTCTTACACATAAAGGAGTATAGTTGACTGGTTGTTTCTCAGAAAAAGAAAATACACTTGGTTTTCTTAAGGTTCTTGAAAATAAGCTGCTTTTTCATACTAAAGGCGCGTATACCTTGCCAACAGTCTCAATTATATATGTAAGAGATGCCATGAGAAAAAGGATGCACATTCCATGTATAGCATAGGTACACACTGCGTTTTCATGCCACCTGCTGGACTAAATCCTACTTGCATCAACCCATTTCTGGTTTAGCCATTCAGAGGGCTTAGAAAGGTAATAAATCAGTCATGAAAGTATCAGAAGAAAAATAATCGTTGCAGAAGCAAACTTATTTTTTAAATAAGTAATCAATCTCCCTTTCAATGACAGAATAAAGAGGAGAACATTGGTTACAACAGCCATTCAACTCAGAGATTTTGCCTTTTGCATCAAATATTGTACTTTACTGCAGCAAGAAGCACAGATTAATCACCAATCCAACCAAGATGGCAACCCTCCGATTTTCCAAGTTTTCCATAATTATACAATAGCATAAAAGAAACTTATTTCTGAAAGCACAGGCACATCATGAGTACAGTCTGTTTCTCTCATGGATCTCTTTTCAATGAGAACTGAGAAATGACATACATACCAAAAAGTTCTTCCCTTTTAAAAAGCTGCTGAACTACTTGTCTCAGTATTTCCCCTAGGAAGGCCAAACAATAAACATACAGGAGTCATGTGATTTTAAATCTGAAAGTTTGCAGTCCCACATACCTAGCTATGTTTTCACAGAACAAATAAAAAGAATCCTCTGAGCTGAGGCACTTTCTAACAGTCAGCTCAACAGAATACTTTAGATTCTGTATATGGAAAAGGAAGCAAATTCTTAAAAAATTCTTATGCCAAAACAATAACAATAGCACTTAAATTCTGAATAATCCCTCCTAGATACTTAGAAGTTTGATTCTTATGTGAAAACAGTGATAGACAAGCTGCCTTCCAACCACAGTTATTAAACTTTTGAAGAGTTTAAGTTCTTGTTTTATTTTTAAATCGCTCTGAACAATGATGTATCTAGTCTCCTTTATTTTGATGCTCCATCTTCCTTTTAAGAAGCATTTAATCTCAACACTTGTAATAATGCAATTTTGTCCTCAATGAGGTAAGATAATAATGTACTTTCCCTTAAAGACGTATAATTCTTCTTAATGTGTCTTTGCTGTTCCTTCCACTCTAAGATTTAACACTTCCTGTTACATGGTCATTCGTCTTCAGAAGAGCACCCTCCTTCATTATACAGCAGTAGTGAAGCATTTCAACACTCAATTCAGAAGATAGTTCACCTTGCCAAAGTCTTGACTCCCCATGGCCTTAGATGCACTACAAACCAGACAAACTATGGAAGTTTGGAATAAAAAGGAATGCTCTCTTACTGATCGCTAGTTTTTATTTGTCCCATATTTGATAAGAAGCATACCAAAAAGCATCTATTCACAGTTACAGATTTCTGGAAAAGCAGCATCATGCTAGGGAAGTTTGTTCAGGATATGCTTTTACTGGCTGCATAATTAATGTAATACACTGAGATCCAGCTCCACTTTAGCTGTAGGTTAGTTTTCTTAGTTAACTTGAGCTCACTCTCTTTCCTCCTTTACTTACAGCAGGCAATCTCATAATTCAACTTGTTTCTTACTACCAACTTTCATCCTTTTTCAAACATATAACCTAACACAGAGAATTAGGAATCCTTGATCAGCCAAATGTATATTACTATCAAGTTATTCCATTCCACAAAGCCAATCGTCATTTCTGAATTTAACTGACCACATACTAGGTATCTTCCACTGCACCACATAATTGCAGATATTCAGCAATGAACAAGAGGTTAAATGTATTAATGAGAGAGCAGCAGTTAACCAATCTCCTGCTGATTTATTACTTGTTTTACTCAAGTGACACTACATCGACTTGAGTACTTATCTAGATTTCTTAATCTCCACAACATGATGAAAGAAAATTCTTAATAGATGCAATTATCTTACCGTACTAATGCTTTACTAAAAATATGATGGAACTGGATGTAGACATAGGTACCACAATAGGGCATATTGTGATAAAAGAATAACGCAAGTAGAATGTTTTCTAGCCTTACTGAGATGGAAACAGAGTTGATGCTAAAAATCATCAGTCCACTGTGACAGCATATAGAAGACTGGAACAAACAAGGTGACTGTGTCTCACCAGTGAAGTCAGAACAATTTAAATCGCTGTTGTATCAGCCCAAGGGAGGGCTTGCCAGGAACATTAACAGGTAACGTAAGGTAAAAAAAATATTAAAGTCCACATACCCACCTGCTTCCACAGGACAGAAGCACAGTTTACAATAAGACATTGGATTCCACATGAATATCCAAGAAAGTCTAACTAAAACCCAAAGGTACAAATACCTAGCACCATCTGCCAAGGCCAAACTGTGGCAGTCAACACAAAGTTTTAAGTCAGTAAAACTGCATCTGCTTTTAAACCGAGAAATATAGGAGATTAGAGGTAGCAATGCATCATCCAATAGAAAAAGTAGTCTCTGCAGTATGTTCTCAAATTGAAAAATGCCTGCAGAAAAATCCTTGCTATACACCTTTGCCTGTTTGGAACTAAGAAATATCAAAGAGCAGGAACTTCCATTCCCACCAGACAGATCTAGACAAACTACATTGCCCCTCCCCGCTCCAGTGCCTGTAAGTCAGCAGTGTCATTCAACTCAGTTTGAGTCTCTTTGTTTCGAGAGTTATAGCCATCATCAGAACCATGGGAGTACTTCAGCTTGAGGGATGAGATTACTGTTCCCACGCTGTCTGCTTCCATCCTCTGCTACATTACAATCACTTTGCAAGTGCCATAAGCATGAGAACATGTTGACGTACAGAGAAGAAAACAAAAACATTACTTCATCAATTTAAAAACACACCCTATCTAGGTATTCCTTAACATAAGGACACTGCCCCACAGCAAAAAAAAATGACCAGAAAGGAATATACCTCATCAGCTTCCAAGCAAAGTTCATCATTTTAGGCAAAATTTCACTAGGAAGTCTGAAGAGTTTCAGTATTTGCGTTTCTGTTAACTGAAAGTGCCACAGCAAAAGCCATGTTTTCTACAGTGATAATTACTCTCAAGCAGCATCAGGAAAAAAACTTCTACAATGCTCGACATCAAGTTTCTTGATAATACAGAGTTTCACTATTAAAGTGCGGATCAGTGGAGCAGTACCTTACCCTCTATAGTATTTTTTTTAATTAATCATCTCATCCTAATTATGCATAGGTACCAAATTCCTAAGACTACTAAGAACAGTCAGAGAGGTTGGAACTGACCCATAAGAACTCCAAATAATGCCCTAACCCACTGCTACCCACCTAGGCAATACAGAGAGCACTTACTTTCAGGTTATCAACACCTCTTACTATACCTTTAGATCCTGAACGCAGACAGAAGTGTAGACAGTGATTTTCCTGCAAGTACAATGGTATTCCCCCATGCCTACTTTATCTCATTTATTTTAAAGTCAGAGCTGTGAGTGACAGTTTAAAATTTTATCACATAGTTTGAGAGTGGAAATCAGACCATCAACAGATCTGTACATCAGCGCACACACTTCTCAAGCAAAGGAGAACCTCCCTGCAACTTGTTATTAAATATTTTCTTATTAAATGTTAAAAACTATAGATGAATCACTGTTTCAATTATGTTAACTGACTAGACAATGAAACTACAGCAGTCAGTTTTCTTCTGCTTTTTGTGAAGGAGACCAGGAGACAGCATTATAGCTAAATTTTCCTAAATCCACCCCTGTGCCAGTCATTTTTCCAGACTCTTCTCTTCCTGCTCTCCATGTCCTTTTTACCCTCTTTTACTTACCCTCCCCATTCACCCCTATAAATCCTTTAAGGGGTTGCAGAAGCTTTTGATCTGAGGCCAGAAAAGGCCATCACTATATTCCCTGAGTCTTATTCCTTGTTAATCACAGATTACAACATTTTATTCACTCATCCTCTAAGCCAAGTCTGACAACAAGCTGAGAAAGCTTGTATTCCCAGAAAGGCATCTAAATGCTTACTATAAATGATTACACATCAATTTCTCCTGGTTGTATAGCTCATTGCAAACCCCCATTACTCCCTTGTTTCTGATGTGGCTAATTTTATGAGCATGAAATTTAGTGGCTTCACTTTTGTAAGACTTTCCACTTTTTCCAGTTTTTTCTTTTTTGGAGATACTGGCAACACAATTCTAGATGACATTTTATGATAAACACCACTAACACCACACACAGAGAACTCAAATATCACAGCAGACAACAGAATAAGCCCTTATTCAGAGTCACTACTAACGTATAGTTAGAAGCTTCAGTTCTAGGGGTGAAGCACTGCATTTAACCTATCTCACCGATCCTGTAAACCAAACGAAAATCTAAAAGACTAAAGCATGCTCAGCTGACAACACAGGCTAAGGAAGATAATTTCAACAGGCCTAGCTTTTTTGTTATCTAGAAGTAGAAACTGGTCCTAGTGAGCCTTTTCACTGTTCAGGGAAAGTCTAGAAAATAGAAGCATGGTGTTCATGCACAAAATAGGGATGTATTGCTAGCTCCTACACACACGTGATCTCTACTGGTTTTGTACCATTTATACAACACAGAAGAGGATTATACCTACATTCAGCTCTAATAAACCGTGCAAAGTACTTAGAGTAATGTCTCCTTTGAGTTCTAGAACGTGGTCAAATACATCCTGTTGGCTGGAAGCTAACCGAGGCTGACGGAGGGAGAACTACTTCACCACAAAGTGGGTACATTTGGAAAATATGTTGGATATGTTTGCAAGACTTTGTAACCTAGGTCAAATGAGAAGAGATTATTATTTTACCTACGTTTCCCATTATTCTTTAACTAATGACACTCTGCAGCAGAAGATGTGTTGTCAATTCTGAGAAATCGAAAGCTCTCTATGGGAGGATAATTAATCCTGCCCACCACCACTTCTGTATTTCATCCACCAAGAATGAGCAAGAAAAGCATCAGAATTAATAAAGCCACTAGTTTTAATCAGACAATTTTGGAAAGTAGTCGAACATCTAGAACTCTGTCAAGCAACTGAATCTACAAATATGTTTTAAACCCAGATGTGTAGTGACTATTTTAAAAATAATGATACAGACAAATAGACATATATCTATAATGGTGAAACAGAGCACCCAGTCATCAACTCCTTGCACCAGTTTTTCAGAAAGTATTGCAGTGTCATGGCTGTGGACCAGGTCTACTCCAGCCTTTTGCTGTGTATAAATATTAAGTATAAAGGGCTGCTTATGAAGATGGATGTTCATTTCTCTCTCTCTACTACCAAATTAGAACTAACTACTGAATTAGAACTGCAATTAAGAATTTGTTAGAAGGCAAATACAGACAAAGAAATGTGAATGAAAATACATATTCATGGTAACGAGTTACTGAAATGAAATACACAAGGGAGAACGGCTCTCTAGTCTTAAAAGCTAGAACCAACTGAAGCACAGAAAACCTGCTACAATTACTTGGCAATTTTAGAATTTCATAGGAATAAATACTTTCCATTTTAAAAAGATTCTCAGTGATTAGTTGTAAATGTTGAGTTGGTTTTAAGTCAAACAAGAATATGACATTCAAATCTATACAATGGCTTAGCATCCAAATAACTTAGTTCAGACTCAGTATTTCTGAAATCTAGCTAACTATTTTGGGGAGATTTTAGAGACAGATCCAAGACTAGCTACTCAGGGAATTTCTATTATATCTTCTTCATGTTTCTCACAAGTGCCATCCTCATACATGCTCATTAACTTGCAGAGTATTAAATAGCTGCTCACAGACACAACCAACAGTCTTAGGCATTGAAGACCTGAATTCATGAACAGAAAGAGCTAAAATTTAAAGCAACCCAAGTTTCATATGCAAGTTCCTCTTTCTCTCTAATAAGTTCATTTAAAAATAAATTCAGTTACGCCTGATACTCATAAGATAAAACTGCACACAGACAATTAACAATTTGAAAAATTCCCTGCAATTCTAAAGTAAAACATTTCAATAAAAGCCTTCTTTAAAAAAATTATGTGGATTACCCAAGCACAATTGATACTGTCATTCACTTATCTAACCAATTAGTGTTTCTAAAGAATGTATTTTATTTGTTTGCAATCATTTATTATCTAAGCTGTAATTTTGCAGCTTCTCAGGCAACAAATGGCTGTCTTGCATCTGGGGAATAAAACACAAAAGGGTGTTGGTGTACTGTTTGAATACATGCAATTACTGGTAGTTACATTCTAATTAGCATAATTAGTTGTGAAATAGTTCTCATAATAACTGTCAACATTATGTCAATTTAGCTGAAGTTAATGGCATATTTAACAGACACACTCATTTTCAATATTATACAATTTAAAAGAAAGGAGAAGGCAAAGCCCTTTCTGAAGTAAAACTTCTTTTGATAGTCACTGAACAATTCTTATTGTGTTTCCTTTCAGCAATCCATCTTATAAAACAGCATTTTATATAATTACCACCCTCCAGCTTCTGTAAGACCATTCTTACAAATTAACGCTGATAAAGTGGCAATAAAAAGCAAGCATACCAAAGTACAGATGTTTGAAAATTCAGTTTTGTTGTTTTGGGAAAGGCAACAATATTTTGGCAGGGGAGAGGGGAAATCAAGAGGTAAATTTTGAAAAGACTAAAGAGGTATATAGTATGCTAAAAAGTAGCAAATGCTTCTAGTCATACCTAGACAAATATCCCTTCACTGCTTACTAGGAAAGGGCATAAGCCATTCATAAAGACCAGTTTTACCCTTTTTCCATTTTTCATAAGTTACTAGATACTATTTACAAGTAGTCAAAGATGTTCCATTATTAAACCAAGCAAAAATCCAGTCATTTCACTGGCATCTTGCAAGTTTCCAGTAGGAAATAACATGCTTTTCAGAGTCTGCTTTGCCTCATGCCATGAATATTCATCTTCCACAACAGAAAGGACCAGCCAACCTATGCTCAGTATTTCCCACAAAGCTGAAGTTACACAAGTCTTGACTGAATTTAAAAGCCAAGTATATTACAATGCCCATTTCATTTGAGGATTTTGTTTATAGTGTGTTTTTACTATGTGCACTTTTCAAAGAGCAAGTTACCATTCAGTAGTCATGAAATACACTGTCTTAAAAAGCTCTCTGGACTAGGAGAAGTCTGTTGGGTTTTTTTACATTTATATAAAACAGAAAAACAAAATTAAATACTTCATGCCATGTAAATTAGGATAGTTTACAGTACAAGCATCTGGAGCACCTTCTCTTCCTCCTCCGTGTCCCACCTTGCTGTCTGCAAACCTGTTTCCCACACTTTTGTCCACTGGATCCAGGTGCGTCTGGCACAGAGCACCCCCAGCCTCTCCTCACAGAGGACACCCCTGCAGTCCCCACTGCCAGTGCGTGGCCACCTGCCCCCAGTATAACTGTAACTGTACATGCTGAAGGGAAACAAGAACATGTGAGAAGAACTTCGCAGAGAAAAGACATGCTTACTGAACTGCATCAAATACAATGATTCCCGGTATGGAATTGTTTTAGCACCATGGGCAAGGGCTCTGGAGGCTAAGGGAGCTCAAGAGAGCTGGCTGATATTTAAGCATCACTTCCTCCAACCTCAGGATCAGTGCATCCCTAAGAGCAAGAAATGAGGTAAGGGAAGCAGGAGATCTGCGTGGCTGAGCAGGGAGCTTCTGAAAAAGCTCAACTGGAAGAGGGAATTTTACAGTATGTGGAAGAAGGGACTGACCGCTTGGGAAGAGTACAAGAATGCCATCAGAGTATGCAGGGATGAAACAAGGAAAGCCAAGGCCGCCTTGGAATTCAACCTGGCAAGGGATGTCAAGGTCAACAGGAAGGGTTTCTTTAAGAACATAGGAGGCAAAAGGAAAACTATGGAAAAATGTAGGCTCGCTGTTGAACGAGAGAGGTGCCATGGTGACAGATGATGCAGAGAAGGCGGAGCTGCTGAATGCCTTCTTTGCTTCCGTCTTCGCTGCTGGGGCCAGCCCTTGGGAGTCCCAGGCTTTGCAGGTAACAAAGAAAGTCTGGAGGAAGTAAGACCTTCCTTTGGTGGAAGAAGAAGGTTAGAGAACAATTAAGTAAACTGGATACCCACAAGTCCATGGGCCCTGATGAGATGCACCCACGAGTGCTCAGGGAGCTGGCGGAAGTCATTGTTGGGCTGCTCTCCATCATCTTTGAAAGGTCCTGGAGAACACGTGAGGTGCCTGAGGACTGGAGGAAAGCCAATGTCACTCCAGTCTTCAAAAAGGGCAAGAAGGATGACACAGGAAACTGCAGGCCAGTCACCCTTACCTCCATCCCTGGAAAGATGACGGAACAGCTCATTCTGGGTGTCATTCCTAAGCATCTGGAGGAAAAGAAGGTTAT
>NW_009648250.1:629877-631047 GCF_000708025.1 Charadrius vociferus | reverse complement strand
GCAGAGAGGCTCCTGCTTATACTTATTGCTATAACACCCAAGGCCAACCAACTTTGTTATTTGCCCCGTTGGAGGGTCGGAAGCAGAAAAGTGTGAAGGGGTCACACCTGCAGGGAGGAGCAGACAGGACGGGTGACCCAAAACTGACCAATGGGGTATTCCATCCCATCTGCCTCATGCTCAGTATAAAAGCTGAGGGATCAAAGCTCTCTCTTTCTTCAATGGCCGGTGTCTGTGTAGGACTCTGTCTTTGATCCCAATCCTGAATCTGGATCTGGAATCCAGTTCCCGTTCATCACTGACCCCAGTCTGGGACTTCCCCAGTTTCATGATCATTGTCCTGGGAGCTTGATACCATTTTGTATATATTTCATTATTTCTTTTTTATTTTGCTATTAATACTTCATTAAAGTTGTTTAGTTCCTTCTAAACTCATATGCCTCTCTCTCTCTATGAAGACAGGTGGGGAAGAGCACCTGTCGCGCCACCTGAGTGGACAATCCGGCCCAAACCACAACACTTTTTTATCAAAAAAAATCACACACACAAAAAAAGACACCACAAAAATCCGGAACAGGAGTTTTATATTAATCCATGGTGAAGACAAAGCAAATCTACAGAAGTTTCACCCAATTAATTTGGACAAATTCTTTTCCTTTCACCTACATATTTATCACCATGTATCATAAAGGCACCTATGTTCAGTTTTCTACTGTTTTTATGTATGCAGCTATGCAGGAAAAGTTAAACTTGGGAACTTAATTCAACTCAGAGACAAAATACCCTTCTGCCTACAAAATGGTAAGTAATTGCTCAGACAGTTTCAGACTCATAATAATTTTTAGCACATCAGGTTATTACAATGAAATATCAACAAAAATGGCTTTATTTCAATTTATTTTGAACTATTTTCCAAAAATTCTGCTGGCAGGAATAAAAACGAACAAGTCAAAACAGTAAGTAGTAATGGTACTCCACACTTGTGGAGTGGCAAGGGAACTGGGAGAGAACAGGAGAATTACTCCCAAACCTTGGACGCTGATGAGGAAGCAACTCTAAGTTAACTCCCAAACCACTTCAGCAGAAAAGCAGCACTTTCAGAGGCTGATTCATCCTACCCTGAAATAGATGCCTGAAATCAGGCAAGATGACTGTCAGCCTAAAGGGCAA
>NW_009648250.1:585985-629842 GCF_000708025.1 Charadrius vociferus | reverse complement strand
ACTCCTGCAAAACTCAGCACTGAGACACACATTCTGAATTGCCTTCCAGGAGCATGCATTACAGTCCACTCATTATAGAGAGGAAGAAACTGACCAGGCCAACACCTGACCTGTGAGAACAGCCCCACACCTCAGCTTCACCCTTCTATTTAGTGTTGAAGACATTTGGTATCTTTTTCTTAATGCTTCTGTGTTCACGTTAATACTCTCTGCTGACTCCCATCATCTGCGTGACCACCACTGAATCTGTCTGTCGTGGACAGCTCAACATGCTCCTGCTGGAAGCGGAAGAGTGACAAGACTATCACTTAGCTAGCTCTGAATTAAGAACTGCCAGCAAATCCAATACACTGCCCATTCATCTGAAAATCAGCATTCTCCATACACATCTTTAACCCACTTACATGGTTCCTTACAGAAACTGCATTTTTCGTTTATAGTCCAACTGCATACTACAGGAGCGAATCATGCATAGCTGTTGAATTCAATCTAAAGCAACACCTGCAGCCCATTTTTAACAATACTCCATAACTCACTTAAAAATCTGTAATTTCCCACAGAAAGAATTTACATTTGTGACATAGTAAGTAATCTAGGGAAGTTTTTACCAATTATTGACAGAAAAAGGGAAATGTAAGTTTTTTGTATCCCGTATACAATTCAACTAAACACTAGAACATATCTTTGAGCTGTTCACTTGTCATTCTTGTCTACATTGGGACATAATCACTTCTCACAGTCAGGTCCACATCATCTGGGTATCAACCCCAGTGAGAATGATCAGCCCTGGTAGAGTAACTAATAATGGAGTAATAATTTTTCAGATGAGTGAGACATTAAATTTAAAATAACTTCAACTCAGACCATGAACAGCTACATGGAAATTCCTCATACAAATCTCTTTTACATAAGGTCAAAGCCTTTCCCAAATATAATTAAAAGCTCCCATTACTAGAACATAACAATAGGTCTCCCAAACTCAACTCCGTCAAAGCACAGAACCAAGACCAAAAAAAGCGGGAGGAGGGGGAGTAACCCCTAACTTATGGCCTCTTTTAAGCAAAGGCCAGAGTCTTTCAGAAGTCTGACAGCAAAGTATTTGTCAAAGGAGGCTTGAGAAGAGCTCTGTCTATGTGACAATGAAACATTAACCTCCTTAGGAAGCAAGTCTGATCGGCAGTTCCAGATAAGATATAAATACTTCTGAGGAACCTGCGTCTCTGCCCTGTGCACAGTCTGCTCCCATCTCACCTGCTTTTGCAACAGCATGAGAGAAGCTGCAGTCAGGTACAGATAAAAGATGGGGAGAGACAGGAAGGAAGAAGTCTGTGGCAGACAAATATGCCATAAACTCGATAGGTGATGAGCGAAAGGCCCTTAAGGAAGCATGGCTCACTGAATTTTTCATTAGTCTGCTGAGTCTTCCTCTTCCTATAGTTTAAGCATTACACCAAAACTAAAGCATAATGTTACTATTAGCATGACACCTAATAGTTGTGCAAACAGAATCAAATAGCAACACAGCTTGTTAAATTCAGTTAATTTAGATCATTGGAAGATATTTTTTTTTAATTCCCAACTAGAGAAAAGAAGGAAAAAAAAATGTACAGTTTGGATGCAATTTAAATTTATTTCTGACCATTCATCTACTTTCCTTTTCATTTCAACTATACATAATCCAAATACTTCCCTCACAATGAACTATGTTTCTCCTAACAAACTAGAAAACAAAAATACATAGGTTGAAACTTAGTTCCCTGGAAAATATTAGGGCTCAAAGCATAGAATTTCCAATAGAATCAAGTGTTTCTAATAAGCATGGAGTCCAATAAACCACATCTGCACTTAAGAGCCACAAACAATTAACACCACCATGAAGCAGAAACCCTGATTACCTTTATAAGTGCAGATCTGTTGCACCTGAAGTGAAGTACTATTTCAGACAGATTCATGGAGAAACCAGCCATCTACATACCAATATGATATGAAAAACCGGCATGGTAGTATCTGTTCAGCATGGTAGTATCACCTGATCAAACAATGTTTGATCACAACTTCTTTAACCTGAACATTGTGTAAAAAAAAAAAAACCAACAAAACAAACAAACAAACAAAAAAAACACCAAAAACAGGTTTCCCCTAGAAAGGAGACATGGATCAACAAAGTATTAGTAACCATCCAAAAGGCAGAAGAAGGGGGGGAAACATTAATAAATTTTTTCTGCTTTTTTACACAACATGAAATATATTCATTAAACTAATTATGTGAAGAAAAGTATAGGCTAGCGTATAGGATCCTGCATTAAATTTCAACACTTCTTAAGATCTTAATATACAGAAGCCCAAAGCAGCATAATGGATGTTTGAAAACAAAAAGCTGAAAGTTCAAGGGTATGAGGCATCTCTTCCCCTTTTTCTTCCCTTATCCTTCTGTCCAAAGGAATTAATTAATGTTTCACACATGCCATGTTCTCCTGAGTACAGAGTCCTGCAGAAAGTGGAAACAAATACATTGATAGAAAAGAATGCTCAGAAGAAAGGACAGTTACCTTCTTTACTTGCTGTCTTAAAAAGCATGCCTTTTTTCTTTTTGTAAAGAAAGAAACCATTTAAATGCAAACAGCTATATTAATGCAACTTCAGCTCAGACTTCATTCAAAATCCAGTAACCCAATTCAGAGTTACTGCTACCATAAACGCTATTCAGCTGCACTCAATATATTAAATAACATTGTATGCAAGAATGCACTAGGTACTTTAAAAATGCAGGTTAAGGAGGAGAGGCTGATCTGGAAATAAACTCTCGTTTGATCCCCATTCCCCCACCAATAGATGCAGAGATGCAACAGATCTTTTTGTACACTCCTAGCTTCGAAAAAAATTACTCACCAAACTAGCAGTAAGTGAAGGTGCTGACTGTCCAAGTGTTTGGTAGTGCATGCGAACAAGATTAGAGGTTTCTGTAGGCTGCCATAGCTGCTGTCCAGTTGCATTGGGAAGCAGATACTTGCCTGCCAAGTTAAGAAATAGTGTGTTAAAATATTAGATGTTGCAGATGAGGCTATGCAATGGACGAAGGTTACTGTAAGATAATGCTCTTACCATTCTAAAACACCTGTTTATTTCACTTCCCCTGACCAGAAGGGAGTCCATCAAAACAGAATTCCTACTATTCATTTGCTAGCCCTTCACACACTACACTTCTCTTGGGCAAATTCTTTTTTTCCAATATTTTTACAACTGTACCTTTTTCCTACCTAGAAACACAACTAATGCAACAACAGATGCAAACATCCAGAATAAAGGGTCTGAACGACAGAAACCTAAATTCTGAAGGGCAGCCACAAAGAAAAATAATGAAAATAAAATTATGCTGCTATCTACCCCTTGAAGGAATAAGGTTCCAAGTCTGAGGTACAAAGTGAGGTTTATTGGAATAAGGCAATTAATATGTGGATAACAATGATACCAGCCTGTAAGTGGGGACTATTCTGCTTCTATTCAGAAGTTCCTTATAATCTACTTAATAGGAATCACTCAATTCCCAAGAAAGTATCCTTACCCAGCATCCCAAGTAAAGCAAGATCCCCAGGCACGGGCCAGCCATTCCTCTGGAGTGCTGGCATCAGGGTCTCAGGGAACAGCCGATACACCCCTCCTCGGTGGCTGCTGTGATCACCACCCAGCAGTGTCATTTCACTGTGGCCAGCAAGCTCCGGCCCAGTGCAACGGAAGGTCAGACCCCCAATCAAAGCACTCAGCCTGGATCATCTTCCCATAGGTATGAATTAGGCAGAAAGGATCTCTGGGTGGGGAAGCCCTTGAGCTACAAACCAGCAGCGAGGAGAATACTCAGGGAATTGTATTACAAGGACAAGCAGGTAACGATACTGTTCCTTTTTGCTTACTTTCAGCCACTGTCAAGAAAGAGGACACGAGGCTATAAACTGGTATTAGCAAATATGTCCACCTTAAGTTTTTAGTTATCTCTGAAACCTAAGCAAAAGTGAGACAATCACACTACTAAAGCAACTGACTTCTCTTAGAACACCAACAAGCTGATGCAATGCAACAATTCAAAAAATTATTTTTTTTCTAAATCAAATATAGGTTCAAAAACACAATGCAAGATTTTGATTGAACAGCTCAAATGAAAACCATCTTCCAAACCACACATCCTAAACATTTGTTTCCTGAAATTACTAATTCCTACCTCATTAATCTTGTCAATTCAGACAACTGTGGAGTGGGTATGTGTGTGACCATTGACACAGGATTTGCACCCTGACAGATGCGCACAGGTTTGCCAGGAAATCAAAGGCCTCAGCTTTATAACCTTATTTTTAATAGCAGATCCACACTGAGTTGCTGAGGTCTCTGGAAACTGACCGTCTAGGGAGTTAGAGAGTTCCACAGCAGCAGCACAGGATGGTCTTTTTAATGCTTCCCAATTAGTCTTCAAAATGTGCTATTGTTCTTTGTTACCCTGGTAAAGTGGAACTCATAGACATTTTTCACCCAATTTGCTAACAGCTTGCCCGAGACTAGAATAAAAATGTACAACAAAGCTGTGGTTTCTTGCCCAATTATCCAGGATAACATTTTCCAGAACTGGAAAAACTGAATTAATTTCCCATCTGCTGTCTTTCCCTGATTCTATAAAATTCTGGTTACCTTTTTACATAGACTCCCACCATCCTCAACTAAAAGGATGCCACAAAAAGCTTAAGGCACTGATTGCAACCACATCTTTGATATTCCATTGATGTCAATCCTGAAATATGCCAGTGACATATGCAGTTAGTTACAGCTTATATCTACCACCTCAAAAGATTAATTCCTTCTCATCCAGGCAGGAAAAAGAGAATTAAAAAGTGAGTGGAAAAAACTAAATTATGTATACCTTTCATTTAAGCAGGTATATTTTCTTTCTTAAATGCTTTCCACATCAAAAGAGGTCCATACATTTTCTTTACTTGCTTTTTAACTCCGCTGCTGAGAGTCAATGGTAAGATGAGGTTCTCAGGGTGAAACCAGATGTTTCCTAGGGCTGGGCCCCCAATTACAAAAATCTCTGAAGCTAGAATTCAGACTACAAACACCGTAATGAAACGTTAAAAGAAGGCTCCTAAAATTCGAGCAAAGTCAAAGACACCTCCAAACAAGATATCACAGACGGCAACACCAGTAAAATGCTTTGGCAACACCTATTTTGTGAAGTAGACATACATTACACAAATCCATTGTAGAAACTCTGTACTTACTCACTCTAGAAGCCACCAGGAAAATTATGTTAGACAATTTGCAACTTGATCATTATTATACCATACTCTTCATGCATTTTATCACCATAGGAATCAATAAGTGAAAAGCAATAGTTTTTCTCTGATCTTTAGAACAAAGGAGGATGCAAGCAAGAAAGAGATCTGTTTTAATAAAGCTTGTTCTAAAACTGGGAAAGCACATCACTCTTTGGTTAACCAATGCACTTTCTCATAGGGGTTTGAAACTAGTCTCGAAATCCCTTGTCAGACACTAGGCCTTTCCCAGACTGCACTTTCATTTCATGTGAATACCACTGAGCTTCCCAAGGAAAAAAAGTGGAAGGCAATAATTTGTATTTTGTCCACAAATTAATCTAGTTTTGTTTCAAGTTTGGACCCCAAACAAAAAAGGTTTGAATAACAAGTCAATGAAGTCCAGGAGGAGAAAGGCATATAAGACATAAGTGATATTATTAAAGCTTGTACTTGCTTTTTGTTTTAAATGGGAGCCAGACCCAAAACATGGAGAGCTAATATTGCGATTCCTGTTCATGTCAGTCACTCAGCAGAGTAGAACACTCTGTACCTTACCGTGTGCAGGGCTACGCTGACACAAACATCTCTAATAGCCACCTTTATTCTTTATCCTTTACAGGCATCTATATTTTACTCAGTTTTTATCCTGCTCAAACATCTGAAAGAAAGTTTAAGATATTTTGGTACAGAGGCTAGAGGCGAGGCATTCCTACTCTTTAGAACAAACTACAAAGCGCTATCACAGCCCAGAAGGCCAACTGTACCCTGGGCTGCATCAAAAGAAGCATGGCCAGCAGGTCAAGGGAGGTGATTCTGCCCCTCTACTCTGCTCTGATGACACCCCACCTGTAGTACAGCGTCCAGCTCTGGGGCCCCCAACATAGGAAAGACATGGACCTGATGGAGTGGGTCCAAAGAAGGGCCACGAAGATGATCAGAAGACTGGAGCACCTCTCCTCTGAGGAGAGGCTGAGAGAGTTGGGGCTGTTCAGCCTGGAGAAGAGAAGGCTCCGGGGAGATCTTACTGCGGCCTTCCAGTACCTAAAGGGGGCCTACAGGAGAGCTGGGAAAGGACTTTTTACTAGGGCATGGAGTGATAGGACGAGGGGGAATGGCTTCAAACTGGCAGAAGGTAGATGTAGATTCGAAATTAGGAAGAAATTTTTCACTTTGAAGGTAGTAAGGCACTGGAATGGGTTTCCCAGAGATGTTGTGGATGCCCCATCCCTGGAGGTGTTCAAGGCCAGGCTGGACAGGGCTTTGAGAAACCTGATGTGGTGGGAGGTGTCCCTGCCCATGGCAGGGGGGGTTGGAACGTGATGATACTCAAGGTCCCTTCCAACCTAAACCATTCTACGATTCTATGAACAACAAAATCTTTCTTCAACTGTAAGATTGTGCCTGACTGGCAAGAAAGCAGAGTAGATTAACTCAGCATCAGAGCCAGTGTCTGCACTGTAAGAATTCACTTAATATTCCATTATTTCTTTTGCAAGATTAACCTCTAGAGATATTTAAAATAACGTTGGAGGGCCTGAGGAGTAGCTAATTTGGCAGTTGACACGATCGAAATGGCCAAGGAAATGTGAGCATGTGAGATGCTGGAGTAATCTCTCCTCCCATCCGTACCCCAAACAGGAGCCTCGAGGGCACCGCAGATTTCACAACACACTGAAATTAAGACAAGCATAGCAGACTGTCTAGAACTCCAGTTCTTCTTTTCATAGTGCATCCATATATGCTTTGGAACACAGAAATGGCATATAATAAATATGCTTTCTATACAAGCAAAAGTAGCCATGGCTTATGCCAAAAGATGGTGACAGATAAATCTCTTCTGTGCAAATAACACTAACCTATATGCAGAGAGGTACTACCACGAGATTAGCTGTTCCCAACCAGACTGCCAACTGCAACAAAGTATCTGGAAAATAGCAACTGTATTTTTAATACCTTGCTTCTTAAAATACGAACACTTGGACATACTTCAGAGAAATGCAATGAGGCTTTTTCCATTTCCAAAAGCAAATGGAACATCAACATCTTAGAGAAAAAAAAAAAATCTTCCAAAACTCAGTCCACTTTCTTTGAGGAATTAGGGTGCCACTGCATTAAAACACCACACAACAAACAAACCCTGCCCACAATGAGTTAGTCAGCAACTCTCCCTGGATTTCTTCATTTTAAAAAGTCAATAATCTGCTCAGACTATCCACTCCTCTGTTTTCTTGCTGCTATAGTACTCCCACACTTTTTCCTGCTACAGTCTTATTCATAATTGTATGCATTTTTCCCCATTTACATTTTCTTTAATAACCCCTTGAATTTACACATAGCCACACTTTTCCTCACTGTTAAGTTATTTAAATATCGTACTACACATAAAACTTGAGCTGAAATGCATTATTGATTTTCAGACTGCATTCATTTCTGCCTTTAAGTTTAATGTTCCAAGCAGCTACTTTCCTTTTTGAGTGAACTGACTCAGGAGGGTCAGAGAGGAAGACTTCATCTCAACGCCACCTCATCCCTTCCACCTTAATTCAGCATTTTTGCCCACACACAGCACATAAACACTGCCAGCACCCAGGGTAATGTCCATCTAACAACAGACCATTGCCACACTGGTAGTAATTTTCTTATTACTTTCATCAGCTATTGATACAGATGAGTCACCTACTGATACAGGTCCCCTACTGCTGTCCTATTCAACCCCAAGATGGCCTTTGACTTCCTCCCATACCTTCTGCAGGGGCTTTGCTGGCATCTCTGCTACCCTTCCTGCACCTGAAACTATCAAGACAGCCTAAAGTCACAACACTGTTTGTAACCAATGGCATCTCTTCCCACATCTGAATGCAATCCTCATTAGTCCAGCACATTTATCAAAATGCATTTCGATGAAAGGAGACTTAAGTTGATTACGTAATGGTAATAACTTAGCATTATTTAATGGTATTACATAATCGTTTGCAGACACAGGGAATACATCACTCGAGCTCAGTGTCATCTTCCCCTTGAACTTGCCTCTCATATGTCTAGCTTCCTTTATAATGTGTATTTGTAGAAAGTCCAAACAGAATCTTTACTTCTTTCTTCTATTGCATCCAGTGTGTGCATACTTGTTGTATGCATTACTGTGTAAGGCTCAAAGAGACTAAAAGACCATGTACACTTCCTCAAAGATCAGTCAAAGAAGGTGGGCTTTGCATTATTCTAATTAGAAAAATCTTTCCCACTGTTAAAATATTACTCTCCTTCCTCGCTTCTTGTCAAATCCATATCCCAATGGGATGGCTGAGAATTACTAAATGCGCTTAAACCTAATACCTATAAATCTTCCGTTTTCAGTTCTAATTTAGAAATTACCTGTATTAAAACATCAGATGGCTGAAGATTTAACTATTGCATGTGATGGAGAAAACCTGGCGCCCAAATAACTTTTCGCCTTTACAAAAGTACCTAGGACAGTGTAAATTGCACTGCCAGAAAGTCTGTCTTGTAATTAATCAAAATGCAAAGATAAATACAGAGCAAGCATCTTAAAAGTTTTTGATGGAAATAGTTTTTAATGAATATATTAAAAGCAGTTCTTCATTACACAACTGTAAATGGAAGAGAGGTATGCACTTTGCTAAAATGGAAGCATCTGGATTTGGGCTCACGGTAACTATGTACACAATTACTACAAAGTAGAAGCTTTGCATATGATTACAATGTACCACAGACTGAACTGAAGCAAGCATCTATGCATTTGTGTTACCTGCTGTGAAATAGCAGCCTTCAAAACAGCCCCTAGGCATCCTGACATCTTTAAGACAAGGGCCAAGAACTACTTATTTCACTTAATTGTTTTGATAAATCAATTACACATATTTATGACATAAGTACAGATTATTTAAAAACAATACAGAAAGCTAGATTCTTCTCCCTCGCTACTCTGAAGTAAAAAAATAACTGAACTTATCTCAAGAACTGACTTCTGTATTCAAGTCCGACTCGCCAAGCACTGCTTCACGTGGGTTGCTCAGTCCGCACCTGTCTTTGGGGAGCCTTATGAGCATGACCTACCTCACAGCAACAGGAACAAGCCATGGTGGGCAAAACTGGACCCTACTGCAGATGACCCTGGGTCACAGAAATGCACTGAAAGGAACACAGTTGGGCACTTCTCCCTCTTCCTTTTCTCCCAAAGAACAGACAGAACAGTTCAGTGACAAGTCTCACTGCGAATGGAGGAAGACTGAAGCCACCCCGCTGCCAGCTAGGCTCGCCAGCAGCAGTGGCAGCCCTGGCACGACGCAGAGCAGCCACGTGCACACACAAGTGGCCTGGGCAGTGGGAGCAGTGGGAAGTGGAAACCAAAGCTGGGGGCAACACACCATCACTTTAGCTCCCGCAGATACGTGAACCCTCTCTACAGCTTCAGAAACCTGCCAGGTGAAAGGCAAAGAGCCTCCCACATTAGTATTTTATCACAAGGTTTGAGCACTTTGCTTTATTGCTTCAAATTTGACAGTTGCAGACAGCCCAGCTTGATGTGGTGGCAGCAAATTTTAGGGTCTATTCTCACATCAGGAGGGTGCGGTGGAATCAAAGCCCGTAATTCCCATTAGCAGTAATTGGAAAGTAAAAGAATAGTGGATGGATTTAAAGCCATCATTAGGAAACTTTTCAATATTTTGCCTATTATTTTACTGTTGCTGCATCAACAAACTTCACTTAAATTTCAAATGACTACCAGGAGGCAAAAAAGTTACCATTTTATTCATGCCTCATTTATTGCCCACAACTTCAGAAAATTAGCATGTTTTGCATATTATTCAACTGCACTTGGTTGAAGTTAATGGACAATGCCAATTGCCCAGTCTGATGCAAGAGGTGAAATTTTTCTTTCAACCAATCTGTCCACTAAACATAACATTACTCATTTAAGCCTATAATGACAACTGACTCAACTATGATTTCTTTTGTTACTGTACAAGAAGCCCTTGTAAAAAATCCTATTACACTCATTATAGATTTTTTACTTTTTGATGCACTACAAAATATCTTTAAAAGGCTCTACCTTGGTTTCACTTTCTAAAATTAGATGAAGAAGTGGTATCTGGTCATGCATGAAATAAACATGGCCCACCAAACGCAAAACTTTGGGCTGAAATTATGATCTTAAAAAAGCCCAATAGATTTGTCTTAAAATCTCATAAATATTGGCGGAACTGGAACTGGAAAAGGACATACCCAGTTTTAGACCAGAAACTAGTAGGATGCTGGTTTAAAACGGTATCCAAAATATATGTATATTACAAAAAAATAAATAATCAAGCCTCCATTAACTACAAAGGGATTCAGAATCAAGACTGTTAAGTCAATTACCAAGAATAAGTTGTCACATACAGTTAGCTTTCCTCACAGAAATCAGTATCATTTCCATGCTTGGCATAAATGTCTCTCAATGAAAGACACTTAAAAGACCATACAGAATTTTGTTTATAAGGAAATTACTCAAAGTTCCTCTGTTAACAGGTACTCACTGAAGTCACATTTATATTTTGACCATTTGCCATACATTACTAAAGTACTGTGACAGCAACAGAATATTTGAAAGGCATTTGGAATCTCCAGCAAATCTCTCTAGGTTTACTTACATTTAGGGGGTGAGGGCAATGCTTGGTTTTGAGGTTTCTGTTTTTGTTTGGTTTTTTGGATTTGTTTTTGGTTTGTTTGGTTTTGTTTTTATTTTAGTTTTCCATGCCAAAAATGTCTCCTGCAATAGCAGTGTTAGCCAGCTAGTGACACTAATATCTACATGATAAAAAACCCTACAGCCTGAAGTTGTCACTTACAACTCTACTTCCCCACCTCCCAATTCTACTGAAATACAACTCAGCAAAATAATTAGCTGGAGATATCTTATTTATCAGTGAGCTCAGAGATGGGCACATTCTCCTGCTTCCTTTACCTTATCTTACCAACAAACAGAGCCTTTTTCTCATACTTCTAACAAGTAGCTCCAAAACTTACAGACTGTGAGTCTGTAACACAGATGTTCCTGCTGCTCTTTCACCCTTTTCCCCAGTTTACACCTGTTCTAGAAAAATCTGAAGGTCTAGTTCTGAAATTCTGATAATAGGAGAAAAAAACAGAAATTTAACATTCAGACTTGGTAGCACGATGCTACCAAAAGCACAGTAAACTGGATTACACCTAAGTGATGATGAGACAGTTGTATCGGGCCTTCTGATATACAATCAATTTTGCAAAAACAAGAATCCTGCACACCAAGAGCTCAGAGATAGCTCTTACCTGCAAGTCTAAATACTGGCAGACTTGCAACCACATTGTGCCTAGAATACACATGCTCTAATTTTCTAACTTCAGAAAATTCACCGTTGGTCAGTTCAACCACTACGTGAACAGCTACTTCAGACAGCTTCTGATATTCTTGGCTCCCAATTCTCTACCATCTTAACGTTTGCTTTTTGGCTACTTCTTCACAGAAATTATGATAAGCTGGACAACAAACATCTTCCATTGCACTATGAAGAAAATGCCCAGCAACTCTATTATGAATGACAAGCATGGTGATGTGTCAACATGCTACTTTCTCTACAGTCCCTACTATGACCCCTATTTTTGTTTCATGTATGCGTTGCTACATCACATAATTAAAGAAATTATTTGCAACTATATGCTTACAGTCATTTTTCAAAAGATGAAGTTTCCTAATAGAAAAGCCTGCCCCTGTTTTCACTGGAAAACATCTATAAACTTTTTCATTCAAGCCTTCAACCTTCATTCTAAGGATTAAGCATAGAAAGAGCTTTTTCCTCTTCTCAAACATTTCTCAAGCTGTACATTCAACTTATGTTAAAGCATCCGCCTTGGAGCAAGCAAGCACAATTTCCCTCCACAGGTGGTCAGACCATTGACTTTACAACATCCACTTGAGAATGCCCATAGGTGAAAAAGGAAGAGTAAGAGTATAGACAATGCAGTCTTGATATGCAATTACTATTTATTTCTAAATACACTGCAGAGACAGTTTTGCACTAGCAAGCTCAGGTACTAGCAGCAATAGGACTGCAGCCTCACAGAGCTCAGATTTAGGTAATCAGCTGATTAAACCCAAGCATTTAACTAAGTCCAGGCAAGTTCCTTCATGTGTGCTTCTACAGTTACACTGCTACGTATACTCGAGCCAGCTAATTCAACAGTTCTGGGGGTATTTCTTAAGGAGCTACAACTCAGACTTCAGAAATGTAACATGCATATTCATTTCCTGCACATTTTATTTTTCCACCATGACAAATGACTCTTAACTTCCAAGCTGCTTTCATAAGCGTCCCAAAGAGGGTTAAACTCTACTTCTCCACCCTTCAAAAACAGGCAACTTGCAAATGTATCTGCTAATTAGGCACTCTACTGCTACAGTTTGCTTTGATCTCAACAACAATCAACTTCTCATGTTCTGATGATACAAGCACGATTAAGCAGCAATTGAGGAGTTAAAGGCAAAATAATGAGACAGGAATACAATATCTTCTGTTCTCATCTCAGACTATTACATGATGCAGACTCCAGACATGTCAAAGAATATGGAAATTATCTTGCTAGGCACACAGGGAAGTAAAAATCAACTCAACTATGCAGGTTGATTGAAGCCTTAAATGATGACGGTAACTGACAATGACAAATACAATCTAATGTCATCTCAACCACCAGCGCACCAAGAACCATTTAAAAATGTGTATTTCATAGCAGAATATATTTACTTCATCTCAGAAGACAGCTTTATACTGCATGCTTTAAAAAAGCATTTTCTCAGGTGTGTAATTATAGAATAGATGGCTTCTATCTCTTCCTACTAATTCTGGAAGAAGTTTAACACGTGGTACGGTGCTTTAAAGAAGCCTTTAAGGAAGGCAGTGAAAAGACTCGAGGACATGCTCTGGGTAGGCAGTGCTACTGAGCGAAGCATGTTGTGCCTGTCCTCATGCACACCTGCTTTTGAACCCTCCCACCTTTTATACCCAGGAACCCAGTGGTGTTAGCACCAGTACTGGGCTGCTACCCTCCCTCTGCTGCTGCCGGGGAGAGCTCTCAGGCAGCTGCAGCTGAAAAGACTTTCTAAACTGAGTACATCCAGTCCCGTCACGCATCACAAAGATGAAGGCAATTTTGAAACATACTTCTGCTCTGATATGCAAGGGGAAGAAAATGCAGGAAGCAAAATTTCCTACAAAAAGGCACGTCTGATAGAGCTCCGGTGCTGGCAGCCATCCTTCCCCGGCATCCCACAGCATCCCAGCTTCTGGAGCCAGAGACAGTCCAACAGAGCCCACCAAGATGGATCCCTAGAGACAGCCATGAACTCACAGGGCTTTTAAGGAGTGGTGCATACATAATTAAGTAGTCTTATAACTGGAAGTCAGTAAACAATTTTGATACTGTACAGGGGAAATAGGGAACACTTCCTCTTATGTACCCCAGCTGGCCATCATTAATAAAAATAATCTTTTAAAATTGCCACTAAAATGATCACATCGTAGTTATGACAAGCAGTTGTACGGAATGTGAAGGCACCATTTCCAAAGAGGTTTCAAGGTACAAGTCACGGTTTTATGCCCAGCTTTCCCCATCCACCAAGTTGTAGCAAATGTTTGACATTGTTAAGACTTAATGAGCTAATCTGCATTTTCAACAATATTAATGAAAAAAAAAATTTGCTCAGCATAATGTTTGTGAAAACTCTGGATTTCTACCACTAACAACTGCTCCCCTCTATGAACAGGGAAAACCTGCCCTTCCTGCCAGCACATGCCAAACCATGGATAAAAGAACAGCTTGTTCTTCATGGCCCATAAAGCTGTTGATCTTTCTGCTAATTAGTGTTAGTAGAGTGATGAATCTCTGATGCAAAAACCAGACCGAGGATCCCCAAATTCATTTCAAATCAACAACAGATTAGTTATATGGGAATAGCAATAATTGCTGAGCATATTTGGATGACTGATGACTCAGAGGTGGAAAACTGATAAAAGCAGGAATATTAGAGAAGAAAAAACATATATATCCCATTTGTTAGTTTCTGGCTCTTCACTAGATCATAAAGCAACTTCATTAATGTAAAGTGCTTTAGGATCTTTGCGTTAAAGATTCTACAAAATGAAATCTGTATGTGTTATGTCATCAGTATTTGCAGAAGATCAACTTAAGGTTAGCAAGATAACAGCCCTACCACAATTAGAGACAATTAGCCGAGCAGGCAGTCTGTTTCCAGGCAGTTATTGATGAGATAACAGGAAGCAAGATAAGAAGTCCAACTATAGGTAACAAAGTGTATTTTTTTTTCTTTATATCTAACTGCGAAGCTTATCAGTACAGCATAGAGACAACTGAGCTAGCTGCAGCACTCTGCAAAATACAAACTCTCCCCAGCAATACTACGCTCTCATACCTTTCAGAAGTAGAAACGGAGATGGCAATCTCCAAATGCTGCACCAGAGCAGCTGAGGAGACTGAACAGAGCTGCACTGCACACCCTGGTGCAAACTGAGGAGCACCAGTGGGACACGAAAGCAAGACCAATCCGATTTGGTTGTCCAAGTGATTTGCCAGGTTAACCCCCTCCGCACTAAAAGCTCATTTAATTTCTCAGCCTTTCACATTACCTTCTGTGATGAATTTTATGCAAGCACCTCTGAACACAGCAAACTAAAATCTGTAGACAATTTAAGCTGAAAAACCCTCTGACTGTAGACAGCCCTTTGAAGTTTGTGGAGATCAAGAAAATCAGCCACTACAAGAAAAAAGGGCCGCTTTTTAATTAAACATCTTTTCTCCCGATTAGAAACAAGTTTTAAAGCCCCAGTCTGTACACCATTAGGAATCCTTAAGAAGGCAGTCTAAGGCTAGGGAGAGAGGTATTTAAATACACACGTACACACAGACGTCTATTGTCCCAAGAAGAACAGAGCTGAGCTCAGCTGACCACACGTTGCTCTCAGTCTGTCCAGCACTCCTCCAACGCCCCTGCACCCAGAGGGCCCCGAGTCCTTTTGAAGAAACGATCTTTTCCTTCTGTGTTTGACCTAGGGCTATTAAATGAGTAGCTACAGTTCAGCTTTGTGTCAGGCTTTATTGAACAAATGGCACAAGGATTGTGTTTTACAACACCTGTGCCAAGAGCAGAACTTTTAAAGGTCCGGTTTACTTTCCAGGTAAAGGATGTCAGAAGCGCTGTTACAGGAATGTGTGCACATAGGGAAGGGGGAAGCTGGAGCAGGCGAGGAGTTACCATGCAGAAGCTGCAGAAGAGGAGAGCAGCAAACACTGATTATTGTATAAGTGGTTTTGCTAGCCAAAAACACTTGCTTTATAACCCTTTGGAAACATGAAATTTTAAATTAAGAGTGGAAATGGTTATAAATTACTTTCAAATACTTCTGCTCTGAAGTCACTTTATCTTATGAATGCTTATGTTCAGCAACCCCCATTATGAAATACTATTTTTCATCCTTTCTTTCTATTAAGCAGTACTGCTAGCACTTTAAAACAAGAACTATTAAAGTAGATTTGCTAGACTAATAGCAGGCCACATCTAATAAAGTCCAAATTCATTCCAAATTCAGTCTATCTTTCTCCAAAAGTCTTCCTCTCCCCCTTCCTTGGGAATGAAGATTAAGGAAAGCAATACTGTTGCAACAATTAGACTGAAGTGACATTTCCAAAATATAATAGCATGGTGTCTCCAGGAGGCAGTATTCATTTCTTTTATTGGCCAAACTTTATTTAACATCAGTGGTTCCCTAGAGATTTTCAACAGGAAGCGATAGCAGATGTATTCTCAAAAACATGGATATAACTTTCTTCAACTCCGAAAAGCACTCTTTGCTTGTCAGTGAAAACGTGTGGTTGCTAGATTACTTAAGACTGGACAATTCAAGAAAAAAAATCTGGGTTCTAGTTTCCCTGAAGCTGTGTAGAATGTAAGTTCAGTTTCTGTCCCACATCTCCAAGTTTCCAAACCTCCTCTCCCTTGTGTTGATTTCCCACTGGAAAGACCTTGAACATTATTCTCAATTTTTCCCATATTCCTACATGAAGAGTTTTGTAATTTACTTTAGACAATTCAGAGTAGTAGGTTCTCAGTAACTGGAATCCTTCAGGTTTTGTAAGTCTCATTCAATACATTGCAACAATATATACTTTATTTCTTCTCATATACTATGCATAACATTATTTCCCCTTGTAAAGCCCAATAAACACATGTATTTGGGAACTATTCCCAGAGATAAAAACCCTATCTATTTACCTTTATTGGTATTCAGCCCTGAAGGATTTGAACTATTCTGTTTTAATTAAGCAAATTAAATTTTTATTTTTGTTTTTATCATTAATACTACTTATGTTCTATGGCTCAATAATATTGTACTTTTAACAGCAAAGAGAAAGTCAAAGTAACACACAAAGCACAACTCGCTTATTTTCTAACATTTGGCATGAGCAACAAGCATCAGCATAGGAATACTATGCAAATATGTAAGCTACTTACACCCATTTAATGTATTTGTAGGAGTTTCGCAAAGGTAACATGTTTGGACAACCGACGTAGAGACTGTACCTTAAACAATTTCAAAAATACCTTTCAGAGCTATTTTCCAATGGACTGATACCCATTGTTAAGCTAGCACTTAATTTAAAAGAGTATCAAAAGCAGCAAAACAGAAGGAAGAATAAAGGAAGACAGTGATCACTGTAAAATGATACTAAAGATCAAGTACCTTTCCAAATGACAGGTCTCCAAATATTTTTTTTCCCTTATGGACCACCAGTATCTTTTCAGAAACATTAAGACTCAAACAGAAATTAGGGAGGGGATGTGTGAGCACAGAAGTAAACCCAAACTGACGACAGGTCAGCTCACTCATTTTAACGGAAGGCCTTCTCGTCCCCTCCTGCCCCTGCTCTTTTTTTTTAATGATACTGTGACTCTTGTAGTTTCAAATCAGAACAGTGAGCCACTCCTAAGCATTAAAGAAACTACAAAAAACCCCAAAACTTAAGTATGTAAAAAAGGCACGTGAACACAAGTCCAAAGTAACACTGAAATGATTAACTTCAGATTACTAAGCACTTGAAACAATTCTAGGAAATTGTTCTCTATCTGCAGCAGTTTCTTTAATTATTTTTTTTTAAATCATGAAAGAATATTAAAAACTTTCTGTTGTGAGGTGTCATTAATTTAATCAGTATCATGAAAGCTGTTAAGATATTTAAACTATGTTAAGGCACCAAAGCCTCAGGTTCATTTAAAGTGCATTAGTAATAAAGCAGTTTAACATCATTGAACACTGTATTCCCAAATCCTGACATGAAACCCTGCACAACATACTGCAATCAGACAAAAAGCATATCCACTTCCCTTTATAAAGGCCTCAAGCAATAATTCAAACACAGAGATAAAGACCAGAGACTATAGCAGCAGAGCACACTTGCTTCATTTGTTTTTGACTAGGCTGCCTTCTCCCTCTTTGTCTGGAGGTTCTATATGGGAAACTTCAATTTTTAAAGACTGCCACTATACTTTAAATTTAAAGAAAAACAGACTTAAAAACCCACACCAACCCCTGCTGAAATAATAAGTAGTGTGCTGGCAAGTTTTAGTTACAGTATAACACTAGTTTGGTCTACACTTCAAGTTTTTAGTGTAGTAACACTCCAGAGAAGCCAGAAATTAACCGACATGGTTAGCAAAATTGACACTTCAGACTGTTCTAAGTCACCTGTCTTTCAAAAAAGCCCACACAGATCACAAATACTCTTATATTGTTTCTGAAATGTTCATAATGCAACTCTTGATGAAAGAGAAACATCAAATCTTACCCTAGGGACACTAAAAATCACAGCAATGATTACGTGTTGATGTGACACAAGACGTTTCTGTAGTAGTACGTCTCTCCTTCACATAAAATGAGAAAACATAATTTTTTAAGTTACTTAGGTTAAAAAAAAAAATTATTTGCCACTCATTAGTGACGAGTCTATGCTACTGATTACATCGCAATACAAGAAGCATTGCAATAGCTTCTTGGAGCTTCCTCCAGCAGGGGAGAGGGGTGGGAAGGAAGTGAGAAAAACAAATGCTTAAAAGCACTTCCCAGAGGCCCATGGCAGAAGAGCCAGCTCTATCCACTGTGGCACCATTTTTCAACCCTGAGCAAAACCACCTTTGAACAATGTACAGAACTTAGAGACAGAACAGTCATGTCTCAAGTAAATGCCATTTTAACTTCCTCTAACCTGAATTTCATCTGTTTGATTTTGATATCAATCAAAACCACTTGAACAGACAAAACAAGATGTTGAATCTCAAATTTATCCCTTCCACTAAATTCACTGAAATCTATTGTCTCTGTCACCAAGTACTTAATATCCTGTTTTTCACAACAAATTCTTCCAACTCGTAGAAATTGTGCACTTCAGCAATATATTTAGTTGCCAAATTCTAGTGAATTTAAAAATTCTTTTCTTGAAATACACAAAACAAGTGCCAGTTAACCCATCCTGGTGTTTTCACATTCATTTCACTTCACGCTCAAAAACAATCATTCTTCACCGACAGCCACAGCCACACAGCTGCCAGGACACAATCATGACTTCAGCATCTGTCATCTTCCACAGACACTATCAGGGCAGGGAGGGCCTGAGCCCTCCTCAAACATCTTGCTACCTCTGCAAGGCTCCATGGAAAAGTTGTGGTCCACAGCCAGTGGCTAGCTGGTAATGCCCCTCCCCCCGCGAGGACTCCACCAGCTAAATGCAGCCAAATTGCTTTTTCTTTAATGAAGTCAACTCTAAAGGGACCATCTGTGCACTGCAGCCCCTTGAGGAAACAAGATGTATGTGATCCCATGGATGAATGCATGTGAGCACACCTGAAACAACCCTTAAGCTGCCAAACTAAGTCAGCAAGATAAATGCCATATTTCTGAAAATTTTAAGAACTAGGTCATTTTTATGCTGTGCTTGGCCACTTATCAGCACCCCATGGAGGCAGAGCCTCAAACATGAGGTCACCCCACTGACTGTCAGGGAACCCCTGTGGAATAGACTTTATGGAAACTCCAGGCAGAGCTCACAGCTCCCCCAAAGAGTTTAGTCACAAGGCAAAGGCCAGGGGTCAAGGTGCCATCAGCTCCACAGCTGATGACACCAACCTCCAGATGACATTACACACAACCCAAACCCACCAGTCAGAGCTCCTCCAAGGCTTCCTCTTCTGAGCTGTCTCCCATCTTCACTCAGTTGCCTCTTAAATTTAGAAGACTTTCTAGGGCCAGAAGAGACTTCAGGACTGCTGGATTTTCGAAAAGGCATAGGTGGAGGGGACAATATGTGATCAAGCTGCAAAGGAACAGAGAAAAAGGTATGTATATATACTGTTCAAATGCTTACCTTCATTGAAAAAAATCGAAGTTACCTTTACCTAAAGATTATGACAGCATTTGGGGAAAAAAAAAATGTTTACAAAGATCTTAAGGTAATTAAATTGCTAACTGAAACCAAAAATTTTGCAAGTGTCAGATTTGTGGCTGTCTGTGTAAGAAAGCCATGTTCCTCTTGTATGGCTCACACCAGCTGCAACCACACTCTCACACATGGGCCACTTTTTGCAGTGTTCCATTCTTAACGTACAAGAGACCAGACTTCACCTCACTCGACCTTCCATACAGCAGTCTTTTTGCAGCTGTGAACCATCTGACCTTGCAAACTAGAAGATCTGCTTTTGCCAACATTTTTCCTTGGCAATGTCTCCCCCAGCTTCATGAGACCAGTCACTAGATGGCACTGTACCATCAACAAAATGCAAACCACTGCCCAGTGCAGGGAAACATTGACAAATAGATTTATCAACACCTGGGCCAAAAAAAAAGTTTAAATTATCCTGTTTATAAAACAGGCATTAATTTACATTGGCTGTGAAATAAGCATAAATAAGTACCGATCATCATTCTTCAAATTTTGTTCCTGTCATCATTCCTACACAATATTTTAGCCCTCTGGTTTTGACAACATATTTAATGTTTCAATATTTGATTTAATTCACAAAAACAAGACAAAAAAACAAGTGAGCAAATACGGGTAAAGGAAGAAAGAGCAGGTAAGAGTAAGTAGAAAGAGTTTTACAAGTATCCTTCTCAAACTGGTGTAGTCACATGGTGTCACTATTTTGCAAACCACAAATGTTTTTCTGTAACATTTAAACCCTGATTCTTACCACATTTTTTTAGGAAGCCAAGCACATCAAAGTCTTTTAGATTTTTACAGTTCGAGTACTGAGACTTATCAGCCAGACAATCTACATATCATCATACCCAACTGCTTCACCCCCTCCGTCCGCTGAAAGGAAGGAGTCAAGGTCACCATAGTCAACCAATGAAGTTGCACAGTGAAGCACATTTTCGTTTACAGTTAATCCCACAGCAAAACACTTCATGCCCTACCAAGCATTTAGAATCCCATGTTTAGAGTTTCTTTCGTATTTAATATTTCAGGTTAGTCAGTGTTTGGGTTGGTTTGGTTTTTTTTTAATCAAATCTGCATCTTATTGGAAGTGTTTGCAGATACACACTTCTAAAGCATCGAGAAATACAGTGGTTTCTCAATCAGCATCTTCAGCATATTAAGACTCATTCATGTTCACAACAGACACTGAAGTAACTGATGAACTCACAGCACATGCCTTTAGCAATTTCCTCTATTGATAGGTTTTGGGGTCACAAAGAATATTTAATTAACCATTGTTACCACCTATATTTTACAAACACAGGTATATCACAAATATTTCTATTTCCAAGAGCTAGGATACCTCACAAGGTGAATTTAAAAATAATTTAAAAAGGAAATGACTGACAATGTCTGGCTTCTAACAAACATTATTTTGAGACTCTTTCACATAAGTCTATAAGCAAATACTCAAACTGCTCGCTGACTGATGGACAGCAACGATTGCACAATGCTGGACATCAAATGACTCCAAGCATTTACAGCGAACAACACGGTCCGATCAAGGCTTTGGGTGAGTTATTGGCAAAAATTCATGCACTTTCTTAAAACAGCATCACACTTCAAAGTAACCAACCACAATTTAAATCTCTTTTTCCTGGCATAAAGTTCGTCAAAACTTTAAACAACAAAAAGAAGAAAAAATAATCAACAACTGCACTAAGCTCCCTGCACATTTGCACTGAAGTCTACACAACAGAATTAGTGTCTTCCACCCTGTCACCTTTTCCCCTTATAACCAGGTACAACACCTTTATGGCTGCTCAGGTAACTCCTGCAATGAACAGACTCGTGCATTCCACAACATGCAGTCAGATTACAAAATTCATTATTTCCAGTTAAGCTGTGGTCCTTTTCCACAGCTTTAAAGGCTTCAGAAGAAACTTTAAGACAAGGGTATAGTACAGAGCAGCACAGTGTCATCCAGGTCCTTGGTTCATATTTAAGGTGCTTTTCCACTGTCCAAACTGGCAGCTTCAGAAAAGTTTGAGGTTTGAAAGCGAAGACAGTTTAAACATCAATCCCCATTAGCTCATCTTTAAACAGCAATGCCTTGCCAGCATTCTCTTGAAAAGGTACCTCCTTGATGCTAAGTGACTACCACAACTAAAATTTCTGTTTGATACAATTCCAGCACCAACTTTGGGCACACAAGTTCTCAACAATACAAACTTCCTCAAGGACTTGCATGGAAACGGAGAAGGAGACCCTGCACAGCTGAGGACTAGGTCTTGGCCACCAAGAAGTTACCAGCCAGGAGGAAGTAATTTTGAACCCACATGAACTGGCCATGCCTTGTGTCCTACATGTGGAGATTCTTGGGAACAGGACTGGGGAGGAAAGAAAGGGAGGGGAAAGAGGGGAGACATTCTTCCCACCAACACCTTTCAACATGATGTCTTCAGTTTGAAAGTCCATCTGCAATCCTCTGACATGAGAAATACGTGAATAAAATGCCATTTCTGAAGTTCTGCATTTTTAAACACAACAGGATGAAATTCAGATTCTGTTGAAAGAGAACGTAATTCTATTACACAAAGATAACAAAACAAAAATAAGCATTCTTGCATATGACAAATTAAGGACCAAAATATCACAGCAATATTAGGTTTCACTAAGTGTTTCTTGGGGACAGAAGTTCACTTTAATATAGGAACAGTCAAATTCACTATAGGAGACAACACACAGATCTGTCAGCTGGGTTTCAGCTGGATGTAGAGAACTGTATCTCATCACCTGAAGCAACTATACCGAAAGGCATTATATGGTATAGCACTACAAAGAAGCAATATGGAAACACGAGATTTAACATTTTCATGTTGGTAACCAACTCCTGCTTTATGGAAACAGCTACACATATATCAACAAAGCATTTCTGGAAGCTATTCAAAGGCTCGCTTTTGTTTCCAAAGGGCAAAATAAGATGTACAACACATACACTGTGCATTTGAAAGGATTCTGTACATTTTAACTGCTGTTGTAGTAGACTGCGAAGAGTAGACAAGAACATACCCTTTAACAGCCTTGACATAACAACTCTGGGTGCTGGGGAAATACGAGGGAAATGGATTGCAGAAAGTAGCCGGGCTTGCAAGCTCCCCCTGAATAACTTCTTGTGCTACTCTCAAAGAACAGACAGCTAGATGAACTGATGTGACCCAGAGGGGCTTTCTAGCCCCCATTCAGACCTTACTTCAAGCAAAAGCCTATGCAGCAGATGAAAAGGCTTTCTGTCCTCAACAAAACAGCCTTCCCCTCCTGCCAGGCAGAGCATTTAAGTCCAAGTAAGTGAAACCATCAGAGATCATTTTATTAGGTCCTGCTTCCTTGGAACACAGAGCTGACTCTGAAGAGGTGTAACATGGCATATATTCAAATCACACAAAGTGGTTAATTCAGCCAAAACAACACCATAATCGTTCCGTAAGAAGATTATGACAAGTTTAAATAAGTAATAGCGAGACCTATTCAAACTTCTTAATACTTATTTGAAAAACCTCCTGGAAACCTGAAGACCATGAAAGTTCAGGTTGCGTGTCTTGCCAGGTACCGACTGGACATTGCTGTCCACAAGACAACATCAAAGCAAGTATCTGGACGAATGAGGGTTGCTGAAATTCTACCAGAGATATTTTAAATAATTTTACTCAAGCTGCTTCTACTCAGCACATCAAATAGTTTTGCCCAGCCACAATCATTACTCTGTTGGTATTTACTTCACGCTTACTAGTTATTTGGACATGTGTCAATGCATACAAGGACAACAGGAGAACCAGGGTTTCGTTGGCTGCACCTTTTTTTTTTTTTGGTGAAACTTGCTTGACAGCAAGTTGCAAGAAATACAATAGCTGTATCCCTGCAGGCAGTTTCCAAAAAACAGACATTCATGTTATACTTTGAGGTTTTGGCTATGACATGGTCTGCCCGCTTTCTTACTAGTGCACTCAGGCTGCAAGCATACACTGCTCTCTCTACCCTTTTTAATGAAATGTTAGTGACTTAAGGAGCAATAGGATAATGGAGGGCAGTCTTTCCACTTGTCTATGGAATTGCAGGGCAGGGGAGTAAAACAATTTGAGAAGTTCCATCACAAAGTCACTACTTCAAAGACCCATAACAGCTAAGACAAACCATATGAAGACAAGTACATTTGACTATCCTTTACCTATAGTACAAAGGGAATTAAGGTAGCCATTGAATGTATACAGACTGCTTAGAGAGGGATTTTTAATCAGTGCACATCTTGCCACTAGTCCCTGCTGTTAATATTCACAATGCATGGATAGTTAACTTATGTAAAAACGTTCCCTCCCCAGCATTAAATACTGAATAATTCCTTTCTGACAAAGGCGCTTTGAAAGACAGAAAATATATGGCAAACTCCAAGCTATGCAGAACATACTGTTCTACAAAATTCATTTCTTCCAATCCATTTTTCCATACATTTAATAAAAAAACCTGCCTGTTTATGGTGTAGGTATGATGAATTTCTACTGAAACACTGTAAAATTTAGGAGATAACAGCTTTCACAAAACCCTATTCCCCGTCCTCCCTCCCATGAACCTTACATAAAGGAACAGACAGTATCATTAAAGGACAGGGGCTTAAAAATAACAAAGAACAAAATCATCAAAATATTCTTGCCATAGACTTCTACACTTAGATTTAAAGATCCTATAGAAACATGGATGGAATTTGAATGATAGTCTCCTACAGTTATACAGGAATTTCCTTCAGGGAATCAGGACTAAATCAATTTACCCTCAAAAAATATATTTTTTTCCCATATTTTGAAGCTATTCATTTTCTGTGTGAATAGGATCAGCTGCATTCCTCTAAAGAAAATCATTCTTACACCATACTAGCGATGGACTTTTAGCAGGTCACCTACTCAGAAAGGATTATCTTTATGTTTTTAAAAACCTCAGTGGCATTAAATCCAGCTGTCTACCATTGTGTATTTATTCTACAGCTAGAATGAATTCTCTGCCTGATAATTACATCATCAAGTAGTCACATCAAGTACATCAGCCCACATGTCCTTACAAAAATTAAGGACATGACAACCGGTTCAAAATAAGACTTAGCATCAGTGTTTAGAAGTACAATTTGAGCTGAGTATATAATGAAGTGTGAGGCAGTCAGAAAGAAAATAATGGATTTCAGGAGAGGAAATCCATGGTACAAGGAAGGTAAATGAAGCTAAGATAACACAATCACACTGATAACACCAGGATAAGGAAAATAAGCTATTCTGAGCTGCTGAGATTTGTTGCAACATAGGATGTTCTTTTCCAATAAAAATTAAATTTAAATGAGAACTGAACTCATCTGCTCAGCTCCACCTTTTCCTGAAACACCCACCATGGTTTTATTGTCCAAAATACTTCACCTCCAACCTCCCCTAATCGCTCCATAGGCAGTATTCCTACTTCCCACAGAAACTGGGAAATACAGTTTAAGCATTTAGTCTTAGAAATATGAACAAAGATGTTCTATTAAGCATTTTAATTTCTTCCTCTTGAACACTGCACAACTCCACTCTACCTCAGGTCATGTCGTATATATGCATTAAATCCTAAAGCTTCCATTAAAAGGCTGTGCTTTGTCACCCATTTTAAGCCTCCCCCAGTCAGCCACCAATTCAAAACAGATATATCACCTGAAAACTCTCACATATAGTGCACCAAAAGCAAAAAATATCCGGCATACTTTCACTGCTTAGTTTTTTTTCATTACCAACCAGAAGTCCCAAAATAAAATTCTACTAATAAGTCTGTTGTCATCAAACATGCCCAATCTCATCGTACCTATCCAGATGTTTAAAGAAGCAAGAATGGAAAGCATCACAGTCCAGTCCCATGCAAACAAAAGTAGAGGAGCTTACCTGGTGGTGAAAAGATACTCCACCGTTCAGTAAAAACTCTCATCTTTAGAAAGCGAAATCTTAAGAGGAGCATGGCTTCACAAACCTAACAAACCCCTCCTGTCTGTTACATGTCCAGATGTAAGCCATAGCAGAAGTAAGTGTGCTTTTGAGGCCAGTTAAGACCTACTGCTAGTTCCACAGCCACTGGCCCTTTATAGCAAAGCAGACTGCTAGGAACATAAATCAATCTGTTTCTTCAAATTATTTACACTGGGTTCCTCACAGCACGCTGCCTCTCTATCTGGCTTCTTTGCGAGCATTTTAAGCAGATGCTGAAACATAATAGCCCAGCAAAGCACTTTTTTGAAGGAAACTATACAAACTTACTTCAACTGGTTATGGAGGAGAAGTATGCTCTTACCACTTAAATATTCTCCCTAAGTGTAATTAAGTTTGGCACAGGCATATGAGTTTTGATTAGCTGCATTGACACAGAGAGCAAGACAGAATATGGTCTTATTAATGCATAGGATTGTATCTTCCAAATGCCACAGGCATCTTAGAATTTGTTAGAAGACATTTTAGCCAATTAAAAGCATAGTGCGCTTTAGTTACTCCAGATGCTTGACACGAATTCAGTAGAACCAAACTAGACTTGAAGAGGAAATGATACAATGGTTTAGTGTAGATGCCCAAGAGGTCTGTCTTACAGTACCATCACAAGCAGAGGTGCAAACAAATTTCTAACAGATATACTGCAGTAACTCATATCTTTGAGGAGCAGCTCAACTGCTTTTGGTCACAACAACATAAACTTTTGAAGGATCCTGCTTGGGGGTGCAATCTGAGCAATCTGGGGTACACAAGAGTCTCCATGAACCTGCATCAAACCCAACAGCTGAACGAGATCATTAGCTGTTCCAACTAAATCAGCTGATGGTTGGAATATTCCACATTCCCTTTTCCCACAGCAATATTAACCCACCTCAGTTTTGAATAGGATTTAGAGAACCGTGCAATTATTCTGAATGTTCAGAGTTCTTAAAGCAGCCTCTGCTTTGCAGAACAGACAACCACAAATAACTTCATTCTGCACAGAGATAAAAGGAAACACTTCTCCGAAAACTAGCACCACTTCCAGGAAGCCAAGGACAATGAAGGCAAAGAGTGGTTACAGAAGAAGCCTCACCAGGCCACACGGATTTCACTAGACAAGGGAAAATTCCATTTTCTTGCCCCCTTTCCTATCACACTTCCTCGAAAACAAGCAGAGACTTTTTTTTCCCCCATCACCAACTGCCATAGGTCAAGTAGGAAGATGACTATTCAGCCTACATTTCTTAAATTTGGCATTGCTTTTCCACCCCGCCTCCATGGGAAGGATCTCCCTCAGCTTGGGCTGAGAGACCTTGCTAGCTTTCCAGCTGAATCACATCTGTCATCCCTGTTCTGGACTTCAAGACTTGGACTGTCTCACTTCCCTCCATGACCTCCAGTTTCCTCTTTAGGACAGTGACACCAGCCCATCAGCTACTGCACAGACAGAAAGTAAGTCACGTCCTAGGCTCCCTGTTAAAGGAAAAAGGTAAGAGGCAGAAAAGGTCTTGTTTACAGTCAGATTATTATTTGCTAATCGTTCATAGAGCAACTGTCAATTTACATATGAAAACAACCTGCAGCTGACACTGAAAACGTGTCTTTATCAAGGTAAAGAGGAGAAACCCATTGTAAAGCTCTGCTGTTCACAAAGCATCACTTCTAACCATTTTGTTTAATGATTTTACACCCTACATATACACACAAACACAATGTTTAAAACTAAAGTCACTGTTCAAAATTGTCTATTTATTATGCTGAATATATGATGTTGCATAAATAAACAGAATCAGTGAACAAAGTTCATTGTGCTTTTCTATAGCTTGTTCTTACCCCTCATCTCCTAGGTAATACAAAAAAGAATTCTGCTTAGGATCAATACAGATATACCCAGCATTATTTTGCTACCACTTCACACCCATTCTAGAAATGCAAACTTGCCTTTACAACAGTTGCGTTTTTCTTGAAAAACAAATCTAACATCTGTTCAATTAAAAATAAATAAATAAATACAACTTAGAAGAATATGAAGAATCAGCTATAGCTATGTTTAAAAAAAAAAAAAAAAAAAACAACAAAAACCAGCTTGCATCCACTGCTTTTTCACAAACATATTTACACATGATTGCGCAGAAAATGAAGTGCAGCCTTTACAGTATTCTACAAGGCCAAGAAGTGGCCTATAAATATGCATGCACACTGCTGTCTGAGCCAATTATTACTTTACCCTGGTTAAGACAGAACAGTTTTGTTACAGTATGATCGAGTCCTTCAGTTCTTGAAAGCCTCCTGTGTGCCGGCTCTGTACACACAGATGGACGGATAGACTGCTCCCTTTCCAGGGAACAAAGGAAGCAACAGTATTTGTACTGAAGATGCTGCTTCCAACAACTCAGCCTGCCCTGAGTCTTCTTGGATTTACTCACCCATCTTTAATGAACATTAAGAAAAAGATTAAGAAATAGCAGGTTCTGCAGATCTCTTGTAAGGCTCTACAACAAGAGTGAAAAACCAGAACATAGTTCTAAATAAATATATATAGTTATACCTCAACTCATGGTGAAAGGGGATCACATAAGGCACTTCACTTGCTGGTAGCATCAAGACTTTTTTTTTAATCTGCCAGTCATACAGGTATCTTCTCAGGAACACACATCATGTACAAAGGCGTTTGCTTCTGACAAAAAAAACAACCACCACCATCACTTCATTCTGCCAATGCTCTTGAAAAGCAAGAGAAGTCAAAGCATCACATGCAGGCTACTATCAAGGGTGAAACTGCAGCAGCTCAACAGGTCAGGCCTACTAAGAAGGACACAAAGGGATCAGAGTTAACATAGCAGATTCTGTAAGGAAGTTAGCTTGATAATTTTAACCAAACCCTCCCCATAAAAACAGAGACTGGGGTTCAAGAGGTCTGTCCAGCCCACTCAGCTCTGCTCCAAGCGTACTCTCTAGAAAATAACCCCCCTTTCTGTAGGGGTGCAGCTTCTCTGAGAGCTGCCCGAGCATCAGGAAGCACACTCACATTTCACCTTCACTTCCACAGTTTTAAAAGGGATCTGACAATAGAAGATAAAAAAAGAAAACCCACTCTTCGCTGCCCAGATGTGCAGCAGTGCATGCCACCACTATGCAGCAGGAAGGATACTCCCTTCCTGTCTCCATCCTGCTGGCCATCTTGGCAGGAAAAAGTGTTTCGTAGCGTTGAAATTCGCTGTCGATGACTACTGCCACATCTGCCTGTGGTAAAAGACTCAGTGAGTAGCCAGGAGGCAGCAAGAGAAAGCCGGCAGAAAGCTGCTCAAACACCCCTGCTTCAGTTAGGGAGGAAACCAGGGACACAACCCAACTCCCAACCCTGGTGGGCAGCTGCCAGGGTCTGGGAAACACCTTTGCTGGGGCAAAGGGACAACTGGAAACCTACATGCTTGCAGTGTTAAAGAAGAAAAAACACCCTGCCCCCTCCCCCCCCAAAACCAACATTTCAGGAATGATAACACTGCACATTTAAGGTACAGGCATCAGCTGTCCTGTTCCTTCCAGCAGGTCCATGGATGCTGAGAAGCAGGGGTGGCTGACCCCAGCTGTGTCCCCACGCACACACGACTTCACAGGGCATGGCAGAATGCGTTCCAAAAATCACATCTTCCTAACACAAAGCACACACTTCAGGTGGGGTGTTTTGCTTTCACTGATTTATCTACTCCTAAGAAGTGGAAGAGAAAAAAGACAACCAAGTTTCCAGCTGAAACACTAGGAAGGAAATGTCACAGAAATTTAAATGAAAGTGATCAATATTGTGCATCACTAAAAAAAAAAAAAAATACATGACCCAAAGTAGTATTTCCTTACTATCCCTTGCATAAAGCCTCTTTTTAGGCTGATTTTTCTTCTTTAATATTCTATGGCTGTATTCGTTTTCTTACTATCATATGCAGAGCTATTAGTAGCATTAACAATGCTGTGCACTATGCTCTGCTGTAGAGAAAAATATCACACTAGCCACACTGAGCATTTCTTTAATTTTTCAATGAAAGGAGAAATTAGCTACGCAACAAATGGAAAAGAACTTTGATATTTCTAGACATCACAGGCAGAACTTTCACCTTTAATTATTTTAATGATCCTTTTTACAGCACAAGAAAGCCATGACAAATGCATGGAAATACGTATTTATACTCCATGTTATGTGCAGGCATCCACATGCACAGCTTACTTCAAACGTTTCCAATGCTGCTGCTCATACACAGATTTTTAAGAAAGATTTTTCCTGGGTCTTTAACTAGAGAATGAAAATTTAGTAAAACTAACCTTCAAAGTCACTTTCAATTGCAAAAAAAAAATAAATTGAAATACATAAGAGAGAGACCTATTCATCTTCATCAGCTGTTGACACCATCATCATTCCTCTCATGAAAAAAAATAATTCAGAGGAGAATATGTATCTCTGGCAAGAGGGGGGGGTGGGGGTGTTGTTATACCATGAATACTAATGAAGCGAAAGCAGTTTAGGTCTTTATAAAATCTATTTCCATTCACATTCACCAATGAGCTTCAGACTACCTATAAAGGTTTCATTTATTCTATCGCATTGGAGGCCTCAGAAAACTAATTGTTTATTCAAGTCTATCTGCTCCATCCATGCTCAATTAGGTCTCACTTCTCCCTCAGTTACAGCGAAATTAAAAATAAAAATGCAAGGTGAAACATTCCTCGTTCCACTGACCAACTCCCTGTAACAATCCACTCTGAACAACCGGCGATCCAAGCGCAGAGAGAGCTTCTTGACCATAATGCAGTGTTTGAGGGACCTACCCAGTGACTTACAGAATTCCTACTCATTAACTTATTCCTCTGACTAACGGAAAACACATTTGTATTGCAGCTTTCTAATAAGCACTACCAAGCAGTGTTAAGTGCATTCCAGCTACAATTCACAAGTACCTCAAATTTAAGAATGGGAGACATAATATTTACGCACAACAAAAAAATTATTCTCATTTTTCCTTGTTTAGATCACTAAAATATTAAATAATCTTTTTTTGCCATATAAAGTCTCAAATCCAGCATCACTTTCATTAGGAATAATGTATCAAAGGGAATCACAACACATTTATGCAAGTCAGGAACAAAAGAAAAGAGAGAAACCCATGATGAAATGAGCTTGGAATAAAAGGTTCTCAGCATGTAATGGAGCTGAAGTTGATCCATAAATCAATGCAAGATGAAAGCAAGATTATTTATGTGAAGGGGTTGCATTGTTAATTTACAGTGTGATTTAGAAAAGAAATGCTTTACTTGATCAATGTACCAGTCATGTGCATGTGTGTACTTGAGCACAAATTAGTAATAATTACAAGTAGGTGTATCTTCTCGTATTTTTTAATTAACGTTAACAAGCAGCATATACAGTTCCAGAAAACGCAGGTTTTCCCTGAGTTTGCCTTTAACATGCTCCTAAGTTTTTAAATAATGCAGCCTCGCCACAAGAGACCTTGCAGACAAGGGCTTTTTGATCTCTTTCTTCCCATTCAGTGCTCAGAAAGATACCTCGCACAGTTATCGAACAATAGCTGCCATGAAAAAACCTTTTCCTGAACTGTTTTGAAAGTGAACTAGAATAAGGCATTTGATAGCTTTGTAGTTTTACCCTAGACATCTAACACAGAATTCAGAGATTGGGATGCTTCTCCTTTAGTCTCAACAACACAATTAGCAAAAAAAAAAAATCAGAAGGGCAAGCAGATCTGGGGACGGGGGGGAGCACAACCCAATTTGCATTTGGCAGAGATTTGTAGTTAAGGACAATAACCAAGAACTGTGTTTGTAATTTTAAGTGCCTCTACTGCATTTCACATCTTCTGTCAGCTACCATTTGTCAGTCTCAGACAATTTACCCAGGTCTGTCATTACCAGAAGTGTTTATTAACACTGTGGGTCAAGGATTATTTTTTTTTTTTTAGCCTGAAGACTTCAAGAAGTATTACAATTAAGAAAAATCATGAAGACCATGTGAGAATGTAACCAGAAAGGTGATAAGGGATGATTTTAAACACTCCACGACTCTATTTAGCTCTTAGTTACTCTAAGTTAATCTAAGCAAGTAACTGCCCATACTTTCTAAATATCCTCACTGTAAAACCTACATTTAAGTAGACTTATCCTCACTCATCCTTGTCCCTTTATCCAGGCTTTTCCAATTAAACAGGTAGCTATTTAATACAGTGACACTGATGGGTGGTAGAAGGAAAGATCTCTACTTAGATTTTTAAAAAATCCTATATTCAGTCCTATTAGGCAGGGAAATGATAGCAGAACATATCACACATTGTATGTGAAAGTACAACATCAGTATGTACGTGTAAAAGAGCACAAAACAGACAGGATGTAAAAAGTGTCCAAATCAAAACAATGACTGTGTTTGTCTTTCCACACAGTTTAGAGTTGCGCTGGTTCTTCAACCTGGCATAGAAAACCTAAAATTAACAGCAAAAGATTTACTTGTATGGCTTTTAGTGTTTTATTTATAGATCATATCACCTCAGAGATTTATACACACTTTCTTAAAAGTTCAGTATGACTTAGAACTCTCTAAATTATAAGGATTAGTTGTATACGAGGTTGTAGTAGTTGATTACTTTGACATAACCATGAATCTCATTAGTATAAGTAATTTAATGGAAGTTTAATGAAAATGTCTAGAGTGTAGAAGAGCACAGAAGCACTACAATGTCTGCAACATGGCAGTAACCTCTGAATTAGAAGGGTTTTCTAGTATTTTGCTAAAGTAACCTGATTTAATAAAAAATAAAGTATAATTCTACCCATGATATTTCACATCGTGTCAGAGTCTTATTTTGACTTTTTTCCACATGTGAAAGGGGAGTGCTGTCAAAAGCAGGACAACCACCACACACACGCATCCCTCTGTTCTCAGGGTCTACTAGGGGTCTACTAGGATTCCTCATATCTGTAAAGCAGCACGAACTCTACCGCTTTTAATCGACTTGTAAATCAGCCTTGAACCCCAACTTCAAGCGAGTAATGTACCACAACCTGTATTCTCAGGGTTAGGTCTTCTTATTCAAAACAATGGGACCTCGCACCTTTTGTAAAACGAAAGCAGTTGTCCAAGTCACGGTTGAAAAATTTAGATGACACATAGTCCTTTTATCTGTTCCCAGTTACAGGCAGAGATTATGGACTAGAGTACTTCCACACTGACAGCTTCAAAATGCGTAAGTATTTTTAGCACTTCAAAAGCTGAAAACAAACTATAGCTGTTAGGAGGCAAAGGTACAGCCCTTTCTATGGTTCAGAAATTTGTCAGTTTATAGAAATCTAAAGTCGCTAAAAAGACATAACAGCACAGACTTGAAAATGGACATTTTATTCAGAAGTACTCAAAACCAGTGTAACAGATGAGAAGTCTAACAAAATAATGAGATTCAGAGTCAAGATTGTCAGGAAACCAACCATTTTCCAGGGGAAAATGAGGGACACTTCATTAGTTTCATCCATACATACAAATAGCATCTTGTTTGGATATATCTGTATCACCTACAATACAATTTCACTCCATTTTAGTTGATTTCTTTTATTCTGATAGATAGCAGACTGTAATCCAGGATACCATAGTCTAAATTGCAAATAAAACAATCTTGCTAAGCCATACTAACGAGAGCCCACAAGGAAAAACACGCAGTGCTAAAAGCTTTGAAATTTATGACTTGTGTGACTAAGTACCACTGTGGGAGTTAACCTAGTTTTTTAGTGATTTTCAACTGCTCTATTAACTGGACATTTTTAATACTGAATGTAAAAGTTATTTAATAAAACTATTTTATAAAAAGAAAAACATTGTATCATCATAAGCCAAAGTCCCAGTTTAACCCCCAAGAAAAACTCTGTAGCACTGAAGTCAGTGTATCCCTCCAGAAATCTACCCTTCCCTTGGATCAAGAGAGTATTTAAGCTCGCTTTATCTTAGAAAAAAGTAAGAGAGGCAAGGCTAGTAACAAGGAAATTCAAATTCTAGTTTTATCATTTGGTTACTGGAGCAATATTTATTAAAAAAAAAAAAAAAAACAACACCAAAAAAACCCAACACCCACAAAAACACCCAACACAACCCACTAAGAGGTTTTTTCCAGCATTTTCTCCAAAACTTATGTGCTGGTTTTTCTTTAGAAATCATCCGTGTTTTCAGAAACCCCATTCCCAGCACAGGAGGACATACTTACAAGGGTTTTTAACACTCAATGTTCAAGAACATACTTTCCCAGAAGGACCCCAGCACTCCTGTATGCTTTACCAGTAAACCTCCAAGAGTAAAATCGGCCAACAGGGTTCTGTCCTCCAACACACTGAGAGAACCAGTAGCTGTAAGCATTCTTCAGAATTGCTTGTTTCACCAAGACAGATGCACTTCCCTCTTGGAGTTTAGAATAAAGATACAGCAAAAGTTGTTATGGAAAAGCACAGCAACTGCAAATTGCAGTTTCTCAGTGACCTCATCTTTATTTGCATAGCAGCTTTAGAAAATGGTAACAGTTACCCTCAGTATGTAGCATATGGACAGGAGAGCAAACAACTTTGAATCTCAAAGCTACCCTGCAATTACTTGTACTTCAGTAATTCACTAAGCTTCCTTTGGCTAAGACTTAAATGTTTCCTTACATACAGACACTAGTTAGTGGTTTCCAAGATAAGGAAAAAAAGATCATATTCTGTATGTTAAAAAAATAATAATAACGTTTGAGTATGTAATTTCAATAGAATAAAGACCTGGCAGAGTTTAGCTTTAATATTTGTGTTTCCTGAAGACTACCAGCATCTCACTGAGCAGCAGCACACCCTACCAAAGTTACTCAGCAGGGAGTACGTCCATATGTTTCTGCAGCACATTCCTCCCCTGGAAGAAACCAATCCCAAACACTTCAAGGCCCCTTTTATAAAGCCCAACTGCCCCACAAACCAAGGAATCCAGACTTCAGTTAGGGATCTACTCTGTAGGACCACCACTGCCACAGTGCTTAAAGCTCCTCCCCTTCCAGGGAATATAGGATCCAGAATTCTTTCCTATAACAAGTACACACTGGGCTGTCCAAAGACAGTAAAATAAGCAACCTTGGCATGGTTTTCCAACAAAGGAAATGCAGCTTGCATGCATGCTCTCATTTTACAAAATCAGATAGGAACTAGTACAATTAGGATATCTAACTTGCCCTTTATATTTAGGCAGGCAGCCTAGATTGCCTAAGCCATCCTCTCTGCAGTAATACTACTGCTGCATCTATTTTTGCAGATGGAACGGTGTAGAACTGTACACATGCGGCAAGACCCAAAGTACCACACTGCTTTTGTTCATGGCCCATACAAAGGCTGTCAATTAAACTGCCTTTCCTACAGCTTCACTTCTCACACTGCTGGCATACCAGGAGGTCACGCAAGAATAACATGAAACAATGGGCTCTCCAGGAGTGACTGCTGAAGAACGTGAAAGAACATAAATCTCTTCCGGGCTACTACCACGCTGTAGTTGCAAACACATTATAGCCTCATTAGGAAATACAGCACTGTCAGAAACCCTGACTCAACAGCAATCCAAAACTAACTCAGGTGTTTTCTCTGCAACAGCATTTCATAAAAATAGTAACCTTTAGAAGTTCCTAAAACCTCTGCTCAGGCTCCTGGTTCAGAGTTCCCATACTTATTACCTTGCCCAATATGGCAGGGAGGGGAGAAACCGCATGGGTGTCTGGAAGAAGCAGGGAGGAAGCAGTGAGGAGAGGGAATAGGCAATGCCATTCCTACCAGCCTGCCTGACTCGAGCCCATTTATCTCCCTTTTCAGGCAGCCGAGCCCCTGTCAGGATCCTCTATTGCATCCAAGCTCTTTGGCACATGCCTTCACAAGTACCTGATGTGCTTCCATGGAGAATGCTATTTTCTGTGACTACAGAAATTAAATTAATTTACTGGAAGTGGTCTAAGTACAAGAAAGGAAGCAGCTTGAGGTCAGTGTTAGCCAAAGAAGAACCAGGAATGCAGCAATGCAAACCTCATAAAGTTTAATGCATTTTTTTCCACTTTCACCTCACCATTTGAGTCTTCACTATTCTCTAGTTTGTATTGCAGATATGCTTCTCTTTACTGCTCCCATAAGACAACTGGCACTGTTGGGTGTTTCATCTCCAGAACAATGACCTCAGGGTAGGCAGCTCCTGACGCACAGCCCGTAAGACACTTATTTTTATAATGAAGTGCAAAATAGAAGTCTGATCTCAGATTTCTTTTCCATTCTGCTCATTTATTTAAAGTTCTAGAAATATTCAGAAACAGATTGCTGAAAGATATCCTGACATGTTCAACATGAACCACAGTGGGGCTTCAGTCCCTGCCAGCCAGCAGATGGACAACATGTGTCTTCACAACAGCAGTAAGTGGAGTTAACATCACTACTGAGGCCAGTTCTGTAAGTCAGCAGATGGTCCAGTCAGGAAAAACAATCATCTGTTGAGATTAAATGTTGAAAGAAAAACCTTGAAGTGCCTGATCATCAGAGTGTCTGCATTAAAGTCAGCACCGTAACCTTTACTGAGTCACGAGCTTGAGGTTCCTGAAACTGTCTCAGTTGACAGTTACCCTCTCCCTGATTAATCTAAAATATGACTGCTCAAACAGCAGCATTCTCTTCCAGCTGCATCTGGCCTTGCAAAACCATCTGACTCCAGAGAAGGAAAGCATTCTGCCTTCTCCACACAAGAAGAAAGTGTCATGAAAAAAGGCAGATTGGACACGAGTGACATCTTACTACTTCCTCGTTCACCAAGTTGCTTAACAGCCTACCATGACTGAGGTTATCGGAGAATGCCAGACCCCTCCCTCCCTTCTAAGTCTCTGAAAGCAGAGCAGCAAAACAAAGCCCAGATAGAACACTGACTGGACAGCTGTGTCCCCCAAGATGTAACAACATATTCAGAAATCAGAAGTAAAGTTATTTAACATATGAGCATAGGACAAGTTACAGTTGGTAAGCCATGGCACAAACATGGAAAACTGAGGACCATTATGCTATCTTTTGTTTGTAAAGTGCAAACATAAAAATTTTACAGATAACTGTAAATACTAACACCCAGCTTTTCCTTGCAATTATTTGATCACTTGTTTACAGCCTTGAAGCACTAGATTTATGCATCAGAGTCAAACCTTTCTGGGGAAGGTTTCCATGGCTCCCTCTTATGCATTATCAAAAATGAATTCCCTAATAGTTCCTACCCTCCCTTTAATAGCAGTTTGTTTTAAAAGCTCAAAAATGTCAGAGAGGAAAGCCCACATCATGCAGATGACACAGAGCTCCCAAAATTTGTATTTAAAAGTCCATACTACAAATGATTTAACACAGTTCCCAGAGACTGTTCTCAGAACAGGCCATTAAAGCATCAGATATGCATCTCAAAAAAGCATTAAAGCATTTCAAAACACCACTACCCATTTATTATTAGGATCTTCACTGGCAGAATAGGGAAGGTTCTTCCCATGCTTTCCCAATTTGCTTCAGTCTGATTTGGTCATAAAATCAGACAAGCAAATACCCAATAATCGTATACCAGGACCTTATGTCAACGTTTTTGGACAAGAGGCCCACTGAAAGTGTCTGAGCCTAGGGCAAGAGTTATTGGGTTAGACAGCGTTGCTGGGGTTACAAAGGTGACTCCCACTTCTGTAGGCTTCTGTGTCAAGAGCCCACACATTGAAATGAGTAGCCACGTTGCACAGGGCAAGCACCTACACAGGTAAAGAGCATCAAAATGGGGAAGGAGGGAGGAAATTCCTTACAAGAAAAGAGCCTGGAATACTTCAGACAAAAAAAAAAAGCTGAAAAGTGAAAAAAGATCAGACTATAACTTGCTCACACAGAATGTTCTTCCATCCATCAAAACCCCTCTCCTTTCATGCTGCAAAGAGCTGGCATTCTTTGACCATCATTCAAAATCTGAGTTTAGTCCTTCAAAGCTTTAAGAGCTAATGCACAAAGCCTGAAATGCCCAAGGTGAAGGGATTCTGGTACAGATCTAAATACTTGCAAATATATAATCTTGAACTCAAAATCCAGTTGACATTGAATTCTTAAGCAAACAAAAAAATCCCACATCACTACCAGAATTATGAAGACAACCTTTTGCTCAAGAAATTACACTCTGAATTCTTACACTGAAAGATGGGAGATTAGCACAGAAATATTATTAAAAACAGTCTTCAAAAACAATCCATACTACACCTTGTTGATCTACAGCATAAAGCAGAATTATACTAAGCACAGAAGTTTCCTAAGACATTTTTCTTCTACTTTAATCAATATTTACTTGTTTCAGATCTAAATCAAAGAAACAACACAGCCCCTGGAAGCAGCTAATTTACATACACACTGAAGAAAAATAATAATTTACATCATAAGCCTCCCTAAAAATTGCCTAGATTTGTGCATGTGGTTCAAGCACCTTTAGCACATTTACTATTACATCATGTGTTCTGAGTTTTAATCATGGAAACGGTGAAGTTATTCATTATTTGAAAACATGGCCACACTTGCAGATTAATCCAGTCACAGTTAATCACCCATTACCTACTCCTTCATATATGTATCCTGGGTAAAAATGGACATTCACCAAGCATACCAAAAATACAAAGATTCAGACTTCACTTCTCTGCCATTTTCCCTTTAATAATTTTTCTTTTTTAATTCTTCTGTTAACTAGGGGGGGAAACCTTCAATTACACATGTATTCACCTCAAATACATACCTACACGTATTGAGCAAGCATGGGTTAAAAGGAAGAAAAAAAAAAAGACAAAAATCACACCTTTGCAGATCACATAAGACAATGAATCAGAGAGAGAGAGCAGGTTTCGAAGCACTGTTACTAGCACAATTGAAGCTAATGTGCATCTAGGGGATACATTTTGCTTTGCATTTGCCATTCCATAACATTATGGATTTATAAAAGCAGAGCCTCAGAAAGAAAGATCAATGTACGACAGTTCTCTTTGATCTCTTAGTTTACTTACTTCTGCAAGTGAGATCAGATTTAAAAAGCCACAGGAATTTACCACTTTGAAGTATTTTAACTTTTCATTAACTGGAACAGGGTACCCGATTACAAGACAAATTCAGAAGGTAGAGCTTATTTTATTTTTGCAGACTTAAGCTTGTTGCACAACTAATAGGAAATCCAGTGCTTAATTCAATTTTCAGGTACGTGATTTGTTAGTAATATGGGAGTTGTGGGAAAGAAAAGGATACTTCAAGAGAGATGACCTATTTTGCTCTGGAACAAGTAGTGCAGCATCCCCTCTCAAATTCCAAGAAAAGCCACTAGGAGATAAAATACATTTTCCTTTTCATGTTTATTCAGCTGACAAGCATGACCCTGAGCACTGACCAAATTAATAAGGACCATTTTGCCCCTTCTCAAACAAATTAAGACTAGCTAATGATGACAGGAAAGGAAGACTGAACTGTTTACTCCGAATAAAATTGGTGGCTCTTGATATTGGTATTCTTTAATGTCCTTAAAATGACAACTAAGCATAAACACAGTGGAAGTGCCTAAAGCTAAGAAACATGTAGCTTTTTTTAAACAGTTAACTTGGAAGCAGATCTACTACTTTGTAGATAACATGCTATGAACTTGATTTCCTGAATGGGAAATACAAATTTATATCAGGTTTTTTAATATTTCTTTTGAAAGACTTAAACTGTGACTCTGAGCCAAAATATGGAGGGGGACCTTACAAAGCTGCCCTTTTTGTTTGTTTACTGCTTTGGGGACAATCTATGTATGATTTATTACTTCTACTTAAGATTTGATCATCATATCTAGAGGCAAGACAGCAGAGAAAGCTAGAGACTGAAAATTAACAAATATACTCTGGCTAAAAATATTTCTCTAAGAGAAATACAAAAACTTCACTGACAACCCCAAGTCTGGACAGGAAGTTACTCTTTATTTTTCCTTTTTTGGGGAAAATCTTGGAATTCAGAAGAATTCAAGAACAAAAAAAATTACTTGCCTTTTTCTTTTTTTTTTTTTTTTAAGTAAGTAGTCCTGTATTTCCGGTGTTTCATCTTGTTGCATAAACTGAGGGAGAGAAAAAAAATCACCAATGGAACAGATGTGCTTGGATTGGTAATCATGGAAAGGAAAAAACACAAATAGCATAGTAATGCTATTTTCAGATTTGCTTACAAAAACAATCCATATCCTGAAAGACAAAACTGCAATATCAACACCGACAGGACTGGTGACACCAGGGTTAACAACAGGAGTATAAAATCACTGTGAACATCTACCAAGAAACAGAACACCAGAAGCTGTCTTTGCCTATTTATACCTAATTTCTATTTCTGCCCTTACAATCAATCCACACACAGGTTTACCAACTATGATCCAAGATTTCCATTTTATCATCTGGACACCCCCACACGTTTACCAACTAGGCTCCAAGATTTCCATTTTATTATCCAGACACCCACACACATGCTAAGGAAAGGAACAGACTTCACTGTTTTCTTATAAACTGGTTGCTTCTTCATTACCCAAAATAAATAAATCCTTTATTTTCCCCAGATAAAAGCTTACTGTCCATAAAACTAGTTCTCTCCATGAAGAAGTTGGATCTGAAGTAATGGAGCCTACTAAGAGGGAACAAGGAGATGAAATACTAAAACAACTTTCCAGAGACAAACCCTGTTGACTCACACAGGGGCAGCTTGAAATGAAAGCACCAGCTCATGGAAGAAGGAATTTTCTTGATCAAAAGACAGCCAAAACCTGGAATAATGCAGGGCTTAACTGGGGAGGTATCAAACTGCAAAGGAGCAGCAACTGAACCCTGGCAAATCCTGAAATTCCCAGGAAAATCAGTCAAAGCCAAAAGGGACACCAGGAGCAGCAAATGACAGAAGGTACTTTTATACTTTACGCTACCAAAAGGAATCGCATTAGAAGCCATTTGCCAGCTCTTGATCATCTCAATCGCTCACTGCCCAAGGAAACAAAAGAGGGAATGAGACTGCACACAGGACCTCGATATATTGTCCCGGGGCTTTGCACCCCAGGAATATGGCTAGGGCCCCCAAACCAGCACAGGAACGCACACGGGTCCAGGATGGAGATGCAGTCACAGCAGCCCACCCACTTCCCAAAGATGCTCCTGACAAGGCACGTGACAATCCTCAGTCACAACAGACTTCTTCCCAGCACGGGGTCACAAGTCACAAGCCACATAATGCAACAGGAAGGGATGACAAGAAACTTTTTGTTTAGACAGCAGACAGTTACTTAAAAAAACCAACCAAAAAACCCCATGCAGCTCCACATCTCCTCTCCTTCCCCAGAGAGCAGCCTTACGGAGCAGCCGTATAGTCTGTCTTCTCTAGCATCCACGAGAAAAAACAGAGATTATAAATGCTACTATGGAAATAGCTTTAAGACAATCTTGTGGGAGAAGAAAGCTTATTTTAAACTATTACTACACTGTCTGCAGACCAGGCAGAAGAGCTGAGCAGCAAACAGAAAGAATCAGAGACCCTGCTCTTCAGCAGACATAGCAGTATTGACCCTGGTGCTAACTCTCCTGGAGGCAGCACGGGGAACCCAGCTGAACAAGCACCAAGCAGCAGGAGGGTCAGTCTGAGTGAAAACACACAGGTGGTGCCAAAGCAGATACCATGAGTGGCCTTAAATAAGTCTGTGTAGTTTAATCCCAGAAACACAACCCTGCTTTACAGATGAGTCCCAATACATGGCAAGCCCACATGCACCCACCGAAACCCAGGAGTGGCAGAGCACACCTTACATGCCCATGGGCACATCCAGTTTTGCACAAAGTGCACTGCTTTTCCTGTTTCAATCATTTACACGAACTGCTGGTTGATTGTGAAAAACCTACACCATTAACTAACAAAGAGGACCACAGTTACATCCAGCTTTCTAAGTGACAGACACAAAGAATGTAATTAGATCTTCCTTACATGTACTTATGATGTTTCAGTTTTCTAAAGTCTGTATATACCACCATTATAAATATCTTTTGGACAAAGTCCATGTTCTTCCCACAGTTTCAAAAAAGTAACATTTACTGTTACACTTTAAAATGAAATGGTTTACTGCTGCACCCTAATATTCATACTAATATAATTCATTATATACGATGGCTGTATTACTTAAAAGGAATTTACTTCCATTTTCTGAATGCTAATCAGGTATTACAGGTCAGGATACCAGGTGTTCCTGCATATTGCAAGGACTGTCCTACTTTAGTTATTATGAAGTCTATTAGAAAAGATCACCTTTTCCTGCCCCACCTTTAGAAGGGGAAGGAAGGGGGGAGGTGCAGGGGGGCAATGACCAAAAACCTTTCTGCGTGGATTATTTCTTTGCCCCAGCTCTGCCCTCTTCCTATTCCTCATAAGAAAACCTATATTTCCTGCCTGTGTGTGTGAGGGCAGCACAGCTGATGCGGCATGAAGACAGCAGAGCACTGGGAGCAGCAGGAAAACAGAAAATGACACAGAAAAAACCCAAACAAAATACAGCAGTCCAGAAGGTACCTCTCAGGTCACCCAACCCAGCCTCCTGCTCCCACGATCTCCACCATCACTCAACCATCAGGCGGCAAAGGCAGCTCTCAGAGACTCCACTCAAGACTGACTCTTAACTAAAACTGCCCGTCCCATTTTACAGCCTGCATAGTGACTGCACGTGTAAACGGCCCCTTGAGCAGAGAAATTTTTGAAGCTGCTGTGAACCACCTCCCCAAATGCAATTTCTCCTGTGTGCAATGCAGCACACCCCGAGTAAAGCCCCGTGCCTGGCTGGACACTACGCAAGCCCCCGCTCCCAGACTGTTTCCCACCTTCCCAGGGCTCTCAGGAGCATTGAGGGACCCCTCTCTGTCCACAGAGCCATTACAGACCCCACGTCCTAGGGAAACATGGCTCAGGACAGACTTGGGCTGAGTTCAAATAAATCCTGGAAAGTTTGCAGGTGACCAGGAAACTGCAGCATAATGAACGCTTTGTTTTGAAGCTTAGCTGAGAGGAGACACCATGGAGAAGCAGCTTCTCAGGCAGGTTCCCCATTTCTGACTGTTTTATGGCGACAGTTTTAGAACTATCCCCTAGATAGAATTTTTTACCTAGAACTAGCCCCTCTACTCCACTCTTGTGAGACCCCACCTGGAGTACTGCATCCAGCTCTGGAGTCCTCAACATAAGAAGGACACGGATCCGCTGGAGCGTGTCCAGAGGAAGGCCACGAGGATGATCCAAGGGCTGAAGCACCTCTCCTCTGAGGAGAGGCTGAGAGAGTTGGGGCTGTTCAGCCTGGAGAGAGGAGGCTCCGGGGAGATCTTATTGCAGCCTTCCAGTACCTAAAGGGGGCCTACAGGAGAGCTGGGGAAGGACTTTTTACTAGGGCATGGAGTGACAGGATGAGGGGGAATGGCTTTAAACTGGAAGAGGGCAGGTTTAGATTAAGCATTAGGAAGAAGTTTTTCCCTGTGAGGGTGGAGAGGCACTGGAACAGGTTGCCCAGAGAGGCTGTTGAGGCCCCATCCCTGGAGGTGTTCAAGGCCAGGCTGGACGTGGCCTGGGGCAACCTGGTATAGTGGGAAGGTGTCCCCGTCTATGGCAGGGGGGGTGCAACTCGATGATCTTCAAGGTCCTTTCCAACCTAAACCATTCTATGAGTCTATGAACTTGAAGCAGTTCTTCTAAATACACATTTAAATAACCACTAAAAGTGTCAACATTTGCCTCATGAAATTGAAAGCACGCATTCTTCATAACTGCTGATTATTAACTTCTTTCAAAGCTGGTGTTTAAAATAGCTATGGCAACATCTTAAGTTACTTACCTTACCTGTCAACCAAGCGGTACCTGCAATAGCCTCAGCTTCTCTTTTCTTTTTTTTTTTTTTTTCCATTTGTGAATGGGGCACAGGGGGGGGG
>NW_009648250.1:563156-585921 GCF_000708025.1 Charadrius vociferus | reverse complement strand
CCTAGTTCGATGAAAGAAAGCACTAAAAGCTGCTACAACTTCCCAGCTAAAGGATTTTTAAAATCTTTGGTTGTATATTATTTACTCAAATACCAACTACTTGCAAACAAGCTGCTTCAGACTAATAAGGAATGTTACTTTTTGATGTTATCTAGTGACCTAATGCATACCCTTAGGTGATGTTTATTTTACAGTGCTGAGATGCAGAATGTAAGTGATGAGAAAAATACATTTTTCAAGTCAGCAGTGTGCCCACATTGAACCATTAGGACTTGAAAAAGACTTTGCAAGCCCCCTTTTACTCACTAACGCACTAAAAATTAACCAAAGCTGGTACAAAGATAACATAGCCTACGTTCAATAATTTCATTTTTCTCCTTTCACCAAATATTTAAAATTTTTCATAAAGACAACCATCAACGATCATGTTTAATGACAGCTAATTTGAGTTATGTGAAGACACATAACTACTTTCTCCAGAAAAACTACAATATTAGTTACCAAGGTTACCTAAGATGCAAAGCGAGGCCTAACTAACACACGGAGAGAACATAACATGTTTGCAGCCAAGGCGAAAAATATCTACTGTGATATAAATAATCTGAAGCCAGTCACACTTTTATAGGTGAATTTATTCCGTAACAGACTTAGAGTATATCACATTTAAAAAAATCCATTTTAAGTTTCAACAACTGAAAGTCCAGCTTGTGCACAGTATAAAACATACAGGTAATTTCATTAACATACTGGACAAGACAACTAGCTTATCTGCACCTCTGGGTAGCAGAACCTACACTTTTCCTTGAATTTACTATTAAAATGTCACACAAATGATGCAAGTTTATCAAATGCAGCTTCCTGGGTCTCTTGAGCTCCAGTCACAATAAAAGAGCAGTTTCTGTTCTCTGACTTGTTAACAAACTGCCAAAATTAGAACTTAAAGTTATGCTGAGAGATCTCAAATCAACACTATGTGATTCGACTGATACTTGCTTTTAATCAAGTACGTAATTTGTCAGCTACCATGGGGATATGAACACACAGCTACCATTTTGCAGTTGTCCAAAGGACACAAAGCGCATTATGATGAGACTATTGACTTCACTCTTGATCTAGCACACAGAGGTGATTCATTAGGTAGCTGGGCTAAAGAAACACTTTTAACAGAGTACTGTAAGAGTCTTATGTAGAGAAGATTGCCTTTCTTAAGTGTGTTCAGCTAGGAATGACATTCAGTTCATTTTCAGAGAAAACAACAGCTACAAATTTGTTTTCACATTTGGATTTACCCTTAAATGCTTGATGCAGGCAGTATTCCAGGGAAATTCATTCTCCCAGCAATGACCTGAGAAAGTGTAAGTCTTGCTTTAAAAAAAGCTAATTTACCTTCATGTATCAAACCAATTTAATTACATGGAAAACTGCACGGAAATATACATATCACAATGTTGAAAATGAATTTGCCCTTTCATAACATTTGGAAAGTCAATCTCATTTCAAGCACAAGTTCTCTGCCAGTATTCCAGGGCAAAGCTTTGGGGTTTTTACCAAAATCTCTGATATTATATCCTGATCCCTCTTGCAACTTCTCATCAACCCTATAGTTTCCACAACCTCTGGGTCCTCAAAAGCAAATTTATTAGACGTGACTAAATATTGAGAACAAATGTCTCAACTTGCCCTGGGGGACTTCTTCAGAGCTATTTGCTCAAGAATGCAAATCAACCTTGAGTCAGACCAACACCATCCAAAAGCTCAGAGGAAGGGAGCAGGAGGGGAAAGATACTTACAGTCCAGCTGAAACTTAATGGGACATTTAGATAGCCATATATATTGTATTGGCATTCAAAAGGCTAATTGCAAACCAGAATAGTCCAACCATAGCAAAGGCGCACACTCCAGACATACAGATTCATTCAAGCCATCAAGCTACTTGCACCAGCCTATGGAATAAATTAGCAAACATTCAACTGGAAGCATCAAAGATTATTTAAAATATAAACGGAAGCCTTGACTAACGAGCAGACTTCTGTTGCTGGACAGCTATATTCTGTGCGCTGCTGTACAACCAGCACTGCTTCTGAGCATCGCTCTTGCTACGAAAGGTACCCCGCCATAAGGCTGGCATCAAGCTGTGCTCATGAAAGGAAAAGTTAGAGGTCCCTAGTAGTAGGAAAGCTAAACTTACGAGAAAAGCTACCAATAATGATCTCAACCTTGTTATAGCCCACTAAGAATCAAAATAGTTTAACTTAGATCTCTCTTTGAGCTGTTTTAACACAGCCAACTTCGTGGTTTTGTTCCATTATATTACCATAGGTGTGAAGATCATTTCCTTTTAAAAGCAAACAGATGAAATGTTTTTAACACTGTTCACTCCCCACTTAGCATAGCTTTTCTGGAAAAAGAAGCAATTGCCTTGAGAAGTCTATCAGAAACAGCAACACATTTTAACAAGATGTATCTTCTCACCAAAACAGGAAATTCTGCAAGTTTCCATTTAGAAACAAGTATCTTTTTTCCTATAGTCTGTGGCAAATAGCCATAACGTGACTAACATGGCATACTAATGAAGCCAATTACAGAACACAAATCAGTAGAAAAAAGTAAACCCAATCCTCTCCAGTAATATGCGTACCACGTAATGAAGGACCTTTTCATCTTCACGCACGCTTTCTTGTGTGTAAGTGGTAAAGAGTGCTTGCTGGGGGGTGGGAAATCAAGGCACTCTAGAAGGAACATATTCACCTTCCATTCTTTGTGACTGAGCAAGAATTTCAACTCTCACCATGTATATTTAATTACTTAATTCTGCTGTACACACAATCTAATATGCTATTCTACACCACACATTCAAGTAAAGATTTGATTTCTGATAATGTTTGACTGTGTTTTTGTAAGGACTGTCATCAGCTTCACGCATGCACTCAAATCAACTAAGTAACATTTATTTCATCCTGAATTGGCTTAGTTTTTTTTCTGGTTTCAAGTCCCAAGTTTTAGAGCCTGAAAATGTTTAATTCCTCGGGAATGGTAATTAGCCATTGGTACTTTTAGCTCATGTAAAAGAAAAATGTATAAAGAAAGGACTTTTTAAATAATTAAACTCTCTTCCTGAGCAATAGAAAAAATAAGTGATTCCCAAATATATTTAATTGAACCTACTGCTGTTTCAAATTCAATTTTTCTTTAATTGGTAACTGTAGTACATGTGAATTATTAACTAGCAATCCCCGAGAACAGGATATAAAATAAAAAGAGAAAAGGCTTCCAATGTAGCTGGAAGATAAACTAGCGTTTTTCAAGACACTGTAGAATTCTCCCCCCGTGCTGCTTTTTTTACTACCATCTACCTGAAGTTCTGCTGGAAGGTTTCCTCTAAGGAGCCTACAGAAATCAGCTTGAAGATGACAGTATTATGGGACTTGCCTTCTCTGAAATGTTAAAGATTTTAGAAGGGCTACAGGCACAAGAATTTGCACTGTGACTTCTAAAGAAGCTGAAGAGTAAGCAAGAACTTTTTAAAGGTACCTCTGCTCACTTATGTAACTGTGCAGACAAGAACCGTTTCCCTGTTAACCCAGTAGGCAGACAAGAACCAGTCAGAGATTCTCCAAGAAGCCTCACAGCAATGAACACAACCACTTAATGCCAACAACACAAAGCACGTAGGATGTCTGCATAAGCATATCCTTGAACAGCAAGTGACAGGTATTTTCCTGTATTTTTGCACACTATGTTCTTAAGATGCCTACAGTTCTTTCAGCTTTCCTGTGTTTAAACAAGGTCATTACCCCAGTCACCAGCACAATCACATTAACTGCAGTGAGCATTACAAGGCTTCAATTTTATTTCAAATCTTATGCCACTTGTCATTTACCTGAAAATGCTGATGAAAAGACATCCTACTTTGGCAGCTGCCAGCCTTTGTTTCAGAACTACATCAGCTTTCCTTGCAGAGCTGAGCCCTAAAATGCCAAATGACCAAGGTACATTTGGTACTATTCAATTTTTTTTTTACTTCTGTATTTTAAACTAAAGTCCACTGGATAAGAGGAACTGGCATCTCAGCTCTGCTGAGTGAGGATGACCTCACGTGAGACCACAGAAGTCCATGAAGAACATCCAAAAAAGGATGTTAATGGCAAAAGGACCGCTCCACAGGTCCAGATATCCTAACCCTCAACACTCAGAATTTCCCCTCTGATTGTCAGGAAGGTGTGAATTTCTCCTACTCTTTGAAAGGAAAGAGTCTCACAGGCAAAGAAATACACATCCAAAACTTAAGACAAGAAAATCTGAGATCCAGGCATATGCATCTACTTACTTTTCATCTCCTCACCAGCCACACATCCTCAGAGCATCAATCCACCCTCCTGAGCAGCAGCACCGTCAGTACCTGCTGCTGCCGCTATGATTCCTCAGCAATTCACTTGGTTAACACTGCATACCACACCAGAAGGCGACATGCCATTTGGTACTAGATGACAACGTGAGCACAAAGATGCCTTTTCCTAGCTATTCATGAAAAAATACAGGAAAACAGTAGTAAAAAGACCAGTAGCAGAGGCAAAGCAGGCAGGGATTGCTCTATAGAGGAAGAGACAATTAACCCCTTGCAGGGAACAACTAATGCGGAAGAATAACCTGATTTCTCAGATGGACTTGTGAGCAGTTGTGTTAAGCTGAAGCATTACGAACGCACCACGCTAAGAGAGTTGCCTACCAGAGAGGAAGCCAAACACAGGGCTGGTCCTGCCAGGCACCAGAGGCAGCCAAAGCAGCCTCCAGCAGTCCCAGCAAACATCCGCTGCAGAGTGGCAGAAGGAATTGGATGGTGTCTGGGCAGGAGGCACAGCATGAAATCATGTTTGACTAACACCTACCCCAGGCACAGAAGAAATTATCCTCCATGCTCACATCTATTTCATAAAAGCTTCTCCTGATGAGCAGGAGAAAGGGAAGAATAGCCTTCCTGCATATCAAGTGAAAACATTTTTAATTAGATAAAATGTTGGCATGTCTAAATTCAAGACTTCAAATTGGTTTCCTATCTTGAGCAGCAAGTATCCTGTGAGGACATTCCTCTTCCTCTCCTACTTCCTCTGAGAAACGTTCATCATCTTCTACTTAAAGCAACAGGAAATTGTTGAATACTTAGATACATCTTTTCTAATTATTTTTTTAGTTCAGCTCGAACACTATTTGCAGGAGCACAGCAGTTACCGATGTCCCACTAGACAGCACTGACATAGGGAGGTTGTGCTAGAAGAGCAATGTTTAGTTAATGAAGAAATACAGCAACTCATTTGCTTAAGAACCTGAAATTTGATTCTGCTGCAATTTGGATGAGATTTATTTTCTAGAAATTGCTAGCCTGCATTAAGTTGTCTATTTAAGATTGATTTTTTTTTTCCTTAAAAAAAAAATAAAGGACTGCTTCACGCCAATCCAGCACCAGCTTTCAGGATTTTAATTCCTCATGTAATCAAGCTGGAAAAAGCAAATCCTTGTTTTTCAAAAAAAGATGCACTGTTACTCAAAAGGAAAACCATTCAAGAAAGCTCTGTATTCTTGTGACATTGCAGGTCAGACTGTATCATTTCCTCATGCTTTAATCTGCAACTATACCAAAAAAGTTGCCAAACCAAACTTCTTCATAAAAATTTCATACAGATTTATCAAGTAAAATATCTGTCGCCCATTAAGAGAAACAGCAAGCTTGCTTGCGGTACTAAAATAACAATAAAATAACTCTGCAATATATTCTTGTGTATTAAGTCTCACAAAGATTGCCTAACCAACTTTTGCCTTAGCTAGGACACAGCTACACATGTACACTCAGGAGCAGAAGCCCTGAGACAAAGCACGTGTGAAATTCTTCAGTGAATGCGCAGAGCACTACTTGCAACTGTCAGCCAAACATAGCCATGCAAATAAAAATCAAGGATCCCACACTGCAGTCCTCAAGAGATGGCCTCTGCTGTCAGACAGGAAGAAGAAATGAGGAAATACAGAATATGTCAGCCCTGGAGAAGGCACCACCAATTTCCCAAAAGTTCTGTCTTGGAGGCAGAGGTTTCTGTTACTACCCCATCTCCCAATTAAAGTGAAAGGTTTTAAATAACACAGTTCAGAAAGTCATGAATTTTTGTCAAAAAGCTGCATACAAGACACCCATTTGACACTGTCTGGTTAGAATAAAAATCCCTTTCCCATGTTATTTATGAAGAGAGAGAACTGCTTCATCTCCACCATGTATATTTAAAATAACCATCTGAACATATATCCCCACAAGCACAGCACCTCAAGGGGTTTACCCACCAGCCTGTTCTCAATTCACCTGCCCCCAAAAAGAGTCCAAGTTTCACTGTATGCTATAATCCCTATTACAGGTCTTCTGTGCAGACATCAGAGAATACAAAAGCCTATGATCCTGGGAGGGCAGGCAAGGGACAGAACAGAGTCAATGTGGTGCCCTCAGGAAGACGGCCATGCTCCAAAGCTGCATCTACTTCGAACTGAACTTTGGCAATCCAATCAGAGAAGCATCACTTGACGTTCAGACTAGATGCATGCTCCTGGAAAAAATCTGTTATTTTTGGATTACAATCCAATAGAGACAAAGGTCACATTATGTTTGATGGTAAAAAGACACTCTGCTGGAGAGTGTTGAACTTGGAAGAGAAGGGAAATATAATGAAAGCACGGCCACTCCACAGGAGACTGCTCCCACTTTTTCCATTCAGAAATCTACAGTGTGATTTCTGGAGTTCTGAGGAACAGGAAAAAAAGATGTCTTTTGAGGGTAAATTCTTCAAACTTCTGTATCTAAGCTTTTGAAATGACTCTGTATTCAGGTATAATCAGCACTAATATTTTACTGAGAATGGAATTAATGCGGACTAATTTCTACCATCAATCACATCCCAGATTTAGAAGGTATGGGAAGGGGAGTTACACTTCACGCTCTTTACAATGCTCATGTAGAATAATATTTCTCAAAGGGGTCTTTGCAATTTTCACTTTAACTGCAAAACTCCAGGAAACCTCGTAACCATCCTTTAGAGTATGTACATAAATATACTTTAAAGCCAAAAAATTACATCTACATGTATGAATCAGTGTATCATTTTCTAGCATGAATCACTGCTTTACAAAATTGCAACCAAATGTTTTCCTGAATCTCTGTCATCATGTATGGATTATACATTGGTCATTCAAGTACCTTTTGTCTTAATTTTATAAGCCTTGAGGGATACATGGGGAAAACCCTAAATGCATGCTGCATGTTTTTTTTTCAGTTCCAGTAATTTAATTAGCACAGTGCCTTCCAGGTAAAAAACAGAGGAATATTTTCACTGAGTACAATAATCATCCTGTGATTTCATGTTCCTACAGAAATTCTGTATCCTGCACTATTTATTCCCAGCACTTCTCGTAAGTTACTTAGTTTTGCTGAAAATTCAAAAGGTTACATTTAACAGCTGCTCAGTATGCACTGAACAGTATTTTGGCATGTGACCACCTACTGTGCCCAACTAAGCATCACAGAAATAGTATTGTTTGCTTCTATATGAAGTTATAACTTGGACTAATTTTTTGCTAGCTATATTAAAACATGATTGTTTTAGAAACCTATTCAGTCAATCACTGAAGGAAAAGAAGTATGGCCAGTGATAGAATAAGAGGCTGGAACAAAAGAAATTAAGCATCTCTAGAAGCCCATAAAATGCATGTTGCTTCAAGACACCTGAACGTGTTCAGATTAAGGACAGATATACCATAATTGCTTTGTTAAATAAAAGTAGCCTAAGAGAAGACAATGGTGATCAGGGGGAAAAAAAAAATACTTTTTTTTTTTACTGCATCACTTCAACAGCTCTCAACATTAAAATATGCCCATTGCCCATAGCCGTGTCTTAATTACACAAAATAAAGTCCTACCATCAAGCCTTTTGTAAAGGATTGCCAAATTTTCTGAAATTCTTACAGTAACTAAACTAACCCTATAACAAATAAGTATAGCACCAGATCACGCGGCGCATGTACTATTGGGTTGGTATATTTGCAATTTGAAGGAGGAAGCAATCTCATGTACCATCTACTCCTTCAAGTAAACAGGCACTTAAGCATATGTTTAAAATTCATTTGCAAGTCCTCACTTTTTTCCAGTGTAGACAGCACCGGGAATATACAGAAGTATCCCTATTTGCATGCCTCTTCTTCTCTCTCTCAGTAATGAAGTTTTCTTCAGCGTTTAGAATTTAAAAGCCTTGAGGCCTCTCTCATCTCCCTTCTCTCCTTTTCCATTACAGCAAAAGTTCAATGTGGTCACTTTTCAACTTTGTTCTCTTCCCTTCCCCACCTAGTACTGCAGCAAGAGACCCTCTCTCCTCACTCACCATCATCTTCTTTGCTCACCACTCAAGAGAAGCATCCCAAGAAACACCTGCAAGGCTGCTCACCTTCACTACACCAGGAGCTGCACACAGGCAGGCCACTTTCATTCTGCTTGTGTGAAGTTAACTGACCTGTCAGTACTAGTGCCATGCCCCTCGGATGCAGAATTTCATCTCAAGAATAAAGAGGGAGGCACGTGAGACCCTATTCAAAGTAGAGCATGCACTTAAATCAGATTTCCCCCACCAGGCAGGAGTCTTAAGTTGCACATAAGCAGCTCTCCAAATCACTCCACTCCTGTGGTTGCGCTCCCATGTAAGATGTTTCCGAAAAAAGTACGTTTAGCTTCCCCCCTGTTTTACAAGACAAATCCAATTATTAAATAGGTAATCCTTGCTTGGCTCAGAGCTCTTTCACATTAGAAAAATGGCAAGAGGAGAGGATACAGCCGAGTCTTCATACATCATAAGTCATCTAAGTACACAGGAGACTGATGTTAACTATTTTACTAATATTCCTTCCAAAAGAGCAGAGGAACCCCTCAGTTTCATTTGTCTGAACAGCAAAATATTGCAAATCTTTTATCTGCTACACCTGAGGAAAATCATGGCAACAACTCAAATGCTACACAACCAGTAACCAAATAATTCCTAAATTTAACACGCAGTTCTGTAACCAACACTGCACTGGAACATCAGACAAAACTGAAAGATTAGACAACTGGTAAGAACCCACAACCCATGTTTACTTAAAACAAGACTGCTCAAACTCTTCAACTATGTACAATTTCCAAACACAAACAAAAATAGCAAGAGACAACAATGCTGGGAAGATAAGGTCAAAACACCTCCAACAATTTCATATCCTATATTAATACTTGGGTCAAACTTAAGTCACCGAATTGAAGTTCTACCTTCTTGAAGCTACAGGCACCAAAGCTAACAGGGTCAACCCAGGCCTACCTCCTAACTAGTAGTAACACTTCATGGTTCCTTCACGTAGCTGTATCTCATGAAAACATGGCCCTTTCTCATCTACGTGTCCACAAAAAAGCACTAAGTATTTTGCAGTCATACATATTTCCATTGGTGGCATTCAAAACAGCCCCTCCTTTCAGTGTCATTGGCTATACATTAGGCTTCACTGCTTGCTTTTTCACACATTCACAGCATTAAAAAATTATCTTTATTACTATAACAACCACCATTTTATGACTACAGATAAAGATGGCAAAACAAGTTTGACCAGAATTTCTAGGTGTAGTTGAGCTTCCAAGAGCTAATCTGAATGACAACTTCAGTAAAATATACAATAGGAACTTAAGAATCAAAGCAGGACTTTCTCCAGTTCCAGGGAAATACTTAATCATAAGTATCTGTTTAAAGAATCATTAAGCAATAAATAGATTAGAATAATTTACTACAAACTTAATTCTCCATGCCTTCTTTAACAAGTCTATCCAAGAGATGGAATCAAAATCTTTTTCATTTCATTAGCTGTAAGACAGAATTAATTTAAAAAGGAAAAACCAAACATTTTCAGGGCTTATTTTCTCTTTAATGCTAGAAAATAATTTGCATTGATAATAAGAATCATCATCTCTGGTCTTATTCCACCTTTAGCATGATGGGAGAGCATCACATTGCAGTGAAGTATCTGTTCTTTGTCTTCTTTCCCCATCTCCCATACACTAGGCAATCACTGCCTAGCAAGAAAGACATGGAAGTAATGCTCATTTTACAAAGGCAAGTTCTTCACCACATTGTGGTGAAGGGAAGAATAACATTAAATCATAATTGGCTTTGGGTTTTTAACTAGGTCCTATAGAGGAGACATAACTGCCATGAAGATGTTCTGAATGCCAGCATAAAGTTTCTAAGGCATCTTTTACTACTTCCTTGAGAAACTTCACATACGATGTCTCTACAAGTAAGATTTAGATTTTTGTATACACTCTCCTTCACTAAAAATTTGAAAAGTTAGTTCACAAAATTTAGTCTGCTCCAACGCTGATGATGGGCAAGGGAAGCTAAATGGGGACCACTTATACAGGTTGTCTGCAACAACAGGTGGGTGACCAAATGGATGTCCAGAAACCAGTTTTCTGACAAGCTCCATCACAGACTTGTTTCTACATGAATTTTTCACAGAAGGAAGAGATAGACAGAACTGAACTGAATGCTTTGTTTCCTGACACAATTTTAATTTGTCTAAATCAAGGATGCAACAGCACCAGAAACCCCATGATGGCAGTAACAATAATTGCCAATTACTCCCATCCACAGCCTTAGCTTCACTCTTGGAATTAAGTAAGAAAGATGATTTTTTTTCCATGAGTTATATTATTAAATGAACAACTTGCTCTATCTATTAATCAGGCACGAGAAGTCAGGTACAGTATGAAGTGGGTCCAGAAGTTCAGTTTCATTCACAACGCCAACAAGGTTTTATCACTAGATTACAGTTCTATTCTGGTACAATCCCTTGATCTCATCCCCTTAGCCTGAAAGCAGAACATTTGATTAAAAAGGAATATAACTGAATTGAATTGTACAAGAGAACTAAAGATGCCTGAAAGTTAACCTAGCTAGGAAAAGATATACATTTTTTTAAGTTTACATCAACAAGATCATACATTTCATTCAGCCTTTTAAATAAAGAATGTAAAAAACAACAGTTCCTTTGGCCTTTACGAAGTTACTCAGTATTTGCAGTGTTACTAGAAATTACAGGTGCCTCAGTAAGAGCTGCAGTACATGATTAAAGCATCACCATGATAATATGTTTACCCCTGCACTGTAATTATTATCAGAAAAAATAATTACCCTGAGGCGAAACAATTCCGCCTATTAATTTTATATATAAGCTTTTAAGCTGCATGCACAATTCAGTTGTGCAAGAGGTATGAGACATGTGCACAGATCAATTCATCATGCTAGAAGAAATATATTTATGAATGTCACTCAGGCTTGAGGGTTTTTCTATAAAACACAAATTACCTTCAAAACAAGGCATTAGCAGATTATATAGATGAAGCCTTTTGAGCAACCCCAATTTAGTACTGAGCAACCATATTCCAACATGGGAAAAAAAATGAGTAATACATTTCCCGTGCACACACAAAATTTAAAAAAATTAAAATTAATCCAAGCACATGTATTTGCACATGTATTTACTACCGGGAAACAGCACAATGAAGCCATAGCAGCAGCATTACAAAGTGGGGTTCACCGCCTTCAGTCCTGCTGCAATGACCACATTGCCCTGTGCTCTGACTTGATGCTGCACGCACACAGCCACAAATTATACTGAAGGACTTCTTTGCCCTTCGGCATTATCAGAAAATGCCCTTGGGGCATTTCTTGCTTGCAGCTTGATGAAAGACTACTCCCCTTCTAGTGGCAGAGAAACTCATCTCAGAGCTACCACCTCCGCCCTGCCAGGCTGCCCAATCTTTTCAGCAAAATTTCAGTCGCTGAATAATTTAAGTTAATAGTTTACGTGTTAAAAACTAAGATTGAACTTCACACTTAAATGCCTTCAAGGCTTGCACAAAATGCTTCAGAACACCAGACTATGTGAAGTCCCTCTCCGTCTGGCTTAGTGAACACTCAAGTGGATGTTGTGCACACAGCAGCTACAAACACACACAGAAACAGCTACGGTCCCTTCTCCCACCACTGACCCAACAGAACACCCAGGATTTTAGTCTCCTGTCTCAGTCAAGCAAAGCAGACCTGTCATGACCCTACCACACGCGACCCCAGTGCTCAGCTACTGCATGGACAGAGGTGCATCGGACACTTTTTGGAAGAAGATATTCTCTCCTGTATTACCATTCATTAACAGTATTAGAGTCAGCTGCTGGAAACATCTCAGCTTCATTTCTCAACAGAAGATCAGTTTGGGAAAATTCCAGAACAGAACATGGAGGCTTCATCAGTGCAACAGGACCTCCACAAAATAGGAGTTTGCATCATTCTTTTTCATTTAGTCCACTCTAATTCAGTAATTATTGCAGCAATCCTTTCATAAGGATGTTCAAGACTCAGTATCAACATTCCTAATTGAAACTCCACAAGCTCACAGTATGCATTCCTTACAGAGGACATCTAGCAAAGTCAGCCAAGCAAAAACTACATATTTCAACCTTTCCAAGGCTGGATCAGCTTTTTTGTTTGTGTGTAAATGGCGTATTTAAGAAATCTTTAAATCACATGACCACACTGTCAAATGTCTTAGTTGGAAGCAACAGAAATTAAAATGCCAGTTGATTCTCCCTCTGATCATCCCTGCCATCAAAAGGAGTCCTTTCGGGTGTTTATTCTTTCATTAATCCCTATGACTATAGATTGGGTTTTATGAATGTGAGACAGCAGGACTGTTGATTTAAACAGAGGTCCAGTGTTACAGCAATTCAATAATCAGGTGTTATACTGTACATCTTCTGCTGTTTTCTGATTTGAGCAGGGGCTTACCATTATTACGAATGATGATTAAAGAAATGGAGGGATCACTTTCTTTCATCTCAAAAAGCACAAGCCCAACTTTCTACTTAAGTGCAATGTCCCCTCAGAAAGTGAGTTAGAACTTTGCTTAGCACAACGCAGCAGATGAATTTCTGCATCTGACCTGTCACTGCAGTAATTCTTTTCCCCAAAATACAGTAACGCTACCCTCAGGAACAGGAATGTTTTTTTTTTCTAATCTGTGGTTCTGTAAACAAGATGGAGTGACTTAAAGTGGACAGTCATATATGAAGTTTATCTAATGCATATAAAAACTATTTTCAGTGTTCATTACCAAGATAGAAAATGCTTAAAGTACTCTTTTAAAAAGGAATACAACACGCTAGAAGAAACATAAAACACCATAACTTATGTTGATATTATTATTCAATCATTTGGAAAAAGGTACATACAGACAGGAAGACACATTCATAAAGTCATTTATAAAGTCATTTATGGTTTAGCATTATGACAAGAAATTACATGCACTAATAAGCACCAGGCTTGCTTCCAAGAACAACATCTTTCCATGAGAGAAGAGGAACATTCCATTCAATCAGTGTAATCCCAAGCACAACCAAATAGATGAAAACTGGGAACATCTAATAGCTCCACAAGTGTCTCTAACCTCTTCCCACCTCCTTATTGAAAACAAGGGAGGAAGAGATGGATTGTTATGCAGTCAGCAACAAGCACCTGAGGCACTGAGAGTGCAGCGTCACGGCAGCCTGGATGACCAAGCACAGGCCAATCTGAGGAACGAGACAGAACAAAATAAGGTTCAGGAGTAAGACACACACTAAAGGAACAGTTTCAAGTGTGAAATAACACTTGCGACGTTCTGCATGGAACATGTACAGCAAACTATAATTGATGTAAGCAGCCATGTGAACCACATGAGTATTATGCTGAGAGATTCAGATACTCCTAAGTACTTCAATAACTCACGTAAGTGGAATATCCTAAAAGTATCTAAAAGGTAACATTGGTACACTATGCCAAAAGTAGTGTCTTAAATGCAGAATTCAATATAGATCAGACTGTAAGCCCTGTAAAAATTATAGAAAAAATAGTAATTTATACTGAAATATTTCACGATGTGAGAACTCAAATTTTTTTAAAAGTGGAAGTAAAATAACCTATCTGATAAAGACTTTCATTAGCGCTGTAATCAAGTGCCAATAGATTTTTACCACAATAACAACTCACGAGGCATGCAGGACAATACATCTCAATTACGAAGACCCAGGCTAAACAGCTGCTGTTATAAATTCACCTGGGGGGAGGGGGAGAATCAAATCAAGTTGAACTACATAAATTTGGAGCCAAGACATCTCAGAAAGCTTATTTTCCATTTACGCTGCCAGATCAACAGCAAAGGCAGTGCAGGTCAAAACTTTCTGTAAAAATTTTGCTTTCTGCTACTATCTTTTTACACATGATTCTTCAAAAATTGGAAGAAAAAAAATGAACACACAAACCAAACTCTTACCCAGCCCACAAAAAGGGTTCCAAGTAAATTATTTGGCTAGTATTCATCTTTACCTTATCTATAATACACAATTCTCTAAGTGAAAAGCTATGTTATATATTACCTAGGCATGTTATGCTTGATCTCTTTCTGTAAGGTTTCTGATCCAGCGTTGCCTTGTAGCATAATATATAAGCAGTCACTGTAATTTTCTCTATTTCTGTATTGTGACCATATTTTCCCCTAGACAGTGTTGAGAGGATATAAGTAATTTTAAATAAAGTCTCCTGTTCCTAGCGACTGCTAGATTAGAAAGTGAGAGTTTTCCACTATATCTGGAATCATTAATTTTTTAGGGTATTGGAATGTCTCAATTTAAAACAGCTGTATGCTTGCTAAGGTAGAGCTGCAGCTTGCTTAAAAATTAAATGGTTAACATTTCAGTACTTTCATAAACAGGTTACAGAAAGATGCACGTAACATTTAACTGCTCTGGAGCAGCAACCAGGCCAGTGAAGCATTAAGATGTCTGTGGAATAGTGCGGTTAAAGAAAAGAAATTAGAAGTCACTAAGACCACTAAGCTGCATTACTTCACAAAATTATGGGTGTTCTGATGTTTCTTCTGCTTGTTCCTGGATACTCAGTCTTACCATACTGAAGTTTCAATAAGTTTCTTCCTTAATAGTAATGTTGTTTTTCTAATTGTCTTCTCTCTCCTCTCAAGCCTCTCATCATTAGAATGGCAAATACACATAATGATTACTAACAAATCATCATCAAAAGAAGAAAAAAAATCACAACATATATCCACATGCTACTTTGACACCGGGGAAACAATCTCCTAATCTAACTTTGAATACACACAGCTTTCTATTTGTGGATTTGGCTTTGTGCTATTTAAAACATACAGCAAGCATTTCCTAATATCAAGTATCAAGCATGTGTGCAACATATAGTGTTAGAGTTAATGATTATGTATAATAGCTAACAAATCATTAAGAGTTCATATGCAATGCAAAGAAAAACAGGATAACCGATTTACCTTTTGACACTAATCAGCAAAAAGGGGAGCTCATTTGTGTGGCTACACCACCAGAATTATCCGTGTTTTTTTCTAACTGAAGAAGATAAATGTGTTAACAAAGTGGTCATGACATTTCTGATGTCACGTGCTGCTGCAGAGAGACCAACAAAGCATGAACTTCAACTTGTCAGATCAAGAGAAGCCAATTTTCAAGCGTTGCAGCTCAAAATTTGCACATCTTAAAAATATAGCTTAAATACTTGCTGTTAACATGAACCCCCAGACCTCCTGCCTTTGTTCATATATGGTAATCCATCATGCAGGCAATCCAGTTAACTTCCATTTGGTTACACTCCCTGCAGGATTACTCTACATAAACTGTAGACTCCAGACCAAACCATTCCTCAGTGCCCAACACCTACTCAAAAACACACATCTTACTTTGAAGTATCTAGCAACCTTTTCACCAAGTTTTAACTTTATCGCAATGCAGTATGCAACAGCATAACATTGCAAGGGGGAAAAAAGCCAAAAAATGCTGAGTTTCTTGCATTTCTGGAAATTCAAGGCTTAAACAGATAATTAAAGGTGCAAGACTGAAGTCTTGCTGATGCCTGCTCTCAGGGCTTTAAAAGAAGAATATTTTAATGCTGTCACTGCTATGTTTGAGAAGCCTGCCACTAGCAGCATATCTTGAAACACTTCAGCTTCAGAATTATTTACTAAAAAAAAAAAAAAGAAAAAAAAAAAGTGTGCAGAACTGTATCTTTCCCCCCCCAGTGACTTAATGATCAAACAAATTCCTCGTAGGCAGATGCAATATGACAACAACTACAATGGCTTAGAAAATTTAATAGCAATCTAATGTAGTGTATCATCAAAACAGACATGGAAAACTAAGAATAGCAAACCATACCATTTTATATGGCATTCCAATTAAGCTAGACAAATATTAAGGAAGTTATTTTGCTAATTTGTCTAGAAAAATCCATGCTTTCTTGACCCTCCTCTCCCCCAATATAAAAGGAAAGTAATTATGGCTTTAAAATCTTGTCAGCAAAAAGTGCTTCATAGCGCCTCATGGGACTCTTCAGCAGCCACATCTATGCATGTTTAGAGTCTTCCAGTTTAAAGCCCTTACAGCATTTAAAAATCAGTTTCTCCTTTACTGATCCAATACCAACCTAACGCCTGTACCTGCATAATCTGTCTGTACCTGATCTAAAGCATGCAGTCAAGATGCTCCCATTGAGACTTGAAATCCCTGCATCTCAACTTAGATGTTACCAAGTCTGAATGAAGTTTCTGATCATGGCACCTCTAATAAGCGATAAGCCTGAAAGGTGAACAGAAATCTACACCTGTATCTGTAGCAGACTGATGAACATCAGTAGGAGGTTTCATGTAACATATTTTCTTCCTTCATTTGGAAAGCTATCCTGGAAGTCAGTCGGAAGCAGGCTTCGGTTCCTGCAAGTTCATCACACACCTCTCCAACACACACATGCAGGGAAATTGAATATCCAGTAGAGACTTTGTCACCTCTAAGGCTATAATTACTGGTCACAGCCTGGACATGCTGGGCCATCAACATTACTATCTGGGGGTACGCCAACGACACACTGTCCATAGTTCAGCTTCCTCTGTATACTAGAGGCTCCACTACAGTGATTCTGTCTGCCAGGATACACACTGCAAGATCTTAAAATGAGAGCGTGGGACGCTGTGCAGATTTCCAAGCTCCAGGATTTTCACATGCATTGATGAGCCCTACAAAACCTGAACTTGAATTTCTAAGCAGCATTCATAACAGGTTTGCTTTAAAGACAGAAAACATTGAAGAAATTCTACTTTCTTTCACTTTTCTGAATCTAGCGACCCTGTCCACCCTGAAAACATAGTGTCATCTTCAATTTTCTTGTCAATCAGTATTTCACCAAGGGGTAGGCAATCCGAACCACAACGTCTCAGATAAAGTGGCCTGATTATTGAGACAAATCCACAGTGCTGCAATTTGATTCCATTCTCTCTTACATAATGATAGGGTAGGAACCCATCCCAAGGCTTTTTAACTTCAAATGTTAATTTGTTTTAAGAATTCTTCTCTGTGGTGATGGAAGAGACAACTTTGCACATTTCACCAGGAGCAGATGAATTAGAGAGTTTTATTCCAGGAACATCACTGTTCCATTAACCAGCCATGCATACGAACGCATATCAATCTGTTCCACCTGCTTAGGTGCATCACTAAGTGATTTGTGAAAAGAGGTTAGCACTACGTGTAGAACAGATGGAAAGAGTTTGCCCAAATAGCAGTTTGACCCCATGGTGAAGTTTGCACATTTACTATTTATTAGACAGACAGAGATGCTGAAACATGCATTCCACACACAACCATACAGTACAATGCAGCGTGCATATAAGAAGACAAGTACCACCATCCTAAACCTCAGGTGACATAAATACTGGGCATGTCTTAACCTGAGGATACTGAATAAAGTCAACTAAAAAAGAAAACTACTAATGTATTTGGGCAGGCAGAGAACAGACATACAAGGAAGAAAAGCAAAAGCACAAAGTCAGTCAGTGGGCATAAATATACCTTCTCAAATGGTGAGGCTAAATTTGGCAAAGTAATCAAGCTGAGAACTCAGAAATTTTATGAGATCCCCCCAGCTTCTTTTACAGGTATTCTCTTTGCAATGCAAAAGAGAAGTTCCTGGAAAAATCTCCAGTTCAGCTGTTGGTTTGACAGGTGCTCAACATCTCAAATCACCAAAGTGTGTCCTCAACTACAAGCAGCTTGAACAGACGAAACTGTGCATCAGACTACTTTATCTTTCGTGTGACAGTCTTGAGGCCACTGCACAGATGTCCACCGAATGATCCTTGCAAGAGAATTCTTGGAATTTCTGCAGTTAGGTCACATAAAATGGACAGATTTTTCCCTCTTCCCTTTTTAACTCTTGCAGTCAAAAACCAGTGAAAATAGTAAATAATGTTCAAGTAACAGAAACCTGAAAGAGCAACAGTACCAGAGTACTGGCACTCAGCAGTATCAAAGGTTACCTCAGTAGGTTCTTGTAGGAGCAGCCCACCAATGTCCCTATTTTGGGGTCAGCATAATACCATTCATGCAGTGGACTTCTAAAGTACACGCTTTCTTACCATGTCATCCTTACTCTCAGGAACACTATGTCCTTACAGTAACAAGACTGTTACTCCATCTGGTACGCTAAACAATTTGGATGTTGCATTTAGACATTAGTATCAACTGACCCTTCCTCAGGGGCCTTCCTCAACTGCATTAACTGAACAAAAACAGTTATCAGCTGTCAGCAATTTTTTATCAGTAGTTTCCTATGCTCTCTTATGCCCTACTTTCAATGAAAGTATAACTTGTCAGAGGAAAAGAAAAGCAGCACAGATTTAAATATCTGTATTGTTACAAAGTACTAAAACTTGACTGACTGGCACTCAATATCCATCATATTCTTGTAGCACAGTGAATATAGATAATAAATGCATTCCTCCATGGTCTACGCACCACAAAACCACTGTTAGACAGAAAGGAGAAAGTGTTTTGATCCAGACTGTGAGACTAGAGGAGAATGAACAAGGTCTCCCTAGAAGTGTAATGCCATTACGAAAAGACTTCGATGCACGGCAGCTCTCTAGCAGATGACACGACTACTACAGAGGTGTTATGCTAATCTGCATCCTGGAAAGTCATTACACAATGCACAAGACAGCTCCAAAAATTAACAAGAAAAAAAAAAAGAAAAGCAAAACTCACAACCCTTTTCAGACTCCCATGCTTTGGCTCTTTTTCAGGCCACTGGTACACCCACACAGACACACAGCTTTTAAGAGTTTGAAAGCAAAACGTCTGCTAGCTCCAGCTTTTCTTCTGCTCAAAGATCTACTTTATGGGTATGTATATAAGAACTCGCTACCGACACTGCAGATTAAGTGGCAGTGTTCCACAGAAATTATTAAATTTGGCAAACGCAAATAAGCCAACAATTCCTTTTCCTCTCTCTAAGTAGTCAAGCTACCTCTTGCTAAACCTCTTCGCCTGTACAATATCTTTTAAACAAAGACATCAAACTTCAGCACCCAACTGAACACGTACCTCTGGAATAGAAGCCTCGTTGCAAGAATTTTGCTTGGAAAAGATCTTACATGATTCTTCTAAAGCAACATGCATTGGTGGCTGAATTAAGTCAAGAACCACCACCCATAGAAGAAAGAAGTAGCAACAACTAGTTTGGGGAAAATAAACTAAAAATACAGGGGAGGAAAAAAAAGCCGTGTCTACAAAACCAATTCTGTGCAGTCTTAAACCTATACCAAGGCCATAACACAGCTGATAAATCAGCCATGCTAGTAAGTGCTTGAGGCTGAAGCCTGGCACAGAGTAACAAAATGAAGGCAGCAAATCACAACTGCAGGTGCACGGCCGCATATATTCATTATGCCACATGAACATGGAACCCAGCCATCAAACTGGACAACCTCAGGGTAGCGTGCTGCGCACCACCAGAGATAACCTCAACACTGGTCCTGCACTGTGGGTCTCTTAGCTCACCAGTGCAATATTCTTTAAAACCTGCCCCTGCCCGTGTGCAGACAGGCCATTTTATAATCAAAAAAACAATGGGAGAAGAGATGGGTTTCTTGGGCCTTTCCTGAAACCGCACCTATTGGGGGGAAAAAATACCTTAATCCAATTAGTCTTGGAACTTTCAATCTTTCATATAAAATAACAGCATGATTCCAGTCTCCATGCAACTCAAATCCTAAACACACAAACAACTATTTATTAAGGAAACTGATTCATTTAAGATGACCAAAAGCAATTAGAAGACCAGTGAATCCAGCATCAGAACAGGCAAACCCTCAACTTTTACCTTATTAAAGGCTTTTTCTTGGCAGTCTTTTTTCAAAAAGCTAAAAATACTGTAAAAAAAAAAAAAGTTTAAATTAATGCTACATTCCCCTGCCACACAGTCCAACTCGTAAAGACACTTATAAAATCCACCTTTGACAAATTCCACATATTTTTACAAAAATATTTGTTGAAATAAAAGGATACCCTATAAATACTGATTTGATTTTTAAAGACTTCCCAACTGACTCCATTTACTAACTTAATCTTGTCCCCTCATAGTAGAAAAAGAAGTTACACCTCTACATAGATGAACAGTCCTCAGTGAGGCTGCAGTAGTAACTGGGAGAGTAGATTGTGTCAGATAATCCAATTTTTTAAAGCTCTTTCTTAATACAAGTGTTCCATCTTATCCATAGACTTATTTTGTCTTCTCCCTAAAGAAAATCATTCTTCCCTTTCCACACAGTAAACCCACTTTGGAGACATAGATTGTTCAAATGTAACTCTTAATATTATGAAATTGGTATCAATGTTACTGTTTACACTTAACCAGTTTTCAAATGACAGATTTTTCTTATTATGAGATGACAACTGACAGATACACATACCTTGTAGCACTACAGGGATAGCTGCAAAAGCTCTATACCTGAACCCACTTATGTTCAGCTCTACAGATCTCAGCAGCTGCAGTGCCCACTTCCCTATACATATTCAGGGACTTCAGTGGGGAAAAAAGCTAGAAAAACATTTTATGCATAATTTTAGTGACCTTCTAAAAATACTTTTGCATAAAGAAATCAGGCACATCTCTCCCTCAAAGGAGCGGCAACATGACTGCATACCTGTTGTAAAGAACCAAACACTTATAGACCCATTCCATATTCTGACAGAAGATCTGGGTTCATTTGGAAACAAACATCAAGGGCCATTTCCAACAGGTTTGCAGATAAGACAACACCTCGTTTCAACTTTACTGTTCATAAGGTATGCAGATATTAATATAACTTTAAATTAATTTCTAGGCACTGTTACATGGCAAGATGACCAGGCTCATACCTATAGCTGAGAAGCCAAGAGCCCAGCATCAGTTACCAGAGGTGATGTTCGAAGCACGAAATGAACTTAACTGTAAACCCAGAATGAGCTTATAGAGCTGCATTTAGGAAAGAATTCACTTGCAAACTGAGTTCCAGCTGCCCAACCTATCAGCTAAAAGTGCACAGAGCTATATCTACCTAAACGCATGTAACAACTATTTTTCAGACAATTTCCTTTCAGAAAGTTTTTGAAATGCATTATATACATAAATTAAAGACTGTGCTGCCCTTGGCCAGCTGCCAGCCAGCCACCCAGCAGCTCTCTCTCGCTCCCCCTCCTCAACCGGGCAGGGGAGAAAATAAGATGGAAAAGCTCGTGGGTCAAGATAAAAGACAGGGAGATCCCTTACCAATTACCGTCACCGGCAAAACAGGCTCAACTTGGGGAAAATTAATTTAATTTGTTGCCAATTAAAATAGAGTTGGCTAGTGAGAAACAAAGACTAATTAAAAAAACACCCATTCCCCCTTTCCTTTTCTCAAGCCCAACTTCACCCCTGTTAAAGGAGAAGCCACTGCCCCAGCGTTCACACACCACTCAAGGAGTCGCATACACACATATGCACACACACGCACCACCTGAGTCTTTAACAGCTCAGACCAGGGTCCCTTCGCAGCCAGCAACCCCAGCGGGCCGACGGGTGTTCCTTTGAACTCCTGACACACATTCTCAGGCACGCTCCCTCCTTCTTCAGGCTCGACCCTAGGTTTCCCACAGCAGAGTCTCAGGTTTCAGATTTTATAAAAATAAGTAATTCAGTTGACAAGTACAGCAGCAAGGTCACCCTGGGCTGGGTGCCTCCAAAAAGGGAGAGACCTTGAACAAAGAAATCCCTGGGTAATTACACCTTTGAGATCTATACACCCCGCCACTCACATGCCATTCACGCGTCTTTTAGTCCAATGGTGATTTTTGGTCTGGGGTCTTCTAACACCTTCTTGTACCCTATTTCTGTGTCCAGGCAGGCAGGCAGGCCATTGACTGCTCTTATCTTGTTGATTTGCAGTCTCTGCTGAGGGTTTATCTTCTGGTTTATACTTCTTGTGCACCTGTGCTCACTCACAGAACATGGGAAACTGAAAAGTCCCAGACTTAGGGAAAACACTATCAAAACGTCAGTGCGTTATCAACATTTTTCTTATACTAAAAGATTAAACACAGCACTGTACCAGCTGCTAGGAAAATTACTAAGAAAACTAACTCTATTGCAGCCTAAAGGCTCCAGCAAATTTAGCTTCTCACACTAAGTAAAGCTAAGCAAACAGCATAAATCACACCATATTATAACCCTAAGTAATTTATTCTTTTTAAAACTTACTTATTTAAGCTAAACAACTAATATCTCTCAACACTCCTCCATTCCCA
>NW_009648250.1:552905-561683 GCF_000708025.1 Charadrius vociferus | reverse complement strand
GTATGCAGGGATGAAACAAGGAAAGCCAAGGCCGCCTTGGAATTCAACCTGGCAAGGGATGTCAAGGTCAACAGGAAGGGTTTCTTTAAGAACATAGGAGGCAAAAGGAAAACTATGGAAAAATGTAGGCTCGCTGTTGAACGAGAGGTGCCATGGTGACAGATGATGCAGAGAAGGCGGAGCTGCTGAATGCCTTCTTTGCTTCCGTCTTCGCTGCTGGGGCCAGCCCTTGGGAGTCCCAGGCTTTGCGGGTAACAAAGAAAGTCTGGAGGAAGTAAGACCTTCCTTTGGTGGAAGAAGAAGGTTAGAGAACAATTAAGTAAACTGGATACCCACAAGTCCATGGGCCCTGATGAGATGCACCCACGAGTGCTCAGGGAGCTGGCGGAAGTCATTGTTGGGCTGCTCTCCATCATCTTTGAAAGGTCCTGGAGAACACGTGAGGTGCCTGAGGACTGGAGGAAAGCCAATGTCACTCCAGTCTTCAAAAAGGGCAAGAAGGATGACACAGGAAACTGCAGGCCAGTCACCCTTACCTCCATCCCCGGAAAGATGATGGAACAGCTCATTCTGGGTGTCATTCCTAAGCATCTGGAGGAAAAGAAGGTTATTAGAAGTAGTCAACATGGATTCACCAAAGTGAAGTCATGTCTGACTAATCTGATAGCCTTCTACAATGGCGTGATTGGTTGGGTGGATGAGGGGAGGGCAGTGGATGTTGTCTACCTTGACTTCAGCAAGGCTGTCCTGGTTTGAGGTAAAACAGGACCAATTTTGTTCAGTAACATTACTTTTTAGCTAGGCCTCTTCTAACTACTGAAATTAACAGCATATTATGCAGGTACTGTTCGCCCACAGAGCGATAAGGCCTATGTTTACAGTTGATGCCAAGGAATGGTACGCAGAGAGGCTCCTGCTTATACTTATTGCTGTGACAACAAAGGCCAGATAACTTTGTTATTTGCCCCGTTGGAGGGTCAGAAGCAGAAAAGTATAGAGGGGCCCCACCTGCAGGGAGGAACAGACAGGACAGGTGACCCACAACTGACCAACAGGGTATTCCATCCCATCTGCCTCATGCTCAGTATAAAAGGTGAGGGATCAAAGGGTCAGCTCTCTTTCTTCAATTGCTGACATATGAGGAGGACTCTGTCTGTTCATCTGCCTTTGATCCCGATGCTGAATCCAGATCCAGAATCCAGTTCCCATCCATCATTGAGTCCAGTCTGGGACTTCCCCAGTACCAGCCAGTGTCATGATTGTCATCCTAGGAGCTCAATATGGTTTTGTATATATTTCATTATTTCCTTTTATTTTATTATTAATTTTTCATTAAAGTATTTTAGTTCCTTCTAAACTCTTAAGTCTCATTTTCCCTCCTCTGCCTCTCTCTTTGAAAAGGCATAGAGAGGAGCATCTGTCACTCCCATCTGGGGTCCCCCACATCCCCAGTAGCCGATTTGGCGTAAAGCACAACAAAGGCTTTTGACACTGTCTCCCACATCATCCTTGCAGGCAAGATTAGGAACTGTGGGTTAGATGAATGGACAGTGGGGTGGATTGAACAGTGGCTGACAGATAGATGATTATTATTATTGATATTATTAACTGCAACTCAGGGGGTTGCAGTTAGTGACACAGAGTCTAGTTGGAGGTCAGTAACAAATGGTGTTGCCCAGAGGTCAGTACTGGGTCCACTCCTGTTCAATATATTCATCAATGAGCTGGACATAGCATACCATCAGCAAGTTTGCTGATGACACAAAATTGGGAGGGGTGGCTGACACACCGGAAGGCTGTGCTGCCATACAGCATGACCTGGACAGGCTGGAGAATTGGGCAGAGAGGAACCTAATGAAATTCAACAAGAGCAATTGTAGGGTACTACATCTGGGGAGGAATAACCCCATGCACTGGTACAGGTTGGGGGCTGACCTCCTGGAGGGCAGCTCTGTGGAAAGGGACCTGGGAGTCCTGGTGGACAACAGGATGACCATGAGCCAGCAATGTGCCCTGGTGGCCAAAAAGGCCAATGGCATCCTGGGGTCTGGTGAGACCACATCTGGAGTACTGTGTCCAGTTCTGGGCTCCCCAGTTCAAGAAGGACAGGGAACTGCTGGAGAGGGTCCAGCAAAGGGCGACAAAGATGATTAGGGGACTGGAGCATCTTTCTTATGAGGAAAGGCTGAGAGACTTGGGTCTTTTTAGTCTAGAGAAAAGAAGACTGAGGGGGATCTTATCAATGCTTACAAATACTTAAAGGGAGTGTGCCAGGGGGATGGGAACAGTCTTTTTTTCAGTGGTGCCCAGTGATAGGATAAGAGGTAACGGGCACAAACTTGAACACAAGAAGTTCCATCTAAACATGAGGAGGGAATTCTTTACTCAGGGTGGCAGAGCACTGGCACAGGCTGCCCAGAGAGGCTGTGGAGTCTCCCACTCTGGAGACATCCAAAACCCACCTGGACACTGTCTTGTGCAACCTGCTGTAGGTGAACCTGCTCTGGCAGGGGGGCTGGACTAGATGATCTTCAGAGATCTCTTCCAAACCTGATCATTCTGTGATTCTGTAATTTGCACAGGTGTTCGTAAGCCCCAAATCTGGATTCCAGCTTTAGAGAGCCAAGGAAGGCAGACTGCTCACTATATTGCAAGGCGAGACAGATTTTTATTTATAGACATTTTCAGCAAACTGGGCTTGCAGCCATCAAGACTGGAGTCTGCAAAGCCACGCTTTACTCGTTAATGGCACAGGCCAAGGAAGCAGAGAGGAAAAATAAACTTGATTTCTTTTAACAACTTCAGTCAGATTCAACAAAGCCTCAAAACACACCAGTGTTACATACAGGTGTAACCAAGAGCTAAGTAATGAAGGCTTGACACAGCTGTGTTATCTACATCCAATGCTGGTTTTGTCTCATGACATTTTACATAGGCTTACATTTCATGTCTGCACATCCACATAAAAAACACTTAAAGGATAATGGCTACTGGGTAAGAGCACTCGAGCAATGCATGATGAGTACAATATAGTAAAACAGACAATGATAGTTTTCATAAAGTCGGATTATAAAAGCTTTCCAAGTGCTTTAGTTATTGTGCTGTGCTACAACTCCAAACACCCAGGACGTGCACTGAAGTGATGAGCAACGTATAGGACACCTCTCAGAGACTTCAGAAGGTCTTCTACCACATCACATGGGAATGCAGTCACCAGAATTATTTTAAGTGCTATGTCTGAAGGAAAAGCCTTCAAAGTTAAATCGCCCACACTTTTACTTATATTATTTGAATCTTTAAAAATTTTGTTTGTTTATGCTTATAAAAATCTTGCCGGAAAAGAAGTCACAATTGTCCTAACACTAAAAGAAATGAATACAGCCATACATTTTTATGTACAAGTTCTGTCAATATACACTCCATAATATCAAAAACAAATTCAAGCTTCTCTGAAGGTTTCTGGTACGTAAGTATCATTAACCCACTGAAGACCAAATATCTCTGACACACATGCACTAAAACTAAGTGGTTTCAGTGGAGTTCTTAAACCTTGGGACCTGGGTTTATATTTAGAGTAAGCAAATATCTATTGTTATGGGAATGTCTTTTGCCTACAGGTTTAAGTAGCTTAATTGACTCTATTTGAATGCTATCTGAACAAGTACAGACATTGCACAGTTACCAATACCAAACTGCAGGAGGCATCTGTTAACAGCACCATCAGAGACAATAACAGGCCAAGCCATTCTATGTGTCCATACCTCCTAAAGCATACGGAAGACTATGTATTTTTTCCACGTTTATTTATGTACGTACATCATCTTCAAGGATTAAAATCATGCGCAATGGTATTCCTTTGTCTCCTAGGAGACAGGCAAATCTGTTTAGAAGCAACTATACTGAAACATGGGGAAGAAGCTGCCAAGAGTAACTGCATGTAGGAAGAAAGTTCCTATTAAAAAAAAAACTAAGGCAGACAGAAATCACAGCCTTAGACAGGCAAGACATCTAGGAGGTGGATTACCAAACTCAAATCTAAACAGAAAGGATTAACACACCAACCACCTGTTAATTCTCTCATGAAAGCACATTACCTCAACAATAATCAATGAGGACAGAGGGATTAATGACTAATGAAAAACACCACACCCAGCCAAAAATTTCAACTGCAATGATTTTATGTTTACAGTATAACCAACGCTGCAACTGCAGCTCTTGCAGACAAAATCAACTTAAGCTTATCCAGAAAAAACAGTTCATGAATCAACTGCTGCATGTCACTCAACACATAGTAGAAAAACCTGGCTAGGCACCAACCAAGAACTTCAGGTGCCTAAACTGGGTGCCCAAGCTAGCAAGGCTCCTACTGCCCTTCTGACAAGCCCTGAAGCACTCCCAGCTCCTCTACAACTGGCAGTGTACCAGGTCATCGCCCCTTGGGATCGGACTAGAGCTGGTCTGAAGTCAGTTCCCCTGAAACACCTACAAGGCGAACACTATCCTCAACACCAACCATTTCACTCCGCAAATCCATTCCCCTTGCGTTGTGCTACTTGCTTATGCAGGCAAGGCTCCTTCTGCTGCCTCATTCATTTTGTAGGAATGCAATTTCTGTGACAAGTTTTCCTTCATATCAGGTTCATCATCAGACAACTGTAGGATCCTTTTTCCAGAAGCTGCACATAAGAAGTCTTAGTGTCAAAATAACTTCTGCTACACAATCTATTAAAGTTCCCATACGGAAAGAATCAAAGGAAATTAATTAATATAATTACGGGTAGACCACTAGTGCTAAAGTAATTTGTTTACAACAATAGCAGAGGGTTTTTTAGTTTTAAAGAAATTCAAAAAGCATGCACAATTTCAGTAAGTGCAGCTAGCTACAGGCGAGACACTAGCACACGCACACTTTGAAAAATGTTCTCAACTTGCCCTGGATTAGAGCCCAGGTCCTCAGAGATGTTTAGTTTGCTAATTCCAGTTCTGTCTTTGTTTTCTGGTGACAGGTCTATGATTTAATATATCTACATTTGTCATCTGTGGTTTCTGCAATTTTTTTTTTCTTAATGTAATTACCATGCCAAAAAACACTAGTTATGAGCGTCATACTGGGAAAGCAGACCTGGAATGAAAGTGCTTTAGATCCTACAGCTATAAAACCTGCCTCTACCTGCTTGTAAGTCACCAGGGTACATATTGCTGTAAGGTTATTCTTCTGTTGTGCACAAGGTACAATGCCACAGTTCCTGGCACAGCTGCTGTTTTAGGTAGTGTGCAGGTGAGGTAATGCAGGGCTGTAACAGCAGGGCTTGCACCTCCCAGCTGTTTGAGTGGTTATCAACATACCAAAGTTCAGATGTACATCCCATCCTCACCTTCAAATAAGCTTATACCTAAAGTGCCTGATGGTGTGGCTTTAGGTTTTTACATATTTTTAACATACTTCTTCCTTTATTTTGTGTCTGATGGTCCTGTTATCACAATGCTAATAGCAACACACTTAGAAGCATAAAGGTTACTAAACACTATGGAGAAGGTTTTCCCCTAGTGCACATCATTATACCTTAACCAAAGCACTCTCCTCCTCCTTTCACAGCCTTAGCCTACCTGTAACTGTCCTACTTTAACTGTAGGATCACTGCTGTCTGGATATAACACTTAAAGTTTCAGCTGCTTCCATTTTCAGGTGCTAGTTATTACCTCTGACGAGAATTTAAAATTAAGCATGCTGAGTTTGGATTAAAGGAAACCAGGGGAGACCGCAAAAACAGGCGCCAGGCAGGAAGGTAATACACAGCATAGAGTGATAGCATTGTAAGCCACTCCTGATATTCTTTAACTCATGTCTTCTTTCTGAGAAGACCAGAGGCCGTGCAAATAACTACCTTAATACATAATCATTGTGAGCGTATATACGCTCTCAGCAGAATTCAGTGCAACCTTGAGCCCACACTATAATTCCAATACAGAGTCTGTGGTTCAGCAAACTCAAGAACTCAATGGAACTCAAGAAAGTCAATGACTGTTGCTGCTTTGCAATGACCAATAACTGATATGCCCACGTTTACCTCCTCGCTATTTCAGCTTATCAGCCTGTAATTTAGGCCCACATTTTCTAAACATACGTATAGCCAATCCAATATGCAATACTCTGCTTGCTGCAGAACTACTCCAAGGAAATCAATGGCATCTTTAACTTTGGAACATGTCCTCCAGTAGTGTATGTAATGTGTTAACAACACCAGTATTTGAACAAAGGGGAAGGGGAAGGAATCACTGATAACAGGTTAAAACACATCCAGAAGGTTTACATTAGCCCATCTACTTATCAAAACTATAAGACCCAACCAAGCTAAAGGTTTTCCTCGTGACTTCTTGTAAACAATCTATTCTGTTAGCTAGCTCAAAACAAAATATATCAGGCACAATTTGCCCTGCCCTTCCCTGTCATGTATTATGCACAAAACCTGAAACACAGCATGAAAGACATCCGAGACATTTTTGTTATATAGCCTGAATAACAGCTTTACAATGAAAGCATCCACTGAGCCATAGCTACAGCATTATTACATTCTAGTAAAAGTTTCCTGAGGTAACAATGAAAATCAAATTAGCAGTTTAGTGCAGTAGTTCATCTGCTCCATTCACCCAACAGCTCTCTTCCTCAGGATTGCAAAGCTATTAAAAACAATGGGATCATTAATGGTCCAGGTGCAATTAATTATACAGCCCCACTAGCATGGCAGCATGGCCTCACAAAGGAAGTTTGTCACTCACTATGTAAGCACTACCCTCTAGGAATTAAAAATAAATAAAAAAAAATTAAAATGACATATTGAGATATACACAGTTGTTACAATAAAACACTGCAAAATGCATCTAATACACAAGTTTCTTTGCCAGGCAACTGGGAATTCATCTTTCCTGGCTATACAGGTTGCCATCCTATAACCAGTTATTTTCACCCACACTTAACAATTTTGGGGAGGTTTTTGGAGCTTGCACATGGCTTCTTTCTTTTTTTTGTTTCTCCTGAGAGTCACTTCCAGATCTGTTTGATCAGAAAAGCAAAAAAAAAAAGTTCTCTTTTTCTCATTCAAGAATGTAGGTGATATTGGTTAAGAAAGAAAAAAGTATTGCATTCATCCCTGGTTCCCACTTGAAATGCAGAGGCACACGGTAAAGAAACATGTGGCAAGGGCTATCAGGCTATTTATACAGCAGAACACAAGCTTTAACCCTTGACATACATGTAATTCACCTCTGAACAGCGCAAATTCATCAGCTTAGTTACAATTGTACAGGAGGGCAAACTATTCATCCCACTGCTCCCTGTCTGCAGCAGGACAGTGTTTCAGCTGAGAAGTTTGAAGAGAGCATCCCTTTCAGCTAGGAAAGGATAAGTAAAACTTTACTTGGCTCAGTAAACCAAAAGGTAAGATGAGTTGCTGGCTTGATTTCAAAGCGGAGTTTGTTTGCCACCACTCCCCCACATTCTTCACCTTTTTCAGCTAGCTTGTCCTCAAATACCTGCATCTTTTTTTCCTTCCCCTCTATCACTGCACAAAGAGCTACCAGCATTTCATAATTTTAAACACAAGTCTCTCATCAGTCATACATCATAAAACTCAATACCACTCAACCATTAAAACTTTGTTTCAAAAAGAATTTTAGACTCCACAGCTGCAAGAGAAGAGATGGCAAAACACAAATCTGAAGACTGAAGCAACAAACGATAAAAAACTGGGGAGGTTAGACTATAGAGTATTTGAAGCCCATATCACTGTTTCTAAAAGGGTTTAGCAATAGCACACACAGTACTGTTTGTTATACCATAACACTGAGAAGCTCACAACACAAGCTAGAAAGCCACTGTGCTTGGTACAGCACAAAACCAAAGAAAAAAAGCCCTGAAACAAACAAAAAAAAAACCACAAACAAAAAAAATTGTTCTTCATCCTTTCCTCTTTCACTTATCAAGCTATCAAAAAGACTGGTATTTCTCTCAAGTCAGAGCCTAAATAGATCATTTCCGAATCCAGCGGCAGAACAGGCAGAGCCTGCATCACTGAAGTTCTTAACAGGCATCTGCTTGGGGATAAGGGAAAACTTTCAGCTTGGTGTCAGAGCAATTCTGCCTAAGGAAGCTTTAATAGAAAACCGTAAGGATTTTGTTCACGGTACTAATCATCTCGGATCCATCACACCCCTTTTCATAAATACCCAAATTCTGCATTTCAGATTTTTGCCTCTATAATAAGAGCACTGCTGGTTAATGTTTGCCAGCTCCAGGTAACCCAAACAGCAAGATCTGAAAACAAGTAATTGATATGTATTAATGCTTCAGCACGGCAATCTTGGAGATCACAGTTGTGCTTTGGGGATAGAGGGACAGAGTGCATAGTATGCAACAAAATCAAGAGAAAAGTTACTCCATTACATGGATTGTTGCAGTAAAAGTCTATCTAGCTGCTCAGCTTGCCAGCTCAAGGATCTTCTCATTTGCACTGCACTTGACAGTGCTCATATTTTATGCCTCAAGACTCAGGACTCTTTTATCCCTTTGTGTAAACTCAACTTTACACAAGCTGTTACTGCTAGCAGAGCAGCCCCATCATACGGAGCTTTCTCATAGTACAAGAGTAGCACCACATTGTTATGTTTACTGGCACTCAGTTCAAAGCAGCTTACATCTAGCCAAAATGCTGTCAAAGGCAGCAGACTATGCTGGACTCACGGTGTTCTCCTAGAGATGCAGCTTTTCAGAAAGGATGTTTC
>NW_009648250.1:550651-552889 GCF_000708025.1 Charadrius vociferus | reverse complement strand
CCCTACAATTGATTTCACAGTTGAACATACAGATACTAATGGATCCTGAAGATTAGCCTCAGGACCATGTCCTCCAGCCTGTAAAATTTAAGGGGTACAAAAGACCCACTCAACCATTTTTGCAAACACATTCACATTTTGATTTGAAGACTGTAATTACCAGGTCCTCAGCCACCTCCTTCCCGAAGGATTTTAAGTATCTAAACTGTCCTGGCACATGAAAACATATATGCAGCTTGATGTATGAATCTACTTCTTCAGCTCTCACTTATTCCAAGTGAGAAGGGAGATGCTCTAGTTATAGGCTTATTTATACCCACCAAATGTCTTGAAGCTCCAGAGAGCTGCAAACTTTACTATTGTACAGATAATCTAAAACCTCAGGCAACAGCACACAGCTGTATTAGATAAAGCCCTCAACCATGTGTCTCTCCTCATCCCAGTGTATTTCGGAGATAACAAGGGTCCCTATCAGCACATACCTTAAAGGCCTATCCTGCACACAAAAAAATTTAAAGTAGGAGACAAACATCAATTTTTTCATACTAAAAGCAAATCAAAAAAGTGTTTTACATGAGTGTTGAGACAGCCCTACACACTTAAAGTGCTAAGTATTTATAAGTAACTTACCACAAATATATCTAAAAAACAAAAGCAGTGCTGTTTCTCTGGTTCACGTGACGCAAGAACAGTTTTGTGACTGGTCTAGGCTAGATGAGTGTTTATTTAATCCCACTGCAATCATTTTAACTCTGAGAAGTATACGTTTTAGGACTGCATTACTATTCCTTAGTATGATCCAAGAATCGTACTCTAGCAATTATGCAATTCATCTTTAGGTAGCTGTAACATTCAGGGTGTGCTACAACAGGGAATGATTGATCACTGTCAGAGACAAGAAAGTCTGAAACAATTGAAGAAAAATCTATCTTATCTCCCACATGGTCTAAGCATGTCCCATGATTAGTACTTCAGAAGGACAAGCAGGAGGGGAAAGAGAAAGGTAACAAAACCATTACTACTAGTTAGGTCACAGTGACATTTTGACAGAGCTACCACCATCTCCATTACATATGGATGCCCATGTAAACATTGCCATCACTTCACACATTCCTTCCTTACTTTATCTCAAAGCATTTGGATTTCCATCCCTCCCCCAAACCACACTACAGTCTTGTTGGGGTGAGGATCTGACAGACAATCTGTAATGCTGGAGGTACTGTAGCTCTCTAGTGGACATATGCTTAAGGACAAATGTGTGAAAGAGCAGCTTTTAGAGCAATACTTTCTTTACCACCCTCTTCACCTTGCTATGAGTACTTTCATGACAGAATCCTAGCTTCCCAGTAATTAATTCTCACCATACAGTCCCCCTGAAGCCACAACAGATTGCAACATAAACAGAAAGGAAGCAGATTCAGGCAAAGAGTTAGCAGCAACAGAAAAAGCTTTTGTACTTCTCATTCAGTGCAGTGGAGGATCTTTTTTAATACATGATACACATCAATTAAAGATTAGGAGAAAATGTAGAATAATCAACTTTAAAGGTCAGTGGACATTTTTCAGGAGAAATCCCATCTTTTCATGTTGCTCATAATCTTTTCAATACAGGATCAACTTTTAACAGCTCTAATAGCCGCTTCAGCGCCAAACATTTAATTTACAGAGCAAGAAATTAAATTATTTGAGAACAAAATACCATATTTTCCACCGTTTTTTTTTTTTGGTTGGTTTTGTTTGAAGGTTTGCTTTGAAGCACCTAAATATAATGAAGAGGACTTACTATGGTAATTCGGAAGACACTGGCAGGTTCAGAACCTTTTGGATCCTTTTCAGACCAAAACAGCTATGCTATATGACACTGCATTATTCTCTCTGAAGGACTACTGATCCTCACTGGCTTGCTACTCTGCTCTGGTAAGCAACACATTCCCAGTGACTGTAATAACAAGGTTTGTAGAAAGATAAGCTCTTTCAATAGGCCAGGTGACAGAGATGGAAAAGATAACTCCAAGACACACCATTTAACCTTCAGATCCTTGAGATTACTGATGTAGGCAAGGAATCCTTAGCTTGCCTTCATCCTCTTTTTCAGAAACAAGATTAATCCAAGTGAGCTCTCACCTGCCCTGTAAAACACTGACTAAGATTTGGAAGCCACCATCAAAAAAAGCATATCCCATGCCAGACTGAAAGACTGTAAAACATTTTGCATGAAAGAAACTGATGCAGCCAATG
>NW_009648250.1:550372-550623 GCF_000708025.1 Charadrius vociferus | reverse complement strand
ATCTTAAATCATGTTTTCTGCTGAAAGTCCCTTTTTTTTTTTTTTGCCAAAAGGAAGCCTACTGTAACGAAGATAGAAATGCAACAGAAAGGAAAATGGGAAAATCTGGGGTTTTTTTGCATTTATCCCTTTCCCTGTAACCCCAGTCTGGTATTGACTACCCACAGAGTGTAGAAGCAGACAGATTACAACAGAAAACATGCCATTGCCTAGCCTCGAATCCTCCCTTGACAGTCTGGAAAACACTCTTT
>NW_009648250.1:549897-550362 GCF_000708025.1 Charadrius vociferus | reverse complement strand
GTTCTAAAAAGAATACAGAATAACCCTTAAAAAAAACCTAAACAACCATGCTGCATTAGGAAAGCAGTGAGCCATCCTCTGCATAGTGTTTGCCTTGAGTGCCCTTCAGCATGCAATCCCACTCTCTCTCTTCTGTCACAGTTACGACACTCACCTCACAGGAGCATAGGAAAATAATTGGCTTGAATCTGTTTCAGTTTCAGATGTTTGCTATCCACTTCAACGCACTGATGTTCCAGAAGCAAAGTACTTCCCACATGAAGTTAAAGCCATGTTTAATTCTCATGTGTCTAAGGTCTCAGAGTAAGATATCAGAAACACTTTAGGAACTGATGGTCATAATCTTGAAAACGAACACTTGTTCTTGCTTACATGAAATGAGAGACTACTTTTCTTTGGTTATCTTGTAATTATTTTTTTTTAAGGGGAAGTTTATGTAACAGGAGGATGAAGTAAATAATGGGG
>NW_009648250.1:546882-549675 GCF_000708025.1 Charadrius vociferus | reverse complement strand
AAATGTTCACATCATTCTTCAGAAAGAGACATAAAACTCACAACAGACCACAAACTGTAAGACAGCAGTCTGGGCTATGTAAACAACAGTACCGCTTGAGAGACCTCTGAAATAGTCTTTATGTTCTAGTCAGCTCTGGCAAGGCCTAAATCTGAGTATGGCGTCCTGTTTTTTGATGTCATGCTTCAAGACAGATGTGACCAGCTGGAAAGAGTCCATAAGACAGCAATAAGAACAATCAGATGTCTGGCAATACATTCTGTATGGGAAGATTAAAGCCACTCAGGTTGTTTAGTCTAACGAAGAGGTCTAGGAGGAGATCAGGATCAGAGATGTCCAGTACGTTGTATACTATGTCACAGGAGAATATATAGTTCTACTGGAATACCACATGAAATAGTAACGTGTATGGGAAAATATGCATGTTTTCTAATTACCCATTTATAGATTCAGTTTGAAAATATTTTTTATATCATGGCTTTGAAGAATTTACTGACAGCTAAAGTAGCAGCAAGAGAGGTATCAGGACAATCTGTTTCACTGCTGTCTAAAGGATACTGAACAGCCGTGACAACAGATTCAATTCTGCTATGTTGGCAGCAGGAACAAGGACAGGGCAAGAGGAGAAATGAAACCTGAAGAGCAGGATCAAGCACTGGGGATCCATAAAACCAAAAGAACTCAGAAACAGAACATTGCAGAGACCATCAACATTTTCATTATTTGGCAGTAATTAGATGGGATGTCAATGTGAAAATGGTATCATCAAGCATTTCTCCCAATGTTACACTTTCAGCAGGTAGCACATAAAGAAAGACTGAAATAATCTAACATTCGTGTTGGACCTTAGTCTTGCCTTTTTCCACTACCTTTAAAGGTTTCAGTATGCAAGTAACAGATGCTCTCTCAGTTTTAAATTAACATGCATTCATTTATTTATGCACTCTAATGCATTATAGTGTCCTTGCACAAAAAAAAATATAAAAATTATACAGGTAGATTTGTCAGGTGGCTCTGCAGGTAGGCAGGAATTCAGCTGCAAGCAGTGACTACAACAAAAATGGAAGGACAGGCAAAACCAAAGCACAAAACACACAGACAAGAAGACTGGTTTCATATAATGAAGAAATCTAGCAGAAGGGAGTAGAGGGGAGGGAAGAAGGCTGCATATTCTAAGCAATCTTTCCCACTACATTAAAATGAGTTTTTGCAGGTATCTTCTAGCATTAGTAACTGCAGGTGAGGTATCAGATTGCCTGTGTAGAATTTACAAATTCCAATGAATGCAATGTTGACTTCTTTTGGAGCCTACCTTCCCTATACTTTCAATTCAAACGATGCCTGTAATTCATCTCCAAAGCACACACAGAAACAACCAGCCTTAACCAGAAGTTAACTGGTCTGCCAGCATCTGTGAGTTCAGCTAACTGAACAGACAGCCATTGTGTATTTCTACACAGTATTTTGCAGGCTTACCAACTAGACACCACGTAGCTGTGGTAAGCACAGCCCCCAGCCCACACATACAGGACCTGCGGAGGAGCAGGATATACTAATTACCTACCAGTGAGCACTGTGCTAACAGCAGCTACAGAGGTCCTACTCAGTTCAGTGAATAAAGTAAGTTCACATCTCTATAAAAAAAAGCAAATAACGTGGATATAACCACATTCATTCTACTAGTATCATAAACACACTTCGCTGTAAATACATTGCGCCCTTTGTGGGCTAATGCAGTTGAAACAGACCAGGAACCCGGTTCGAGTTGAGTATTGAAAGAAAAAAAAAGGGGATAGAGAAAAGTTATATTTAGAGCCAATTCACCATGCTGTCTTACAGTTGTATCAATTCAACAGAGGAGGCATCGGGGAATGAAGGGGAAAACAGGAGCTACATAAACAGTCAGTACTGCAGAGGGAAACATTCCTGGAAACCACAGCTTAACTAGTTGCAAATAACTTCAGCCAGCGCTTCGCAGATATTCCTTTAAAAATGTCAGCGTTTCCCAAAAAAACCCTTGCACATCCAGCTGCATAAAGGTACAGAATAAAGAAGAACCACCTAAGAGCAAATTAAAAAGTTGACCACAACAAAAGGCAAGTCACCCACTCAACTAAGGCATACAAGAGATTATCTACAGACGCGAAGTAAAGCAATAACCAGACAGAACAATGCACTTGGTTTGGGGGTCACAGCAAGAAATACCTTTAAGGAGTGCAAACCACACAACAAGAAAAAAAAAAAAAAAATCAGTCTCAGCCACAAAAGGGCCACTTTACTGTAGCATAGCGGGGGGATTGTTTTGGTTTTAAGATTGCCGTTAGAAGGTATTGCAGCTAGACTGGGAGGGAAGGGAAGGGAACAACACGCGTATCCGCGTATCACGCTACGGATCTATCACCCACAGAGCTCCTCCATAATCCACAGCGGGTCATTAGCTCTCCCAAGAGGATTAGTGTAGTTTAGGGGCTTGCCCATCACTTCCGTCTGACATTGAAGAGTTTGCTTTAGAGCAACGCTATCCAAAGGTGACACGCTAGAAAAAAAACAAGGTTTCTTGAAACAAAAAATACCCACTCCATAGAGAAACCCCCAACCTTCAATACCGGCATCCAGAAAAGGCGAGAGCCGGGGGGAGCAGAAACAAGAATGCCCCGTGTTTAGCAGGGAAGATGAGGCGAAGGGGATGCACCCAGGTCGGCACGAAGCCCCCCCGCCGCGGGGGGCACCTCCACCTCCCACTGCGGGCGGGGGCTCCCGGCGCGCCCCCGGGGCCTCCAGGCGGGAGGAACA
>NW_009648250.1:536917-545964 GCF_000708025.1 Charadrius vociferus | reverse complement strand
GTTTGCAAAAGGCTACAGGCGCCTAGTTACGATCTTGCAGCAAACAAAGTCCCTTTGGGTGTTTGACTTTGAAACGGGCATTGACATTGGGATTTGTGGCCAGGCTTTCAGAGGCATTGAAACCAAAGGAGATCACAGGAGTTAGGCACCTGAAAGCTTTTGCAAATCCTCCTAGACAACTCCTTCATCTTTAAGGACCTAAATGGCTTTTAAACCTAGTTGCCCTGTCAATTCTTAAAATATTCTCTTGAAAATTCTGGGGTTTTTTTTCATCCTGAGGTGTCTATAATCATAACATAAGTCCTATTCTAATGTACTAGTATTAGATATAAATATACACCTATATACACCAGAGCCTTATTTGCTTATGCCTGTACAGCCCAGGGTCCCCAGGGCTAATCCAATTGTGGAATCAAAACAGATTAAGTGCTTTGGTAATGAATAAAGTCCCACAGCATCACTACAGAGTAGATATCATCTCCATTTCATAGAAAAAGAAATGTGAGCACAGACCAGTTATTGATGTGCTCTAATTAACACAGTCCATAGATAATGAAAGTAGGAATCAGAATGCAAGTCTCCCCTTTTTCAGATTTGTAATTTGACCTGTTCATCCAGTATTCCCAGATGGTAAATGGAAAAAACTTTCTTTTTTTTTAACGTTATAATGACTATATGGATTATCAGATTAATAGTGGAAGGAAAAATAATTATATAAAATTCTCCAAATCTCAGTCCTCTGCTTTGCCTGAGCTGTTAAAGCTGGATATTAGGTTGTAACAATGCTGATCATTCTCTGTGTTTTCTTGTCAGTACTTAGATCAAGCCCTTAAAATGCCTAGAAGTTAATTTATTGGGGAAGAGGATTATAATAGTCACTAGAGACAGAATTTGACCCAGAAATTTGCCTCTGCCAACATTTAATGATAAGGAAACATGAGATATATGCAGAAACACAAAAACTAATTTTGGCTAAATGAATTATACACATATACTACCTCAAAACTAACTATAATAATTTTAACTAATCAGAGAAGAGAGTTTCTCCTCAGTACTCCGGGTTCTACGCACGAGCTCTTGTGTCTCCAAAACCTGGACTTACTCGTAATTCCTGAGTCCTCAGATTTTAAAGCCAAACCTCCTCCAGTCAGATTCTGCCTCTGGTTCATTCTCATAGCAGAACAACTGGCTTGATTTCCTACCTGGGAATTCACAATGTGTAAGAAAATTGCCAGGTGGTGAAAAGCAACATTGCAGATCTTTGTCACTTCCCTTTCTTTCTCTTACTGCCTGAGATCAGACTGGAAAAAAACAGAGCTTAGCCAAATCGCTTCTACACTTCAGTTATTATCAGCCGCCAGAACAGCCCCTGTAATCTGGGGGCAGCAAGGCATATATTAAAATGGTCACTGAACTGCTCTAATTTATGCCATAAACTGAAATCTGAGAAGGCACTCAGGATTTATTGTATCACCTCAGAGTTAAAGAAGACAAGTGACAGTATTGTTCTGCTCTGGCCTATAGACTATGCCAGGTCACGTGCTCTGTTAACATTATATTACACAAACAGAAGAGGAGTGCTATACTGCCTATAGTTCCTAGAAGAGAGCAAAAGCTAACAGCAGCAAAGATAGAAGTTTACATCAATTTTCCACCCTGCTAAAAGCACAATCAGTGATATATTTCGTGGCAAAACGCTGAATATCTGGCATGACATGAGAAGCTCATTTTGAAAAATTTTTTTGAGAAGATGTCCATATTTAATAAGTTCTGAGCACCTCTTGTCAGGCATTGGATTCCTCAGCTACAGCAGGAGCCAGGCTTAGCTTTGGCAACATTCACCCATTCACATGCTTTTTTCCCCTGTATGTTTACAAGCAGCCATCCCCTGATCTGCTCAACCTTACCCTTCTGTCTTCCCCGCAGTACACACAGCAGTCACCCACTCCTTGCTGCGCAGCCGCAGCAGACTGCTCCTACCCCACTGCTGATCATCCCTCTCCTGTGTCTGTACCTCTGGCAAAGAAATGCCCCTTTCCTCCCCTTCCTTACAGCAGGATAGTACCTCCTCTCCACAAGCCGCAGTCAGCACTGCTCAAACTGAAAGTAAAAGACAATTTTCCCATAATTTATAATTAAGGAAAATAGTCCTATGGTTTGGTACAGCTGTTCACTATATGCACTACTCAGTGGACTCATGTCAGCTAATTGAAAACAAAATACAAGAAAAGAAAATGCATCTCAGAACTCCCTGATTATATGCCCGGTTTTTAATGCTTGGGAAATGCTTACACTCTCTGTGTTCTTGAAGGACTGGAAGAATGACTGGCTAACAGATTTATTGACAGGTTTGGCACAAGGTCTCCACAAGGGAAACACTGGAAAAAAGCATGAAGAGGTGTAGAAAAATGGTACGTAAATCATAGCTATGCATGAGACAACATGAAAAGACATCTAAGAAGATAATGATTGGTTTTGTAATTGGGCCTTGAAGATAAGGATCAGGGTCTTTACCAAGAAATGATAGCGAGGAATCAAAGGAGCAGATATATGGTACAAATGACAGGCAAAGGAAGTGAACTTTGCAGCAGTGTATTGAATAAACCAGAGAAAAGGCAGAGAGAAACACTATACAACTCAAGAAAAAATTAAAAGAGGGGTAACAAGGGTTTTAGCAAGGCAAACATCTGTCCCATATTACAGCTTTAATGGGTCAAATGCAAAAAGTAGAGTTTTGTAGTAGCTACTGCATCAGTTTTATGATACAGTTGTCTTCAAATCATTGCCTTTTTGAACTAGGCAGTGTTCCATGAAATTCTTTTTTATACTGCTTATAATATTCCTTCCCTTTGATTCTGCGTATTTAGGCAAAAGTCTACGTCTGCAGGAAGCAGTTTTCAAAACATGCTGATAGAGTGGGGTTAGCACCTGAGAAAATCCCTAGACAAGACTGACAGACCTGGCAAATGCAAGGCACTCCAAATAATACAGTTACACTACCAGCATCAACGCAGCTCTGCTCCCCTTTCTGCATAGTAAATGTGCATTAAGCCTGACCTGGCAGAACCATTTCTTTGGATGAGTAAGTCTCCATGCTTACTCAGTGCTTGCCCTCCCTGTTGAGACTGCCAACAGCATTGCCAATTAGTGCCAATCCTGAAAGCAAATTGTAATATGAATAGGCCTTTCAATTTTTAATTCCAGACTTTTGCACTGGTGGTGTATAAATGTTTCATTAGCACACTCCATTCTGTAAGAGGTGGTTCATTCACTCATATTTCTGCCTTACCTCTGGGAAAAAAAGCTGTCTACCTCACGTACTAGCAGAAAATGGGCAAACTGGAACTTGTACTTCTGAGTGCTCCTCCCAGCTCTAGCAGTAAACTCTGGAATCAGAGTTGTTTTGGGGGGAATCTGGATTTATTGAAAATACCTATTACAGTGCCATGAAGACCACCTTAAATTTTTACCTGATGTGCTTTATCGCTACATACTTGCTTTCAAGCAATATCTACAATCAGAAATCCAAAAGCTGTTTTTTGGTGGGGTACAACCCATTGGTGTTAGTGGCAGGATACTCACTAGTGCCAACTGCAGTGGTGGGTTGGAAGTGGGTAAAAAAATGCATAGTGGCAACTCTTAGCTCGGGGCTGGGGCAGGCACCACTGAACATACAGCATGGTTGGGAGGTCCTTTCTTCTTACTTCTGAGGGTCTCTTTAGATCTTAGGATAGAATGAACTTCCTACTTTACAGAGTAAGCAGAACCCACTTCATTCCCTTCCAAGAGAATAAATTCTAAGAGTTGTGCCATTACAGAGCTTTTTGACAATGAATGTGAAGCATAATTTACTTTCCATAGCACTTGCAGAGCATGAAGCAAGGGCATTTGAACATGCTGATTAGCTTCAGATCATCTCAAAAGGTATTAAGAGGCTGGTGATGTTACATTATAAATCCTAGCAACAATAGGTATATGCATGAATGGAAATATCTCATTCAATTCAGTGGGACATGTAATAAATCTGAGAAAAATATAACATATCATCTATTAATTGAGTATATTACCAGATGTAAGGTGTCTCTGCCAGGGGAGGAAAAACAGCTAGTGTAGGCCTCCACATGCTGCAGGTGCTTTTATCAAGTCCAAGTAGTGCCACCATCTTGTCAGGTAGAGATGATATGATCAGGACTAAATAGTGTAATTTCTAAAGACACTTTTCCTGATTACTGGCACTTGAAGAGCTGCATGAACACTGCATGAATCACTGTCAGGAGACCTGCAGAAAATCACGCTTAGAGGAAACCTCTGGGAAACATTTACACTCTGACATTTAAATTTCTGATACCTTCAGGGTAAAAAACAAGAATTCTGTCCAACACTCTTCAGGCCTTTGTATATCACAGTGCATCAGGAGGTTGTATAGGAAGAGGGGGAACCATAACCCACTGATACCCTTTTCACATCTGCCTCAAGGCATTGCTTTGGGGTTATACCACTGTGACTAAACATCAGAAACCCCTGCCTTCAGTTTCAGGCAGATTCAGGGAAGCTGTGAGGCTGTGTGCTGGCAGGGACAAGTAGAAGTGGTACTGTCTTAATTTAACTTCAGACACAGAAGTGTACTGTCAGCACACTGTGCAGTGTTTTTGCACAAGTCTGCTGACAGAGGTGCTAGGTTTCTTGATGGATAATCCCTGAGCAAGGAGCCTTCCACAAATTCTCCCCCACCTTCACAACATCTGTGTATCAGGGATGTATAGTGACACGCTGGCAGCAGCGAAGAGCAGTGTGATCTTGGCACAGGCCTGTTACCAACTGGCATACGACAGGAATGGTTGTGAGAGCTCTGTTCACAAATTCACATTCTGCTTTATGAGGTCTGTTTTTTCTAAAACACTCAAAGTCGATGTTATGACTCTCACAAGATTATGGAAAAACTGTTGCTTCTCACAGCACATTTTAACAAAGGTTATCACTGCTCCTTCACAGTGCTGTAACCAGAGAATTAGGAAGAAGATGGTAATTTCTCATTTTACCTAGTGCCCAGTCATGAGCTCTTACAAAGAACAGATAGACAGGAAGACATCCTGTTGAGAGTCAGGATGGAAAGAGGAGGTAACCAAAGCTCCAGCTGCAGATCAGGTGGGGAGAAGAGAGAAGCTCTGAGACCCTTCCTGCACTGTGGTTATGTAGCCAGCCTCATGGTCTAGCTAAGAGGCGTAGTCAGCTATGGACTGCTAAATATAATTTAGACCTGCATGGCTGCATCCTGTGGTGTATGCTGGTCACTATTTTTAACATTCTCAAACCATGTTTTAACCTTTATCTCAACAGAGAGAAAGTAAACCTCATTTACACCTGCATCCTGAGAAAAGCTGGATTTTCCAGGCTCCAGGGGGTAGTGGACTTCCCTGGACAGGTTTAGATGCCCTCAGTTGTCTACACAGCATCCTTTCATTAAATGTTAAGGCCCTCATTGACAGCATTAGTATGGGCTGCAAAGTTTGTGGCAAGAAATCCTCCTTGGCGAATGTTAGCCAGAGCCTTCTTGAAAAGCAACATGAAAATGGGGAGTGAATATGAGATCCAGTGATTGCCCTGAATTGTCAAACTCTCCAAAGCTCCATGGCAACAACTGAGGCAGAAACAGGTTTGAGGCAGAAACACGTTTGAGGCAGCCCACGAGGTTTCTGTAAGCTCTGCCTGCCCTCGTCCCAGGCCTTGTAGTTCCTAAATAGCGCAAGCACAGTGTTTGAGGAAAAACTGTGATTTTCTCTGAGAAATCAACTATTCTGTGGGAGCCCTAAAAATGGTGCCACAGTATGTACACACTATAGTGTTGTTTATGCAGACATTATTGCTCACAGAAAGCGTAAAAGCTAAGTCCCCCTTGTACATGTAAATAGGATTAATATTCTGAGTTTCACTGTCTGCCTACCGTCTACCAGAATTAGAAAACAGTTTTGCCTTTTTTTCAAAGTATTGCTTTACTTTTTTTTTCTGTAAGATTTTAATAGCAAAAATGACATTTGTTGTGGCATACTTCCCATTTTTGAAGTAAAATCATATGACATAGGGATTTTGTTTTCTTTATTCTATTATTCTTATTTTTTATTGACTATATTTGTGTCCTACCATATATCAAAACTGAGTTCTGTATTTCCAGGGGGAGACTGAATAGGGAGGAAATTCATTGTTGTAACCATCATCCTCACTGTGCTATAAGCACTTATGTGAGAGGAAGGTTTCTTAAAGATGACTGAATTCTCCATTTACATTATCTCCACTGGAAGCTTGTTCCTGTCAAGAGGAATGCTTAGCCTCCAGATCTTATATATCTTTGCCCAGTCTTTATGCATGGTGTGAGGTAAGGGGTAAGTACAAACTCAGTGGATTCTACATCAAAATTTTGTCCTTATTCCATCTGTGGCTTGATAGACTAATTACATCAATAGTACTGTTCTGTGACCATTGGTACACTTTGCTGAAAATATTACCTAAAGCATACATTTTTAAAGTTTTATTCTATGTTGTATTTGTCTGATTGGCAGTTTCATAGTGAGACAGTTAGGTCCAAAAATAAGTATTTTACAGTAGTGTTTTGGGATCTGAAGTTGACAAATCCATATTCTTAGATTCATTTACTGCCAAAATTTCAGTGCTATTTATACCAGTAACTGCCAGTTTAAAAGAAAAACTGCACTTAATAGGGATGTAGGAAACTCTCAACTTACCTAAACATTGCATGTTTAAAATTCAAACGTTTCATTTTTATGTTCCAGATTGGAAATAGTGGTCAACACTTGAAATGCCTAAAGTCAGATTCCTAGACATATACAAAGGATCCTTAAAGGCGACTTACCTGAAACCAGGTTAATTTTATGTAGGGACTAATTTGAGGCAGGTGGCTGTGAAAATAATAAACATTGTTGCTCATCTGGCCAATATGAATTGTGGAAAAGATTAAGGGCAAGCGCCAGATGGCTTTCTAGCCAAGGAGATCATTCTAGATTCTAGAAACCCACCCAAACTGTCAAATGAATTAAGGAAACAAGTTTTTCCTCCCAGGCAAAAATGAGTAAGAGCTTCAAAATGAGATTAATAATAATAATGTATTTTGAGAATAGTATTTTGAAGTAATGCAAGGTATTTTATGTATAAATGCAATTTTCTACAGTTACTTTAATAATTCAGCATTTTTGATGTCAACAAACATTTGCAAACAGCAAATTCGCACCTCCTCAATATGTTCTCTCTTTTCTTTTCCAAGCAACTCTCTCTAAATGGTGGGGTTCGTGGTCCAAATTATCTTTCCGTATGTGACATTTCACCTTCCTAGCCTGTTTATGGCAACAATGTAATAAACTTGAAGTGCTTAAGCATACTTGTCTTAATTTATTAAGTGTAGAGGGATTATGCTTCTCCAGTGATAGCTTTTCTCTGTTGTAACTAATGAGTGTGATAGGGGATGCACTGATTCCCAGACCTCAGAGATACAGTAAAAATACTCATATTGAAAAATACAATTGTACACATTAATAGAAAAGCTGCCCATATGAATTACTGTCCCAGCTTTCCCAACACAAACAATTTAAGAAGTATACCCACATTAGGGACATGTATCGAAGAATGATCCACTTTTCATACCGGACTGAAATATGGTAGCTGTGTCACCCAGCGCTTTCAGTATCATAAGAGTCTGTCTTGGTCCGGTTATAATTATGCAAAATTACACTCATTCAAGCTGAAGTTTTCAACGACAAGAACTTAGTTGAGGTTGTGATCAACCATGTGTTTTTTCTGTTGTTATTGTTGTGGCTATTTTATTTTGTCTTTTTTTTTTTTTTCATTTGTGGAATTTTCAACCAAAACAATTCAGCCATTTCCAAGAATACATCAGAGGAAATACACTAATCACTATAAAATTCTCACAGCCATTCAATACAAAGCTCCTGTGCTGTTATGCTTTAGAACTAGAACCAAAATTTGGTGGGAGGATCACCCTGATGTCAGGGATGATTTTACCATCCTTATGAGAATCTAGCCTAATTTCATGATAGACCTATCTTAGTTCATGTAGGACCAGCAGAAAGATCTTTCTGTATAATAGATAAATTGACGAAATTTTGTTTGAAATGAGCTTGATACTCACCCATGTATAAGAGAAAGTCACAAAGCCTGAGAGAGGCTTTTAATGACACCGCTTTTTAAAATGCTGAGAATCGTTGTGGGTTGTTTTTTCTGTGCTTTCATTGCCTTTGCTACTGAATCCACGTAGCAAAGCGCATGAAGATCCAAACTGGAGGGAAGTGAAAGGAGCAGGAGCATGGGAAGAATGGAGATTAGACACCAGAGACAGGAAGGAGAAGAAGCAGAAGGTGGGTTGGAGCAAGAACGTGGAGGTGTGGCAGTGCAATGACTGTGTGCAGAAACTGTTGGAAAGGTGGAAGAGCAGGACCTCAGAGAAGAAGAAAGAGAAGTACGGGGCCAAAAATGGTGCAGGCCACAGGTGACAGGGACCGGGGAGGTGAGACCCCCTTGGGCATCACCTGCAGGTGATCCCAAAATCTGACTCTCTATGTTCATGCTTCTGTCAAACCGCTGGGGTGAAACCTTACGACTGGGTTGAGACCAAACCGCTGTGGCGAATGCTTTCCATAGGAAGCGGGTTTCTTCCCCGCTGGCCGTGCCATCACTTCAGAGGTAACAGGCTTGTGCTCGTGGTGGGCTGGCAGCCACCCCCAACCCTCCCCACCCGGGACGGGGGGTGGAAACAGCAAGAACATGAGTGAGACAGCTCACGCGTCGAGATACAGGCCGGCAGGCGGCTCACCAGTTGCTGTGATGGGCAAAACAGACCCAGCTTAAACCCCCTTTCCTCCTCCTCTGGCCTCGGTGTCCCCTCTGACGTCTCCCACTCTTTTTCTTCCCGCCCCCTCTGCCCCGCGTGGTGTTTTCTGCACTGTCTAAAATACCTTTTCCAAGAGAGACAGCAGCAGGGCCCTTGGGGTCACCAGCATCGTGCTGCCGCTCCCTTGCGAAGC